>NC_053426.1:56786007-57386007 GCF_007990345.1 Gossypium hirsutum | reverse complement strand
AAATATGTTGTATCACTTTTACGAGACTCGGCCTACCATTGGTGGAAGAAACTTGTGTCAGTAGTACCGAAAGAGAGGGTTACTTGGGATTTCTTTCAAGAGGAGTTCCATAAGAAATACATTAGTCAGAGGTTCATCTACCAGAAAAGAAAAGAATTCCTTGAACTAAAATAGGGTAAGATGACAGTGACTGAATATGAACGAGAATTTCTCAGACTCAGTAATTATGCTCGAGAGTGTGTGTCTACTGAAGCTATTATGTGCAAGAGATTTGAAGATGGGCTCAATGATGATATTCGACTGTCTGTCGGGGTTTTAGAAATAAAAAAGTTTGTTATTTTAGTTGAAAGAGCTTGTAAGGCAGAGGAGTTGCTGAAAGGAAAGGGTAAAGCTGAAATTGAGACGCAAGACACGAAGAAAAGACAGATGAGCAACTCGTTTCAGTCAACATCCAAGAGGCCTAAAGAGTTCTCTACGAGATCTAATTTTTCATCAGGGTATTCTAGCCGAAATAGAGCTAGAAGATTTATGGGTCAGAAAGCTCAGACTACTTCAATTGCAAGTGTTGGCAGTATTCAGCCTGATAGACTCGAGTGTCCTCAATATGGTCGACATCAACCAGGTCAATGTCGAACAATTGAGACTGGTTGTTTCTGACGTGGTGCATCGGATCATTTCATTCGGGAGTGTCCTGAGATGGTTAAAAGATAAGTAATACCGAGTGTAAGATCAGGCAATGCCCCTGTTAGAGGCAGACCTCAGAGAAGTTTAGGAATAGGGGCAGGTAGAGGTGCATCTAGAGCAGCAGCGAGACCAGATGTTAGAGCACCTGCAAGGACCTATGCTATTCGTGATCGTGAAGAGGCATCCTCCCCCGATGTAATTATGGGTACATTTTCTCTTCATGATATTAATTTTATTGCTTTGATTGATCCGGGTTCAACCCATTCCGATGTTTGCATGAAATTGATGCCTAGTATGAACATGTCCATAGAGTCTACGGGATTTGTGATTAAAGTATCGAATCCATTGGGTCAGTATGTATTAGTAGACAAAGTATGTAAAAATTGCCCTTTGATGATTAGAGGTTACTGTTTTTTGGTCGATCTGATGCTATTATCGTTTGATGTGATTCTTGGTATGGATTGGTTGACTGCACATGACGTGATAGTGAATTGTGGAAAGAAATTCATTGAGTTGAAATGCGAAAATGGTGAAATTCTTCAGGTTAATTCATGTAACAGCTCAATGTAGACCCTAATCAGAACGGTGATTTCGAAACCACAAATCCAAATCAGAAAAATATTTAAAAAATTATTTTCTGTGTTTATTTTGTGTTAATTTATATCTGTAAAATTTTCGTGATTTAATTTTGTCGTTTAGGTGTCCGATTAAATAAAAGGACTTAATCGCGTAAAATGAAAATTTAGTGGTTATTTCTAAAAGGGCTAAATTGCACTTGGCTTTTTAAATGGAAGCCTATATGAGATAAATAGACCATTATTAAGCTATGTGGATGGTTAAGGGCATTAAAATGTGATGATAATAAATTTTAAACTAAGGTTAATTTGGTAAACTAATAAAATAAGTTAATATAACATAAGCTTATCATAAAATGGTCATATTCATGTTATCTTTTTATGTTCTTGCACCAAAACTAAAGAAAAGAAAAGAAACCTAGTTCGGCCATCTTCCAAGCTAAAATCAAGGTTCGTTCTTTGTCGGTTTTTGATAATTTCTACATTTTTGATATCGTTGCTTCGAGTACTACAAAACCCATGCTTGAATTTTTTATTTTGATGAATATTTTGAGTTCTGCCATTGTTGATAGCTTGTGAATTTTTTGTTTGATGATGAAAAATGAAATATATGTTTTAGATTAACATGTTTTGTATTGGAGTTTTTGATGATTTTGAGTAATTAGGACTTAATTGCAAAAATAATAATTTGAGGGACTAAAATGTGAAATAAATGAAACATATGGGCTTGATGAACACTAGGAATATTCGGCCAAACATGGGTACCTTGAAATGTTGCATATTTTGTGTTTTGTGCAATAAGGACTAAATTGTAAAAATTATAAATGTTAAGGGTAAAATGGTAATTTTCCTATTTATGCGTTTTTGGACTAGATTGAATGAAAATATGTTTGAATAAGCTTAATTTGAATATGTTTAGATCAAGAACTAAAGAAATCAGATTTGGATCGGGGAAAAACGAAAGTTGTCGACTAGTAGCTCCGTCCCATTTTATGACGTCCGAGGTAAGTTTATAAGCAAATAGACATGCCTAAATGTAGTTAAATGTTAAATATATATGCTGGTACGTATTGCATGAATTTATACATGTAAATGCCGAATGTGTACAAGCTTGATAACTATGTTCGAGCATTCGTTTTGACTGAGTTACGACATCCGAAAGCCTGGTATGAACCTTAGGAATAGTTAGGATACATATGCCATGACATAGGATTCCGACATCTATGTTCGAGGAAGACCATGGCATCGATATGTGCTTACGAGTAAGACCCTGCCTGGGACAGTGGCATCGATATGTGGTTATATATAAGACCACGTCTGGGACGTTGGAATTGTACGATATATATGTGATAATCCGAGTGTCCTACCCAATTCTGAATGGTTCATGGGGCATGGATAAGTTGTGAATAAATATGAAATGTGAGCTTAAAGGTCAAGTATGTAATAATCTGTTATCTACAGAAACAAGGTAAGCTAATTTATTTATGTTACAAGTAGTGTATGAACTTATTAGTGAACATGTACGGGTATGATATATAATTTCAACTTGAAGATGAGTAATTTAAGTTTTATTAAAGAGGTTTTTAACTATGGGTATATACATATGTGTACTTGTGTATATTTGGCTATATAGGAAATATATGTGTGTTAAATGTCATGCTATGGTTTCTTGAGTTTATTCGAATGTATAAATGTGTGTGTGATTATATTTGACATCTTGGTTTGGAAGTTGAATAATCCTTGACTAAATAATTCAGGTGAACATTCGGCCATGATAAGAATGGTGCATAGAATGTACTATTTTACTTTGTTTATAAACTTAAGATTGAGCATGGATAATGATAATATAATTTGGCTAGTTTAATCAATTTGCTTATATTAGAATGGATAATGATAATATAATTCGACTAGTTTAATTAATTTGCTTATATTACTAAGTTGTTTGTTTGTTTTAAACTTACTAAGCTATGTTAGCTTACTTGTGCATATGATTCTTTGTTTTATAGATTTGAAGTCAAGCTACAAGCTCGGAGATTGTCAGCCAAATTCATCACACTATCTACTGTTTTGGTACCTTATTAGCTAAACTTAAATTATGGCATGTATAGGCTAGATCATATTTTGAAAATGATGAAAGTTGGTTATGTATATATGCCATGCGAAAATAGCTAAGTTACTATATTAGTATCTGATTATGTTAAGTAAGGCTTTAATTAATCTTGATCATTAAATTGGTTGCTTTGAATGCAAAGTATGTGTGATGAGTATCATATGCTTTGAAAGTAGCTTGCGTGTTATGTTAGGCTTGGTCTTGTAAATCCTTAGTCAAATGTTTAATGAACTCGTTGATTAGTAATTGAATTTGGAAGTTTGAATTTGCATGTGATGCTTAAACAGCAGGTTTCAGCCATGAAAGAGTAAAGGTATAATGTATGTTTAGTGTGTTTATTATTATGTGATAGTAAACATTATATGTGTCATTGTTTCTTTAATGTATATGGTTCATGAATAGCCTAGTTGGCTAATTGATATGTATTTAAAGCTTTAATAATAAGTTTAGTTTTGGCTTTTGGGTAAATACGCAAGTTGCAAGCATTCATAATGAATAAGATATATGTATAAATGTCTAGTTTATATTAAGTTTAGGTCAAGGGCATGAACATATATACATTCGATCCGTTTAATGATATGTACATTCGATCCTATAGTTCATTATAGAAGTCATTGCATTATAAAAAAAATCATGAAATTATTTAGTAAAAGAGAAAGAAATGTGCATGATACAAATTTCGAAACTCATTTATGTATTAAGCTATGATATACGTGTATAACACTTAGACTTGCCATATTATCTATGTTTTGCATGCCTGGTACATGTATAAAGTGTCTATGATTACAAGTGTTTATTAATTATATACATGTGATGGTTATAAGATTTTATTAATTAAGTGTAAGTAGTGAATGGGTATAATGCAATATATAGGCTATTTTTATTATTATTGTTTCATGTAGATAACAGTGAAATGTTCTAATTTAAAGGAAGTATTAATTTATGAAATTAATTTTAATTAACCTTTGAGACTTACGTTTGTGAATAATCATATATATATGTGTGTGTGTGTGTGTTCGTTTGAAATCGTGTTTAATTTTGTAATGCCTTATGATCCTATTCTAGCAACTGATATGGATTAGGGTTGTTACAATTCAGATGAGTCAGATAGTTCAGTCGCCATGATTTCTGTTATGTCTGCTCAGAAATGTTTGAGAAAAGGATATAAAGCTTATCTTGCTTTTGTGTTGAATACTAAAGATCCAGAAATGTTTGAGAAAATGATATAAAGCTTATCTTGCTTTTGTGTTGAATAATAAAGATCCAGAGTTGAAAATTGAATCAGTGCCTGTGGTATGTAAGTCTCCTGATGTGTTTCCGGAAGAACTACTAGGTTTGCCTCCTATCAGAGAAGTTGAGTTTGGTATTGAATTGGTTTCGGGTATAACACCCATTTCTATTGCTCCTTATAGAATGGCTCCAATGGAATTGAGAGAATTGAAAGTTCAGTTGCAGGAACTAACGGAAAAAGGCTTTGCAAGACCTAGTTGTTCACCATGGGGTGCACCAGTGCTCTTTTTGAAAAGGAAAGATGGTTCGATGAGATTGTACTTAGATTATCGGCGGCTTAACAAGGTGACTATTAAGAACAAGTATCTACTGCCTAGAATTGACGATTTGTTTGATCAATTGAAGGGAGCTACTTTGTTCTCCAAGATAGATTTGAAATCTGGATATTATCAGTTGCAAGTTAAAGAGTCAGATGTTCCGAAGACTACTTTTCGGACTAGGTATGGCCATTATGAGTTCCTTGTGATGCCATTTGGCTAGACTCATGCTCCTTCCATTTTCATGGACTTAATGAATCGAATTTTCAGACCTTACTTGGATAAATTTGTAGTTATGTTTATTGATGATATCTTGATTTATTCTTATGATAAGACTGAGCATTTAGCCAACTCGAAAAATCGTAAGGACGTTGGAGATCGCCTCACACTATCACCGAGCTATCTCGGTATTTTGTGACTAGAAATACTTTAAGTTATGGCATGTATAAGGACTCAGCTATTTTGTCTTATGTCCTTATGATATGATTAAAGAATGGAATGTGAATACTTGGTAATGATTAGCTTATGATGTAGCTAAATAAGAACATGTTTTGGTATTACATATGCTTAAATGAGGTTTGATGCAAAGAAATTATGGAGTAAGAGTTGGCCATGGAACAGTTAGGAAACAGCAGCAGTGATGTGGATTTGAAAAATCACTAAAAATTTTAGAAATGGAATTAAATGGTGAATAAGATATCGAATTAAAGATTATTGAGTCTATTTTCATAAGAAAGAAACAGAGCAAGCAAAGGTAGTCTATATTCTAAGATATTTAAATTTTTGTAAGGCTGGTTCAGAGTGACTTCGTGATCCCCTGTTCCAACTTTGGAAAATAACTGGCAATATTAAAAAAAAAATTATAAGTCATATTTTATATTTTTAGGTTCCTTAGTGAGTCTATTTTCATTAGAAACAAACAAAAACATTATCTGATTTCTGTACAATTAGATAATCAATTTTTAGTGAAGAGAGGTCACGTCTGCTGAACTACGAAACAGGAAAACTTTTAATGAATAAACTATACTAATTTGTCAAATGAAAAATTCTGGAAAAATTATGGTAAGAAGATATATGAGTCTAGTTTCAGGAAAAATTTACGGATTTAAATTTTTAGTTTCGTAACTCAGGTTATAATTAATTTAGTGACTGTTACGCAGATGGACAGTTTTATATAAATAGTGAAATAAATTGTTTTGATTTGTATAAGTAATTGGAAAATTTTTAATGTTCCCGATTTGGTCTTGAACCGTTCCAATTGCATATTTTAGGGCCTCGAAAGCCTTTTTTAGGGATTTATTGGATGAATGTGAGCGAATTAATTTTTAAAGGTAAAAAAAAAATTTATGCCCCGAACAAGTAAGATAAGTCTGGTAACGCCTCATGCTCAACTCCGACGACGGTCTCGGGTAAGGGTGTTACAATACTCATTTTGAATGTGTAACACCCCACACCCGTACCCTATGTCGGGACTGAATATGAGGTGTTACCTAACTCGGTCACATACAAACACACATTTCTTAGTCATCAAAATTTAGTCAAATTTAAAACTTTTCTGATTCTTTACCAAGAACTTCATAACAAAGGCCTACAAGGTTCCATCCATCATTTAAAACCATTCGGGAATGATTCAGATCTTTACACAAACTCTAAAAAATATTGCTAGATACATGGGCACACGCTCGTGTGACCAATTCAACATGGTCGTGCTGTTGGCCCATGTGGCTCACACGGCCTAGGCAATTAAGGGACACGCCCTGTCCTCCACCATATGGAAAAAATTTTAAATTCACACCTACAGGGGTTTTCACACAGCCTGGCATACACCTGTGTCCCTGGCCTGTATCTTTCACATGCCCGTGACACACTCGTGTCCTAGCCCATGTGCAAAAACATGGACATTCTATTTTTGACGTCAGCATCCCTAAAATGTTACACTGCCAAGGCACACGCCCATGTGCTAGGCTGTGTCCATCAAACGGCTGAGACAAACGGCTATGTCTCTGCCTGTGTGTTTACTACCATGCATACTACTTGAAATTTTTACGTGCAGGGGACACACGGCTGGACCACACGCCCATGAGGTACACCGTGTATCACACACAGCCGAGACACACGCCCATGTGTCTACCCGTGTGGACAATATAAGGCTATTTACCAAGCCTCTTCGCCACCCTCACACAACCTACACATTAGTAACCAAAACCAATACAAGGCTATCTCATGCAACCAAATTAGCCACAATCAACAACATTCCATGTGCATTTTACTTATCTATGAAGGTAACATCCTTGTATATAAATCAAAATGGATATTAGCCACAATTCGAGGCTTGGTACAAAATGAAAGATTTATCCCAAGCCAACACATTTGGCCAAATTAATAATAACCTAAAACACAAGCCTAATTCCCTACACATGCCATATTCAAAAAGTATACATCAAACTATACCGAATGCTTCGATTGATAATGTGATCGATATCTCTGACTTCCGTTGATCCTTGAGCTAGATAGGCGGCGCTATAAGAAAATGAAAAAGGAGAGGGAGTAAGCATAAAGCTTAGTAAGTTGCACATAAATGAATATACAACATATCTTTACCATTCACCAACAAGCTCATAACATACAATTGGGCATAAGTAAGACTTACTCATCAACATTCGGTACACATCGTATATCATAAAATGGGCACATATTCTATATATACCAAACAGGTACCTGTACCACTCACAACACGATTATACTTTCCTCGTTAACTTGAAATCATAACTTTCGCCGTTGAACCATTTGGAACACTATTAGATATTCATTAAGCCTTAAACATGGGGTAAGGTGCTGATGCCATGTCCTGGATATCGTCTTACACTGACACATCTCGTAGCCGATGCATGTCCCAGACATGTCTTACACTGACTTACGTTTCGAGGCCGATGCATGTCCCAGACATGTCTTACACTAGCACTCGTCTCAATGCCGATGCCATGTCCCAAACATGGTCTTACACTGGCTCTCACAATGTGGCTGATGCATGTCCCAAACATGTCTTACACTAGCCCACACAAGTGACCCAAACGTCATGGCATGAATATCTGATTTATTTCCTAAGGTTCAATCGGGAATTCTACTATATCTGTCCTCGTCACATTTTCTCATTTTCACAATCAAACAATTTATGCTATAATAATTTCAATACAATTTAAATACATATATTATTAATGTAGTTGTACTATTTACATGCAACTTACCTCAGATTACAAAATGTAATGACTAGTCGATTTAGTCGATTTGCTTGGCTTTCCCCCAGTCTAGGTTTGGATTCGGTATTTCTTGATCTATAATAACAAAATGCACTTATTGAATCACTAAATAAAATTATGCAATCGAAAATTCATATCTTTGATAAAATGACCATTTTGCCCCTAAATTTTGACAAAATAACCATTTTACCCCTAGGCCAAAGAATTAATTCTTATCTAATTTCATCATATTTTAAGCTTATTCAAACCCTTATTTCTCTTATAGAAACTCCAAATTCCCACTATTTCACATATTTAACATATATTTTACAACTTATGCAAAATGATCATTTTAGGTGTTTTCATGCTAACACCTTTCACATAAGTTGTTCATAACACACCCAAGACTTATTTTCTTCCATAAAACTCAGCAACATTACAAATCCTTTCATGTCAAAACCTTACACTCTTGATCATTTTGCAAAATAGTACCCTCATTTGAAAGCTCATGCTTCAAGGGTCTCAAAAGTACAAAAATATTCAAGAAAAGCCATTAAAATCACTTACTTGTGAAGGCTTAAAGTTGCTGAAATTTTCAAGCTTTCCAAACTCTTCTCTTGGCTGATATTTTCGGTTAAGAAGAAAGAATAGGTGAAAAAGATGAAGGCTAGGCACTTAGGGTATTATTTTATCACCTAATATGTCATCACTTACCTAACATTTTGACCATTTACTCTTCTTTGTCTCATTGCCGGCCAAGCTCTTTTAAAAGGGTCTAATTGCCCTTTAAAGACACCCAAATTTTATTCTCTAGCTATTTGACACTTTTAGCTATCAAATTAGGACTTTTGCATTTTATGCGATTTAGTCATTTTTCGCAATTAAGCTCACAAACGCTAAAATTACTTCACAAAAATTTTCATGCCCTCTTAAAAACATGCTATAATATCAAAATAATAATAAAATAATTTCTTTGACTTTGAACTTGAGGTCCCGAGACCACTATTCTGAGTAGGCCCTAAATTGTGTTGTTACAGAATGTACCTGAATTGGATAAATGTTCACATAATAATTCATTATCTCGGAATGCCAGTTGCACCGTTCAGAATCATAAGGATACGCAGATAGCTTGAAAAGATCGTACAATGCCACATCCCAGACGTGGTGTTACATGTAATCAAATATCAATGCCACTGTCCCAGACAGGGTCTTACACGAAATCAAATACGATGCCAATGTCCCTGACGTGGTCTTATACGTAAAATATTAATCGATGCCAACGTCCCAAACATGGTCTTATACGATAACACAGATCGGATCCTATGTCATGACATATGTATCCGAACTATTCCTGAGGTTTGTACAAGGCTTTTCGGACGTCGGAACTTTGTCGACACTTTCTCGGATGTCTCATTCTTCTCAACTCATAAATTCATTCATCATAGTACAATAGCATATATTGGATAGTAATTCAAATCAAAGCACATTTATTTGTGTATAGGCTTACCTCGTACGGATTCGGATAGAAGGAATCGGCTACTTGACGACTTTCAACTTTCCCCGATCTAATTCCGATTTCCTTAGTCTTGATCTATATCAATTCAAATTTAACTTAGTCACTTTCACATTCATTCAAATCAATCCAAAAACACATATTTAGGGCACTTTACAAACTAGCCCTCTCATTTTCATATTTTGACACTTTAGTCCCAATTTCACAAAATTACAAAATACACATAATTTCTTTATACACATGTCTAGCCAAATTTTCATATAGCTCATACAAGCCCACATATTTCATTTATTTCACATTTTAGTCCCTCAATTTACAAATTTTCATATAGCTCATACAAGCCCACATAATTTCTTTGAAAGCTAAACATGTTAACCCAAAACATATCTGTCATTTACCAACAACTAACTTCATCAAACTTATAGTTTCATCAATGGCTCAACTCAAAATCATCAATAAAATCAGAAATTAGAGCATGGGCTTGATATATTACCAATCAATGATTACAAAAACATAGAAATTATCAAAAACGGAACAAATCTCATACCTCAATCAAAGAAAATCAAAGCCGAACCCTAACTTGTATTTCTTTATTTTTATTTTGATGAATTCGGCAAAGATGATGAACAAATGGCTAATTTCATGCCTTTTGTTTTATTAAATTAATATTAATAATTGGTTTACCAATTTGCCCTTACAATATAAACATTTAAAACATTAATATCAAGGCTATTAATGTCCACTCATATGTTCAATGGCCAAAAAGCAACATAAGGACCTTTCTTTTAATAAGACAAATCAATTAAGCACTTTAACAAATAGCAGGCAACTTTTACATTTTATGCGATTAGGTACTTTTTCAAAATTAAACACACAAACGATCAAATTTTCGTACAAAATTTTCACACATACTAATTCACATATAATAAGCACAGAAAATAATATTAAAATATTTTTCTGACTCAGATTTGTGGTCCCGAAACCACTATTCCGACTAGGGTCTAAACCGGACTGTTACACTCTACTTATTCCTTTTGTCTAAATCTGATTTCATTCATCTACTTGTTCATCTATGACTGATTCTTAACCTTCAAACTACACAAAATTACTCAAATTCGTGGTTCCAAAATTTCGGCATAAAATAGGCATTTTTCATGAAAACTCAATAAAACCTTAAAATCTCTTAACTAAACTTTAGGGAAAGTTTAAAAACCTTCTAATCATGTCAAAATAAGTTAAAAAAAACTTTGAAAGAGTGTTTTTATGTAAAATCCTGAAATCCACCATTAATGATAAGTTTCGACTTTTATTCAAAACATTCGATTTAATGGGTAAATAATATGAAAACGATTCGTTACCTTCAATGGGAGAAAAACGAACGTTTGGTTGAAAATCCAATGAAACTCACAAGCTTGAGAGATGACAAAATCAATGGTGTTTTTGGTGTTTTTCTTGATTTCTATGGAAGTTTATTGATTTGGTGATGATAGAAATCAAAAGAGTGGAGTTTGTGAATCAATATTGAATGAATAGGGTTTAGGAATACAATGGACGGCGAAACAAAAAGAATGGGAAGAACTAACGTGGGTTTCGTGAAGATAAATAGGAGAAATAGGGTATTTTTAAAACTTTGGTAAAATTACTTTAAAATTACTCCTAAATTGAACCTCGTTACAAAACAGTCATTATTTTACAATTGAAGGTCTTTTCAATATTATTTTCAAAAATTGATTTAATTTTTTTCAAAAACTATGATCGAAAATAATTTTTTCACTGCAGCAAAATTGACTTTTAGCAGCGTTTTTTAAGGTCTTTAAGCGCCGCTAAAACTATTTCGCAAAAAAGACCACTATAGATAACGCCACTAAAGTTTGTGGCGTTTATTTTAAAAAACGCCGCTAAAGAACATGACCTTTAGCGGCGCTTTTCCCATAAACGCCGCTGCTAAAACTATTTCGCAAAAAAACGCCGCTATAGATAACGCCACTAAAGTTTGTGGCGTTTATTTGAAAAAACGCCGCTAAAGAACATGACCTTTAGCGGCGCTTTTCCCACAAATGCCGCTAAAAGTTATAAAATTTCAAAAAAAAATATTATAAATATAAAAAATTTCTATTAAAATTCATTATCAAATTAAATTTTCTATTAAAATTTTAACTTTAAAACTAAATACAAAAATTAATGAATTTATATTTAGAATTTAAAATAATAAATTAATAACACAATTAAAATCCAAAAATTAAAACTCAAGTTATCTTAAATATTAAAATAAAAATAAAAATTTAGAATCAAAACTAAAATAAATAATATTAGATTAAATATAAAGATATCAATAAAATAAGATATTATAATGAAGTTAAGGTCTTAAATAACCATGTAAAATATAAGATTTGAATATCCATTCCCATGTAAAATATCAACATTGATTAAGATGCTAATGAATATTCTCTTTTCTAAGTCAAAATTATAATTCGTGTTTTTCTTCTTTCAACTCAAATAAAAATAAAATATTGAAAACAAAACAATTAAATAAAAAATAGAATAATTAGTTGACACGAGATTATTATTAAATATATGCAAATATGCAAGTATACTATTACAAAACAAGGTGTAGTTTTTGATCAACTAATTAGTTGATCCTACTGCAAGTTCTATCTATAATCTGCTTAACTAACATACAAACATATGGCACTCTAATACTTTTTTGCACATAAAATATCTGAAACTCACACCTGAATTCGAATTCAGAGCACGGTGTCGACTGCATGTTGATCAATATCATTCTTATTCGCTGCTGCAATGCCTCCCACATGCATTTGTAGAGGTAGGAGCCAGCCATTATGTGCCTTCTGCAAATTGTTCTTGGACCGCAATCTAGTGTAGTTGGTTTTTCCTGTTCCATTTGCCACCAATCAAAACATAAAAGAGCTATATTATGGTAACTCCATCAGCTTACTCAGTAAATTATATCTCACATGTTTCAAAGGTATGATTCAATCAGTGGGGATTCTAGTAAAATAACAGCCGTTGAGAAGGCAAATTGATGATAAATTAGATAGGAGTAGAGAATATATACTATATTTTATCTAAACAAATGTTCCTTTCTTCAAATATATTGGAATAAATAATGATTAATTTGCATCATCAACGTTAGTGAAAATCCATAAAGAAAAAAAATGATAGTTAGAATGAAGCATGAGTTATTGATGAGAAATTACAATAAAGAGTAGTTTTGGAGTGAATTAGTTTATGCTAGAAATAAATCATATTTCACTAGATATGGTAATCAGTATATCCCTTTGACACATTTAGATGTTCATATCATGTTGTATTTTAATCGTTTTTCTTATATATGGTATCCAAAATTATCAAATATAATGTTTACTACAATGTTGAATTAGACGGCAATAATATTAACTCAGAAATTCATGATGACTATAAAATTTTGCTTCGCGGTCCAGAACTGACAAAACATATCGCAAAGCACTGAACAGTGGAAAAAAAAGAAGGAAAGAAATACGTTTTCTACTAATTTTCTTCCTATCAGGCCATGGTGGATGGTTTAGACAAACTGGAGGTTACCTTGTGTCTGCGCATTAGATTTGGCGACCTTATCTCTCCACCCTTTCTGACGAGATCTTATTTCCCACATTGCTGTCAATTTCATTTGAGCCGACAGTGCTTCTTCAGCTTTCTCCCTTACTTCTTCACACGTCTCCATACCCAAATTGCATTTGTCCGCTTCCTTTTGATATTGTGATGCTAACTTCTTATCCTCGAGTAAAAAAAAACATTTATGTAAAAAACTATAACAATTAAGCATTAGTGACATACAACTAATGATTAAAATGAAATAAAACATATATGTAACAAATAAATTGTTGGTCAGAAAAAGTTGTAAAAAATGAAAAAAGAAATGCAGTCAACTGGCTCACTGTAAACTTAACTGCAGACTTTGAATATGCCATAAAACATAAATAAAACCCAAAATCACCAATATCACCCTAAAATGAAATCATTTGCTAGATGAAGGCAGTGGTTTTTGTTAATGCAATACAAAGGGTTATTACATTTAATGTTACATTCACATCCAAATTACTCTCGGATAAAAAATACCACAACATTAATTATCAAGCAATTCCAACCAAATCAGTTCATCATGCATACCAAAGCCAGAGTTACTACTTTATCTTATGTAAGTGTTATTTCACAATATCAGTCATTTGCAATCAATCTTAAAAACATGGCTCGGTTATGCAATTGTTAGACAGCATCCTGGTAAAAAAAACATTGTTACATTAGCAATCAATCATTATTGGAGACAAAACAAAAGTGAAAATCATGTGATTAGCAATCAAACTTTGTTACATCAGCAATCAATCATTATTGACGAGGGGTGGCTTAGGGAAATCATGTGATTAGAGAGTATAACAGCAAAAAAACAAAAGGATAAGAAAAACTATGGAATATACTTGTCTCATATAGCATCATATAAGGCATAACATCTGTTAAAATAAAGTTGACACCTAAATGAAAGCGATAGCAGCAACAATGGTGAAAAAACCCAGCAGAGAGGGCTGCTGTCATGCTAAAATTAGAGGTGATCTAAAAGGCATAGAAAATCAAATGTAAAATTTCTTTGTATTAAGTTACTTAGTCCCATATTCCAATAAATACATCCATCCATGACAAAGAAACAGGAAATTAACCTGTAAAGGAAGCATTGCTCAGTCCTGCATTAATTAAAGATAGAACCATAAAATTAGCTTAATTCTGCTGGGCAAAATTGTCAAAGATCAGATAATTAACATTTCCAAATGGAAACTTGGAACTTTGCAGGGCAAATAGCATAGAGAATGCTAATACAAAGCAACAAACATAATAGAAAGAAAGACTAACAACAGCTTGCCATGCATGTAAGCATTCATAAAACATGCATGAGTTTCAACTTTCAATAATTAGCTGCATAACTACCAAGCAAAGCCCCATAGCCAAGGATATGGTGTTCTATTAATTGATAACAGAAACAACATTGATAAAAATGCTAAGTGAAAATAGCATGCCTTTGGGGGAAAATTCGCACGAAGAATAAATGCTTCCTAGAATTTACATAGGAGTAATGGGTTATCATAATATTGCAAAGCTCATCCATTGTAAATTAAAATTAGGCAGTAACTAATTGAAAATTCGATGAACAAAAAAAGAGGGGAAATCATTATTTTGCTGGCACACTTTTATTGAATGTGCCAATGATATTTCAACATACTTGCTCGTTAAGTGTTGAAAAAGTTTTGCCCATATCTTAGTCCAAAATAAACTCATATAAAGTGTGTATGAATCAACTATAATATACTTAAAGTATAAGCATTGTAACTATAATCCAAAAGTAAGAATTATTTTTGATATTTTTGGCTTGAGATGCCATTGTATGAATTTTATAATCAAACACGTAGATATAAAGCTTCTGAACAAACACGTAGGCATATATCTTAAGGGAAAAGCTTATGAACAAAGACGTAGATATCCTAGGAGAAACTACATAATTACACTGTTCTTTCTAAAAAGGCAAAAAGAAAAATCTTTAACTAAAAGTAAATATCAACTCAAAATCACTAACATATTTAAGTTTTCATCGTTTAAAATAAAAAAAATACCAAAAACTTTTATTAATCACTAAGTTGTTAAACTCATTACTGTGCATCATTCAAAAATTCTCCATCCTACACTTATTCTACATTTAATTTTTTTTTTATGAAATTTAATTTTTTTTCATAAAGCAATTTTAAAACGTCAAATCTCTAGTCAAATTATGTTACATCTAAAACATATTTTACTCCTTAATAGATAATCAATTGTATGTACTTTGAAGCTCATTAAAAGAATTTAACAACCCAACCCAAGACTTAAACGGAAACTTATACAAAATTTTTGAATAATTTAATAATTTAAACAAAAAATTTAATTTTAACATTATAATTTTTCAAAATTAAATAATTTAAATAAAAAATTAGAAGTATCAATCAGTGTCAATACAGTTTAACTATTAAAATTAAATAATTACTAATAATTTAATAACCTTCAATATAATTTACCCAAACAAACCTAAAATAACATACATCTATAATGACTTGAACCCGAATTTGAAACTCAAATCTAAATCACTTCAAATCTAAAATAAATCAAAACTTAAATCCAACTTAATTGAAAATAAGTTGAATCTAATATAATTCGAATAAATTAATCCTAAATAGGATAACGATTTGAATCTAAAACATGACGAAACCTAAAATAGGTCCAAACTTCAAACTAACTTTAGAAATTCTAAAATATGTATTAATTAACCCACTAAAAATATAACCAGACGTATGAAGTTTTGCTTCCTCTGCCCCTACCTTGAAGATTGTTCTAAGCACTATAAACTGATTAATTAAAAAGGCAATAATGAAGAAGTAGGTATGGAAACTGATTAATAAGTATCTTTGACCACTGATTAAAAAATAAAGCAGCAAATCCAACTTTCAGCCATGGTTAAACATCACAGAGCAACGATGGAAATATTTACAAGCAAACGACACTATCTTTACGTAATGGAGGCTGAAAGAGCTAGTGACTCCATGTTTCCAACCATCTTTATATAAAGCTATACCTAACACAGTAATGGGTGAACATTTGAAGAAAACTCAGTTACCCCATTCCATGATAAGGTATTTTTATGCCGCCTCGGCAAAGCCAACTCTCTCTTTACCGAAATCGAACACGGTGTGGTAGCGGCCCATGAAAACATCTCACGAATATACTAATTAGAAAAATTATAATTTGACCATTAGAAAAATTACCAGAGGGGTCCACGAGGAGGAGGAACATCTAAAGCAGTAAAGCCACTGATGCACTGAGCTTGAGGACCTTCACCCACCTTGAGAATATACTGATTGCACCAATAGAGATTTAATTAACATCAGTAGGACAAGTTTTCAACTATTGATATAGTACAAACACAAAATGAGGATCGATTTTACCTCTTCAAGGTAAAGTTCAAAAACTTTGTCATCGATAGTGAAGGAAACAGTTGGCATGGACGATAGACTTCCACATCAACAGCAGATTCTCCCATCGGACTCGGCATACGGTCACATAGCTGCATAAGTATCAAATTGAAGAAAAAATCAGACATTGGAAGGAATGCACTCACGAATTATTCAATAAGCATCGAGTCTATTATGTTACCTGATTGACGTAGTTCAATATGATGTCTTGAGTCTGATTCTGCTTTAATTGCTCTTTTGGTCCTCAGCCGTACAAATCTTGGGAGGATCCGAAGCAGCTGCAGGATGGCTTCAGCATATGAGATCGAAAGACATGATTCCCTTCCCCCTCCCCCGATAGACGCAAAAGGAAGAGGCTAGGGTTTTAATTGAACGTTGAAAAGGAAATTGGAAAAGTCAAATTGCACGCCGCGTCTCTTCCGTTGGTTGAGATTAAAGGTGGGTAGGCATGAAATCTTCAAGAGAGAAAATTTATGAGAAGGGGATTTTGATCGGTGAAACCAAAGGGAATAGAATCAAGGTTTTTAACAGCGTAAAATTGGGGATTTAGGGGAGGGGGTGAAAATAAAACGACGCCGTTTCGATGTAAAGTTTTTTACGGCATTTTTACAAAAACGCCACTATATCTCAATTTTTTATGGCATTTTTTACGAAAAACGCCACTATAGCTCAACTTTTTGCGGCGTTTTCACTAAAAACACCACTATTGCTCAATTTTATTTTTTTTGTCATTTTTAACATATTTTTTCTATTTTTTTCTTTTAAAAATTTTTTTGCTGAGATTATATTTTTTGGAATTTTTATTTTTTTAAATTTTGAATATTGATCTTTTTAACTGAAATATGGACAAAAATATTAAATATTAAAATTTTAAGTTTGTAAGTTTTTAAGTTTTTAAGTTTTTAAGTTTTTATTTTCAATTTTCAATTTTCAATTTTTTTGAAGATTTTTATCATTTTTAAATTAACATATAAAAAAATAGTATCATGTCATGTGAATTACCTTGTAAGTTTTCACGTCAATATCATTAAAAAATGAATTTTACAATTACATTCCTATTAAAAATGAGATTTAACATTTTTTAAAAAGTGGAAGGTTTTGGTTCAAAAAATAAGAATCAAATTGATAAAAAAAATATAAATATTGAAAGTTAAAATTTAATTACCATGATCAACTCTTTTAGGAATTAAATTAATAGATGGGAATGGCATGGTCTAGTATTGTTTAAAGGATTTCTTTTTTCTTTCTTTTTTCATCAACATTATTCTTTTAAGTATGGTTTGCATTAGTTGTTTAGATTTTTATACAAATGGCATTTAATTATATGTTATATCAATAATTGTGTTAATAATTTACAAGAACTATATCAAATTAAAGTTCATGTATGCTTTTGGGATTTAACCCATTTTGATATATATATTTTTTTAAAATAATAATTTATATTTATCTTATTTAGATTTATATTATAAAAAAATCCAAGATACACAAGTTATAAGTAGTTCACCATATTTACTACTAATCCTAAAAATTAAACCCTAAACCACAAACACCAAACCTAAAAACTCAAACCATAAACCCTAAATCATAAACCATAAAAGTTACATCCTAAACCCTAAATATATATTACAAGGGACAAAAGTAATTAAAAAAGAATCTTATTACTAAAACCATGAACATTACTAAAACCCTAACTATAAAACAATAAACCCCAAACCCCAAACTTTAAACCATAAACCTTGAACTCAAAACTCTAATCACAAAATAATAAACATTATATCATAAACCCTAAAATCCAAAACCACAGACATTAAACCTTAAATCATAAAATAATTTTTTTGCGGCGTTTTTCGAAAAGCGCCTCTAATACCAGTAAAGCTCGTAAGTTTTTTGCGACGTTTTTTAAAAAGCGCCGCTAATGCTCGATCTTTAGCGGCGTTTTCAAAAAAGTGCCGCTAATGCTCGATCTTTAGCGGCGTTTTCTTACTAGCGCCACTAATGTACAACTTTTATGGCGTTTTTAGTTCAAGTGCCGCTAAAAATGCCTCTAAAAGGCTATTTTGCTGTAGTGTGTGTTACCACAATTCAGAATTTTTCGAACCTACTTCGAACCAAAATTCACATTATACCCTCAAAACTTCTAAACTTAATTTTGGGGTGTTTTAGGGAGGCTCTTCTTATTGGGACATCTATAATAAGAACATTGAAGTCTGAATTGGCTTGGACTACAAAGGAAGAAAAGCATACAAATGTCAATTCAAAAACACTGCATGCTATTTTTTGTGGAGTAGATAGACAGGAATTTAAAAGAATATCTAAATTCACTACTTCTAAGGATGCTTGAGAAATTCTGAAGACTGCTCATGAAGGAACCAATATAGTTAAGAAGTTTATTGTTCAGACTAAGCACCAAGTTCGAAATCTCAAGGATTCAGGAGAATGAAACAATTGGTGAGTTCTATGTTGAACTTTGTGACATATTCAATCAAGCTTTTGCCCTTCATAATGAGTATTCAAACTCCAAACTAATGTGTTGAGATCCTTGCTCAAAAGTCTTGTCATCAAAGTCACAACCATTAAAGAGTTAAAAAGACATTTATAACATGAGGATCAATAAGTTTATTGAGTCCTTTTAGACTTTTTAAATCAATCTTGAAGAATCAGAAGGACCAAATCCAAGGGTGAAAAAAGCATTGCTTTACAAGTGGTAAACATAGTGCCCAAAAGTATGACATCTATTGTTTCACACTAAGAAAATGATAGATTTTTATTTTTAATTAGATTGAAATTTTATTAGGGAAAAATGGGCTAAATTGATTAATATAATTAAAACAAAGGGTTAATTGGTTCAAAATTTATGATTACGCTCGTAATCTAAGACAACCTAATTAATAGGTCATAATGGGGTTATATCATAAGATTACAACATCTTGACAATATTTGGGAACACGAGAATATGGGGTGGCTACAATGTTGAGAATCCAAACAACATAATGTTATCCTGAAATGTAACATTATGAGTTGTTATGTGAGATTCGAGCAATCAAAAACGCCCTTAGGCTTAAGAAAGATGTAGTGATTTGCTTGGTTCTTTTAACAAAGATTAGCCATTTGTTTTTTAAAATGTTTAAATGCAAAATTGGCCATTAAAGTATATCATTTTTCCCACTTAGGTACCTAAAGTCTGTTTTTGTCAAAAGTGGTACCTAAACTATCAATTTTACCATTTTACCCCAAATCACAATATCAAACCAATAAAAACATGACACATGGCACATTTTTATTTGATATCATACACTTTTGGGGTAAAATGAGACGAAATTGGAAGTTTAGATACTACTTTTGCGAAAAAGTACTTGTACATAAGTAGGGAAAATGGTATACTTTAAAGGCCAATTTTGTAATTAAACATTTTTTAAATAAAGGGTTATTTTCGTGCCATTAGCGAAGAGACACCCTTCCTATCGTATGACATTTGGGACTTTAGCAAGTGGCAATGACCCTACTCAGAGTTCACTTTACTTTTGATTTGCTTGTAATCTACCTTTTTAACTTATCATTATTAACTTCTTAATCTTGAATTTACCACATATTGACTTACTAAATCAAGAAGGTCAGACTGTTGACTTGACTTGGGCTGAACAAGTGTGAAGCCCAAAGGGAAAAGTGAAGATAGGCCCAGAGCACTACCGGTTTTGAAACCAAAGAGGGCAGCAAAGTAGTTTAAGGATTAGAAAGTAGTTTAAGGATTAGACTTGATTAGACCAATGTTGGCCCAGATGCATCCTAGTGAACAAAAAGGAGCCCAAGGACAGTGTTATGATGACAAGTGTGACACATGGGGTTGGAGCCTGGCTCCACTCCAGTTAAGCTTCGGAGCCTAATGCTGAATGAAAATGTAATCTCATTATGTTGAAGCGGGGAGTGCAGGAAAAAGGTGGCCTTCAAACCAAGCTCCCCCTACTTGTTTATGTTACTGAGTGGGTGAATGGGGTCCCCATAAGGCTTTCAAAGTGAATCATTTATTTGACAGACATGAACTTCAGTTAAAAACTTTGAAAAGACCAATCAAAACATCCTTGCTGTTTCAAAGATATTTTTATGTGGTATGGAACTAATGAG
Organism: Gossypium hirsutum; assembly: GCF_007990345.1. Classification (NCBI taxonomy): domain Eukaryota; kingdom Viridiplantae; phylum Streptophyta; class Magnoliopsida; order Malvales; family Malvaceae; genus Gossypium; species Gossypium hirsutum. Next base: position 57,365,180 of record NC_053426.1, on the reverse strand, counting down.
ATTTACTCATTAGAATCTGACAGATAATGTGAAAAAAGGGTTCACTGTGAAAAAGTAAGCAATCATGTTAAAGAGTAAGACAGACAATTAATTTTTCCCTCATCCTTGAGACCATCCCCAGACTCAAAGAGTGAGCATGCTTCTACCAACGTCTTAAAATAATACTAAAATCCTACTCAAGTTTCTATCCTGCTATAATATTTCACTAGGTTGTAATGATTCCAAGTGTAGAAATTCATAAAGGTATACAGGGTATAATTGTAAAGCATGTGGGGGACACATTACTGCTAGCTACATCAACATCATATGTACATAAACAATTGTAATAGTGACAGCGATTATAATGATTGATATATAAGACTACTGTTAGCTACAACATCAACATCATATATGAGTATATACAAACAAGAGTAATAGTGACAGATTGTAATAATGACAAAATAATTTTTTTTAGTGTATGTTTGGATATACAGTATTATAATGGCTGCTTCAAAGGGTAGACATATTTTGGTAATAGGCTCCAAAGTTCATGCCTAGTCCCACGCTGTAGTGCTCCCTACTTCACTCGGGCAGAGTTAAAGAAAAGGAAGAAAATGGCCCAACCTCTCAAGCCTTGACTGTGAAGCTGGGGTACTTATCAATTCATTAGGGGGGTGAGAGAGGGGTGTGCTTTTGACCACTTCTTTTTCAGTGACTCCATTTCTTTATACAATCAGGAGGCAGAAGAATATTAGATTGAGGGATCTGAATTCAGAAAGAGGAATGAAAAGAGGTGTCAAGTCACAGTTTCGGTATAGAGTAGAGTTGGGGGGGGGGGTTGCAACTTTGCAAATCTCTGCTATATTTTTGTGTTAGGTGAGCTGTTCTATGAACACATCTTTATTGAAAGTAGCTAAAGAGTGAGACACCATTTCAGAGTGACAGAATGTAAATTCATCTTCAATTCCTCCTTTGCCAGATCCCACTTCGCAGATTTCTGTTACAAAATATAAAAAATTTGCCCTTTTTGGGTATTCTCAATAGTGCTCCCATTTAATGAATGTAACAGTGCAAAGATGTTTATATGATTGGGAGATTGACTCTTGGCTCTTTAAAGATAGTAGACGATTAGCATTCATGTCCCTTCAAATTGAAATTAATTAGAGTATAACTGTGTACATTATAATTATACCAGATGGAAACAAATGGATCAAGGCCCCATGTTAGGGGTATGATTTGGATTTAATATGAAATGAGAATTCTAGCATTAATGATAACATCTACTATGGGACCATTAACTACATATAATTCTTGTGATTTGTTTTAGCATATGGACTGGAAGTAGGTAGTAGTTTATCATCTTATCACTCTAACAACCCAATTCATTAGTTGTTCTTATATTTTTTAAATTCATCATATTTGCTAGACATCCTTTTATTATGCACCAAGGGAAGAGAGCAATCAAAGTTGGCACAACATTTTATTTTCTGCCAAACACTGACATTTCAGGCATAATTAAATGAGTCAAATGTTAACTTTGACCTCATATGTACCCTTATTTCAGGGTTACTCACCCTTTTTTTGTTTTATTAAAACAAGATAAGGAATTCGACTTCCACTTAAACTTAAATTTCAAATTAAATCTTTTCTTTGCCATTCAAATAAGCATACTTTGAACCAATCAATTAAGCTTTCCTCCATCCTAACTAGCTACCTCTAATCATACAATAGGAAAAATAAGTGAAAGTAAAACAATAAGAAGGGAATTAAGTGAAGGAAGGCGTAGGATATGGTAAAAGTATTTTTCTAGGTTAGAAATTAGATTACATTTTATTTTTTCTATTTAAAAATTAAATAAATTAGTTTTTATACATTAAATAAAATAGCAAATTAATCTTTTAAGTTAAAAATTTCATCCATTAAAAACTGACATAGTTAACAAAATAATCAAATAATGACACGTGTCATGCTAATGTATAAGATTAGTTTTTAACTATAAAAATGAATGAAATTTTTAACAAAAGAACAAATTTACTATTTGACCTAACGTATAAGGTTTAATTTATTCCTTTTTAATAAAAAAATAAAATATAATCTAACTTCTAATATAACGATCTTCATAAAATAAAATATAATCTAACTTCTAATATAACGATCTTCATAGTACTTTTACCAATAAGATATATATGCATGGGAACATACACATGGACATATATGGTGGGGGAGGAGGGCATAGGATTCCCAAAACCTTTTCCTTTAACAAGAGAGTAGCAGCGTGCTTTAATTTATATTTGTAGAAAGATGAGTGAAGTAAAGATCCGGGCTAGGGTTGAAAAGGTGGCTCAAATATCTAACAAATGTGCCCACAAAAATGTAGGAATCCCAAGCAAATTGAACCCCCTACATGCACATAAAGCTATATATGGATAAAAAATAGTGCTGCATATGCTCCAAATTTTGTTCCACACGTGGGGCCTTTCCCCTCTCTTTTTTTTTCTTCCTTTACATGAGATCAAAGAATATTTTCCTCCCACTCAAGAATATGGTTCAATAACAACAAAATTTGTCATTTCACATAAAAGAAAAAGAAGGGAAAGAAATAAAAACCCTAAAGAAGAATAGTGTACCTTGACTATGTTACATTGTAATATCATGCTTCATTTTAAGTTGAAGAATATATTGACCAACAAAGCTGATTTCAACATGCACTTTTATCAAGCCTAGCTGCTCATTTATCTATTCCATTGGCCACATATGATTATAGGTGTTTTAATTAATGAAACAAAACCTGATTATTTATCAAAGGGGAGAACCTTATCATAATACCAAGGGAAGATGAGAGGGGAAAAAAACACACTAAATAATAAAAATTCATCTTGATAACCCCATACTCTTGTTTCTTGGAGGTGATCCTAATTAACAATTGGACTTTATTTTTTGCATTTGATTTTATAAAAAAAATTAGCATTTTAATGTATTAGGTAACATGATTAATATTAAAATGAAAAAGGAAATTAATTTGTTATTGGAATAGGAGTTAAATAAGGAGATACCAAAACTATAAATCTTTAAGAAGAATGATTAAAATTAAAGTTAAAAAATGGTAGAAAGTGGAGTGTACTCTTTGGGTTAGCTTAGCTTTAATTTTGTAGGGTAAAAACACTCTTTTTTTTTTCCTGCCTACTTTTTCAACCCTCTTTTCTACTTTTAGATATAAGTCTTAAATTTGATTAGACGAAAAGAAATAATGAAGGTGGAGCGCTAAACAAATCCCAAATTCGGGGCCCTTTGAACAAAAGGAGAGATTAATTTTAGTGAAATCCCTCATCAATAGGTATATATTATGAGACAGTGCACAAACAACTAGACAAATTAGTAACTATTTAGCTAACCAAAAATAAAAATTTTAAAGACAACTTTGCACTGTATTCTACCAAAAAGGCAGCTCCGGCTAAAGTTGTCCCATTTACAAACTTTACGAAGAACAGTAGGAGCAAGCAACAATGAGTGAAAAGAAGATATGTCTATTAAATAAGAGGGAAATTTTAATTGGGGTTAGAAGTATATGATGGAGTAGGGTTTGAATTAATTAAGAGAAGGGTTTCTAGACCATCCTTTAACTTTTAAATTTGGGTCTCTCTCTTTTAGAAAAAATGGAAGTAAAATGATCAATGATGGACCCTTGGTATTGGAAAAATAGGGTGTAAAAGTTAGACTTTTTCATCTTAGGAGATACAACCAAATTTTATTACACCGCCCCAAAGTAAACCAAACTTATCAAACATTGTAGGCTCCTAATTACAACTTTTGAAATCATCACAGCTCAATCCTTGACATTCTATTTCTTCCTTTTTCCACCTACAATCTCATTGTTTAATAAACATCATCATTCAAAGTTATAGTATTGCTTAAAATACTTTTAAATTGGAAAATCAATTACATGATTTTGCAATACAGAGGTTATTAACAACAAAAAACAGGCCATGATAAGCTCATTGAATATATTTGTACTTAATCATTCTTAATTTGCCTTTATGGTGGATGAGAAATGGGGGAGCTTATAAAAGGCCCACGTGATTTTAAATTTACAGTGTTATTAGAGGAAAAAAAAAAAGAGAAAGGGATGATTAAAAAGGGAGGAGGGAGCGGATGAGACACATGGCTCACAGCAATTGATTGTGTGAGCGCTCTACTTGGCTATCATGAAAGAGTTCATCAAAAGAAGATGAAAACTAAGACCCCACACGCCACCCTCACATCTTATCAAATATCAATCTCTTTGGGAACTTGGGCCTCTCTTCGCAAACCTCCACTACCTTCATCATTTTTTTTATCTTCATTAACATTTTCATTTAACAGATTAGTGCAATTTATCATTACATCTTGAATTTAATATATTACTTATCTTGTAAATTTTTTTTCCTTTTGGTTCCTAGGAATAGTAGTGCATGCATTTGGAATGATGGTGTATTTGCCTAGCTAGCATTTTCCTCTTCTCTAGATCACTTAATATCATGCTCTAGTAAATTATACTATCACTAATTTTAGGCTTAGAGACCATTATATATTGTATTCTTTGTTAGATTGTGTTATATGGCGAAGTTCATTGTATATCCGCAAGAAATTTAATAAATGTTTTTTAATAGAGTCAACATCTCAACAAACTATGCATGTTCAACCTACTAATTTGCGAACCCTAACCTGACGAACCTCATCTCTACTAAGTACACACAAGGTCTACATGAGAGCTCAAAGTCATTGATTATCAATTGTCCTAAAGCGTCTTATCTTAATATACAATATCATTATAACTACGAAGAAGATCAAATTGGTCACATGTCAGTAATCCTTGGACACATAATCAAGTTAGTCTCCCATTATAAAAGACCCTATGCAATAGCTCATAAAGATTCTCTCACATATCCTCCTCCTTCTCTCCCCAAAACATTCCCATAAAAAAACCCCTTGCTCCAGTTTATCAATAGTTGAACCACCACTCCAACCACTATCTTCTCTCCCTTGTTAATCCTACTGTCAACATATTGGTATTGTAATAATAAATTAAATACAATTAACAAAGAATAGTGGTTTCCTGTATTATTAAAGGATCCACTGTACATAGTTAGACCAGTCAAATTATTCCTGCAAAATCGATTGAAGGTTAGCCATGCCATAGAAAATTTCATAAACCAATCTTTTTTGTTAGGGACCCTGTTGCATTTAGTTATGCCAATATCTTGAGACTACTAATAATTCCCTTATGGCCGATCAAAGTTTTTATTATACTCTAGTAATCAAGTTGATATCTAACCAAATCTCTTTAGCATGACATTGTGGGGATTGAAACTTTGAAGTTGCCTTTGGCCCTCTCCTGCCCAGATCCCATCAATCTCAATCATTCTACTTATTCAATCGACCATCTATAAATCGAATAAGAGACGTACATTTTTCACTTTTTGTCCCAACTGTTTTAAGTACATTTACATTTTTATCTTTTAAAATATAATATGTGATAAACCTATCCTTAATTAGTGATGTGAGATTTGCCTTCTTAATAATGATATCTAGAGTAGAAATTTTTCATGTTAATTGAGATGTGGCAAGCTATAAGTCTAGAATTATCTAAGATAATGCGCCAAGAAATTACAATATTACCTTGGTAATTATATAGCCAACAAAGAGGGATATATAAAGTGAAATCTAATATATAGATATAGGTGTAGGTGTCGAGCCAAGACAAGAGATTGATCTAAACGACTAAAGTTTAATATTTCATTCTCAATCAAAAGCCAAAAACTGACAAAATTAAGGCATAATGGGAGGGGAAAGGAAATGAAGTGTGAAGTGTGAAGTGTTTTTCTTTTTGAAAATAAGGAGGGGCTATGGTCTATAGGGCAGCCTAATGATGGTTGCTTTGGGTGTGTATATACTATTTGCTTTGTTAATTTTTTGAAAGCTTTTAAAAGTAGGTGTTTTGATAAAGAAAGAGGGTTTAAGAGTGGGAAAGCGAATAGAAACTTTTGCATAGGGTTCCACAAGGTCGGTCTTTTTTTGGGTCGTCTTGCTCTTTGATGGCTGCCTGTGGGACAAATATCACCGACTCCGTCCACTCTCCCTCTCCACTTCCCCTACCTTCCTTTACATTTCCCCGTATAAGGTAAAACTACTATAGAAGTCCTCCGTTAGAAATTAAATTGCATTTTTTTCTTTCTATTTAAAATATGGACAATTCAGTTCTAATACATTAGATTAAAAAGCAAATTAATCATTTTCTATTAAAAATTTCATCTATTTGTGCTCTTGAAAATTGGCATACCTTGACGAAATAACAAAACAATGACATGCCATATGTACTTCATACTAACGTACAATGAAAAATTTTTAATAACAGAAATGAATGAAATTTTTAACAGAACTAAATGACAAATTTTTAATAGCAGAAATGAATGAAATTTTTAATAGAAGAACTAATTTACTCATTAATCTAATATGTAGAAAGTAATTTGCCCACAAAAATCTACATATATAACAATGTTTCGACTAATTTACCAATAAATGCCAAAAAAAATGTGAATAGGCCGATTTTAGGAAAAATTACGGGAATAAGCTATTTTTTTAAAAAAGGCTTCCAAGCATTTTTCAGGTTATTTGTAGGAAAACGTTTCCAGCTAGGAGCGTTTTCAACGTGCTGTCTAGAAAACGCATCCAGCTGGAAGCGCTTTAAAAAATAACGGCTACTTTTCCAAAAAAATATTTAATTAGCCGTTGGACAGCCCCCCCAAATGGTCAAATTTTATTTTCTTATAACCCCCCATATCATTTTTTTTCCAATTCAATCTCAACTCTCTCTCGCATTCTCAATTCTCTCTCAAATTTCTCTTAATACCAACTTAAATTCACTTCTTCTTTTTTTGCTCTCTCTATTTTATTTCTTTTTTTATTTAAATTATCTTAATTTTTTTCTAATACAAATTATTTGGGTTTTTTTCAAAATTATCAATGGCAAATTCTCTAATCCATCATTATAAAAACCACATTTCCGTCGATCAATTGCAAATGGTAAGAATATTTCCTATTAAATTTTAATGTTGTATAATTTTTATATTTTTTATTATATTTGAATTTAATAGTTTGTATTTTTTTTCCTTGAATAGGCGGAAGACTAAATTTTTCAATCCAACATTCGTAATCTACCCGCTCCTCCATCACCCTTGATCTAATCGTACTTGAGAGAAGCCAATTTTTCATTCGTAGCCTTTGTAGGTAGTAGGTGTAAGTTGGACTCGACACTCGTAAGTGCATTGGTGGAAAGGTGGGTCCCGAGACGCACAGTTTCCATCTTTTATGCAGTAAGTGTACTATAACTCTAGAAGATGTGTAGTTACAACTTGGGTTACTAGTGGATGGGTCTGCAGTGATTGGGACTAGTCACACTGATTGGAAAAGCAATATGCAACAAACTTTTGGTAAAATGATTCCAAAGACAATTTTTGGAGGTCGGATAGAAATGGCTTGGTTAAGAAGAAAATCCTGTGAGCTTGATGAGGATTCGACTAAAGTCGAAAGAGAACAACACTCTTGAGCTTACATCCTTATGATAATTGAGGGTATCCTAATGTCAAATAAGTCACGAACTCTCATCCATTTAAGGTGGCTGTTGAAACTCGTCAACTTTAGAGAAGCAGGTGAACTCAGTTGGTGGGCTGGCGACCTTATACCGGGAGCTATGTCGGGTGACATAACCACAAAAAACTAAAATTGGTGGTTGCATGCTACTACTGTAGTTATGGATGCGGCATCGGCTGCAAAGCAAACTACCTTTACACGTTCCCATTTGTAACAAGGTAAAATTCATTAGATAATCTATTTACCATAATAAAATAATTTAAAGTTTAAATTATTTTGTTACGCGAGACTACCGAATGAGTTATGAGATATATGACTTCTGTTAGACCAATGATCTGAGGCAGAGGTAAGTATTTTTTTAATTTTTAAATATATAATATTAACGTATTTGATTTGAGATTTAATAGTATATATAACTAGTTTTTTATTATTTTAATATAGTTTAAATAGACATCATACGGGGATCCGACAATTTGAGAATGCATTCCATCCGAATTCCTTGTGAATCCTAACATCTAGCACGTGAAGGTGTCATTGGTAGTGTATGCTACAGTGGAGATACATGAGTCAGATAGGGTGTTGCGGTAATTCGGGTTCAAGCAATTGATTCTAGTGGCCATTAGGACCTCGATGATCTACATTCTATGAACTTGCAGGGAAAGCCAAATGAGAATTAGATTAGATTTCACGCCAAATATATCAACATATGGAATAATAGATACGAGTTTTTACCTCTTCACGAGGTCATTGTCGCTCCGGAGTTAGCTTACGATTCAAAGTACATGCCTTAGTTTAGGCTTCTTGGAAAGCCATACTTGTTGAGCAAAGAAGATAATAGTGGGCAACTGCATATGAGAGGCCACGAAAGCCATTGACATATCCAAGGTCTGATGATGTGGGTCTATCATCTGCACCTAAGCAAGAGCTGACACCGACATCGATGCTTATACCACCCCTTAGTCAGTATGTGTCATCCTATTCTAGTGCGTATGTGAACCCTATCATTTTCACACAAGTACCATATATTCCACCATATTTTTTGCTTCTACTTAGATGTTAGGTTTTGTTTCAAAACCTTCGTCCCTGGTATATTACACATTGATACTATCGACATTTCCGATGACGGTAATATATAAGTCATTCATGTTTCGACCAAGTCCAGTCAATATGTCACCGGTGTATGGAACACAATATAGTTATACCCTAAACTGATGGTGACGTAAACACCTTTGAGATTATTGTTCTATCAAGGAGGATCATCTTCCCAACCACCTATTCCTAGACTAGAGGATGCACGATGGAAACTGAAAAGCAATTAATCATAATCAACTACAGATGAAGGCAAAGAAGAGGAGAGGCCTACACCATAACCTGTGTCGGAGGTTTAACCAAGAAGGAATTCAGCTCGTAACCGCCAACCACCCAGATTTGGCACACATTCTGACACGGAATAATAGTTGATTTACTTTATTATTGTACTTATCATGTTAAAATTTCAATAAATATCAAACATGTTTATTGTATCGATGTCAAACATCCTTATTTTTTAAAATAAAAATTATTTTTTCATTAAAGTTGGCCTTTGTTATAATTTATTGATTTGTATTAAATAAAAAAATGTTCTTTTTCAAAGTACAACAAGTTGATTGCAATGAACAATTTAATAGATTTATTAATGAGGTGTTGTACTTGTATCATCCCTTCGATATGGACATGACGGCATTATATGCCTCGAGTTCCTACACCACTCACATAACTTTTGGTTGGTTTGACTTCTTTTAGATATCCATGTTGTCACGTATTCGAATGGACGTCGGTCAACCTTTTGATTGACGCAATGATCGATCAAGTAACAACTTGAATGGACACTCGGTATAGGTGGCAACCTATATTCATTTGGGACTAGTGGGAATATGTTTTTCCATATGTTGTACATATTTACTAGTTTGTGGACTTCGTCCACAAAACTCATTGGATCCAAACATACATTGCTACATGTTATAATTACATAAGCGCCTAGAAATCAAAGTGCGTCAAATCTCCCATAGTCATAGGTCCGGTTTCTGAGGTGTACACAATATGCTCCCCCAGCAATCCCTTGGTCAGGTCTATCGAGCTCTGCTACCTTAAACTATAGGTCTTCGCATGAGTGACACACTAGATGCATACAGTTCGCTCGTGTTATTGCCTTTCTAATTTCTTTCAAAACATCCTCACTCCAAACATGGCCGCCTTGCATTTGTCCAACGTAATCGCTACTTGCTTTGGAAAAAGTTTAGCCAAACGAAAGTATGTCTCTTTGACAACTGAGGTTACTGGCAAATGATGCGTTCCCTTCAAAACAGAATTGATGCATTCTGACAGGTTTATCATCATATGCCCATACCGTTGGCCTCCATCGTAGGATTATGTCTACTGTTCAAAGGGTATGTTGTAAAGGCAATCCGCCCCGTCATTGTTAATGGCTCGTAAGTTTCCTAACATTTCACAAAGCGGTCTTTGACGAGGTCATACCCTGTCGAGAGAAGTGAATAATAGTTTACCCATAATATGTAATATTTTCCCATCGATTAAATATCAAAGTATAATTAATAGTAGCAATTATATGCCCATGTTGAAGACATTTGTTCGCTGAGCAGTAGAGTCGTATTGTCCATGGTAATTTGACGCAACATGCCTTAGACAATACCTATGGTGTATGCGATCCCAAAGGTTCCATTGTCGTTTAATTGTAGCCAGTATTCCATGTCCATGATCGGAGATGACACAAATATTGGGTTGGAGGAAAACATGCCTCCTCGATCTAAATAAGAAGAAATCTCAATCATCTACTAACTCTCCAAGAGTGATTGCAAAAGCAATCAGCAAGACTTTTTTATTGTCATCCTATGCCATAGCCAACAACAACCGTTGGGTATGTCTCCCGTACATAAAAGTATCGTCGATTTGTACAAATGGCTTGTAGTACTAGAATGCCTCTGACATTGCTTGAAAGTCCAGAACAAAGGTTTGAACACTCGGCATCCATGATTTTCTATGCACATCTGTTGTCTCACATTGCACACTTTGCTTCAAACTTGTCAAATTAGGATTTAACCACGTGGAAGTTTACCCCATTTTTGATGTTGTGCCGTTTTACAGTGGCGGGAAAACCATTTTTGGTTGAGAACTCTTTCCCCACTTCTAAATCACCCAAAACTAATGAATAACTCGTGTGGCCTAACCTTCTGTATAGTAGTTTTGCAAACTCCAACCTATCCTCTACTGATAGGTCTACATTTTGCATGTGGGTTACGCCGTGAACCGTGGATCTTCTTTGGCATCATCACTAGAACATTTACCATCTGAGCCTCGATCTTCTAATTGAGTCGTTACCGACTATGGTTTAGAAAATAATGTAATTTCTAAACCATCGACCTCGGGCTCCTGAATTAGATCGGTATTAGAGTTAGTCCCATCTTCATTCTCAACCCCACCAACATCTATCTTATTGGATGTCCCTTCATCAGTGGACGTCGTAAAGAATATATCATCTCTTATTATATAATTATCGAAACATCCAAAATCACTTGTTGATTGCCAACCGTTAGAAGTTGATGCCATTTCCCTGTAAGTGTTCCTAGTGTTGAATATCGGCTAACTCAAGTTCAAATCCAAAACCACTAACTGAGTGTCGTGCAGAGGTGCTACTAGCAAACCCTAATTGTTAGGTGTTTTGGCTACCGCGGTTGAAATCTAGGGCCGAAATAAATGAGAATATTCCTATTGATGATTCTGGGATATCATATTGGGAACTTTCTAACAGAGCGGTGAACTTACCACACAATTGTGCTGTTGGACTCTCGTCTTGTTCTTCCGTTCTGGCCTTTCAAACAAGAACATATATCGACCTCCAAGGGCCTTCATCTTCATTGCAAACTCCGCATATAACTCGAGAAATTGTAATCCATTGTCAATATGTGTTTGGACCATCATCTTCAACCCTCTCGCACCTCTGATTTTGAAAGTGTCATATCTGACGGGGTCGACCGAAGCACAAAATTGATATTTAATGGATGATACTCTCATCTGGTTGGATCCAACAATTTTTCTCCTAATTCTTTTCTGAAGTTCTAGCAATTCTATGTTCTGGTTAAAAGTTAGTAGCGTTGTATTCTCTAATTAAAACAATGAAACCATTCTCGGTGTCACGCACTTCACCATTGTAGTAAACAATAGTATTAATTCATTCACTGTAACAGCCCAATTTTGGTGAAATCAGAACAGTTGTTCGGGACCACAAATCCGAGCCGAAAATAAAATTGTAACAACCCAATTTTGGTGAAATCGAAACAGTGGTTTGGGACCACAAATTCGAGCCGAAAATAAAATTTATTTTTATTTTATTTTATTATATGGTCCGTAATATGGTAGAAATGTCATGTGAAAATTTTGATAAGAAAATTTTACCAATTTTGTGTTTAATTACGAGAAGGACCAAATCGTATAAAATAAAAAAGTTGGATTCTAGTAGCTAGAAGGATCAAATAGCTATAGAATTCAAAAATTAAGGTCCTTATATGGTAATTAAACCATTAATAAAAAGTATGTAGATATTTTTGGATGATTCATCCATGGGAAATGAGAAAAAGTCTAAGGACTAAATTGGAAATTAAAATTATTAAAAGATGATAAATTATTAAATAGAAATAAAAAATAATTTTTATCATCTTCTTCTCCAAAATATTCTATGGAAACCCTAGGAGAGAGAGAAGAAACTTTCATGGCCAAATTGGGTAAGTTTCATTGGCCTGTTTTTAGTAATTTTGATATTTTTGAATCTAGGATAGCGTAATCTATCTATTTAGAGGATCAATTTGAGAAGTTATCAAAGTATGGAAAATGGGTCATGGATGTATATGCTGAAAATTAGAAATTTATGGTAGAAAATGAAAATTTGTTGATAGATAAACAACTTTTACAAAGTAATTTTTGATGAAAACATGATTTAAGGATTAAAATGTAAAGTTGTGAAATTTGATGAAAAATGCTGAATTTTTATGAATACATGTGCTGTAAATTTTGTAATGGGATTTTGGTTAGGCTTGGAATATGGAGTAAATTGCACAAGTTTTATTTTCCAAGCCTAGGGACGAAATGGAAATTTATAGAAAAGTTAGGGGCAAAATAGTAATTTTACCTAGGTTAAAAATTGAGTTCACTTGAATGTGAAATATGATAAATTGATATAAAATTTACTCTTATAGATCCAGATAGACCAAATTCGGAGCTAGAACGAGAAAAAAAGGAAAATGTTGGATTAGTAGATGTTATGTACACGAACATTTTTTAGGTAAGTTCGTGTAACTAAATTGTGTTTATTTACATGCTTGCATTGATTGTATTTATGTAAATTGTATAAATGTCATAAATACATATCTAATCAAACTCGATAAATAAAAATGTTTAAATTAAATGATAATGCCCGATAGATGATAAAGGATAAACGATGAGAATGTTACTTATATGCTTGAAATGAATGTGGAATGTGTTTATTTGAATTATATGAATGTTGTGGATGTATGAAATAATCACATGCCCGATAATGCTTGAGAAAAATGTTTAAATCCCGGTTGAATAAGATGGAAATTAGATGGATATGTGATTTCCTGAAATGAATGAGGTCCTGCATTTATTGTTGAAGGGGTTTAGCTCGGACAAGTAGTCCTATTGATCTCATTACAGAAAGGATTTAGCCCAGACGGGTAATCCTGATATAAGTCCTTTCGAGCATATGTTATGGATTGGATTTAGCCCGGACAGGTAATCTAAACCAAGCTCCTTAGAGCATATGTCATAAAAAAAGATTTAGCCTGGACTGGTAATCCTGTTGTATACATGTGTGGCTCGAAAGTCTACTCTATGAAATAGTACCTTATGGGTACCACTGGACACGAATTTACAGATTCTGATTCGTACACCTCGAGTGTACTACCTGTGTATCCATTAATATTTCAAATAAATTCAATAGGTAAAAGTTTTTGACATGTGAAGATATGGATAAGAAATGGGTTATTACACATATCGGTCTAGAACACATGAAAATGACAATACGCGATGATTGATATATGAAAATATGAAATGATGATATTGTACATGGAATTTATTTAATGAATATGTACACCCTTGATTATAGACTTGTACACCTTGAGTGTACTAACAGAGACCTTGATATTTCGAGTAATATGGGTAAAGTTTGATATGAAATAATCTGAACTCGAGATGAACTATTACGAAATTACACTTGTAATATAAAGAGATGATTTATACACGTTGAATGAATACATGATGTGGAAAGCATATGTGCATGGAAACTTGACTATTGTTGAGCCATATATGTTTTGAGGTTATTATGGAATATATGACTAACAAGGGCAATGAGGATGTGTGTTGGGCTTGAGGTCAAATTGATTGAATATGCCTTACATAGTTATCTCAAAATAGAATGAATGGTGAGTTAAGTACTATGTTATATGAACTTACTAAGCATTTCATGCTTGCTTAGTTTTATTTCCCTATTTTATAGTAAATCGGAAGCTCGTTGGATTGGAAGTTTGGCGGAGATCACTCACACTATCCATCGGCCCATGTCGGTACAATATGGTAAATCAATTATGGTTGTAATGGCATGTATACGATATAGTGGCCATATTGGCATGTAAATGTAAACGATGCTTGTAATTTAGTCATTGGAATGACTAGTAATAGGTTGTTTTAATATACTTGTAATGTTAAACTATGATAACTACATATATGTTAAGTAGTTGATCAAATTATGTCTAACTTGAGGTCTTAACTAAGGTAAGATTATAGACATTTATGCATGAAATGATATGCCATGTTGAATTGTGGAGTTTGCTTGAATTCAATGCTTGGGCTGGTTGGTATTTGGATGTAAGTTTAGTGCAGAAATTTGGTATGATTTGGGGTGAGAAGTGAAGCTAGGAATGACTTTATTTTGTCCACACGGACAGACACACAGGTGTGTGTTTAGACCGAGTGTAACACACGGCCTGGTACATGGGCGTGTGGTTAGGTCGTGTGTTCCCTGCACCTTAAATTTGAAAAATAGAATGCTCAGAATTGAGCACACAAGAAGAGACACGGGCGTGTGTCTCAGCCGTGTGTGCTACACGGCCTAGAACACAAGCGTGTGTCTTGGCCGTGTGAAACCTGTATCTAATTTTGAAAGGAATTAATTAACCATACGACCTAGTACACAGGTGTGTGGAATGGCCGTGTGCACAAGCCAGAGAGTTACACAGGGTCGAACATAGCCTCCAGCACGGGAGTGTGAGCCTTGCACCTTGGAAAATTTTTGAAATTTTGTGAAAAATTCATAGAGGTTCCGATTAAGTCCCGACTATATTCTAATGCTCGTAATGGGCTTCGAGGGTCTAATTAAGAGATGTTTTAAATTTATCTCAGTTAATGAATAGTAACTTACAAGAATTATCTGAAAAAAATGTTTTGAAAACTCTGGTAACACTCCGCAACCCTACTCTGGTGACGGATATGGGTTAGGTATGTTACATTCACTCATTTTCATATCTGGATAACCTATTCCAGATATTCGAAACAAAAACATCATGTAAAGAAATAGTGTTGTAACTAAATATGAACAACAAAAATCAATGCTTACTTTACACAAATAGGATGCTCTAACTTATGCCTTAGATATGAACTTCTCCTATTCTGATCTTCTTACAATTTTTCTTAGCTCTTAAAAGAATTATGCCATTCGATGCTTAATTAAGTTGGTTTTATAGACCAAAAGTGACTCGCAGTTGGTTCAAAAAATTCCCTAGACCTAGTGGGGAGTTGAAAATTGTAGAGAGAAAAAGCTTCAAGTAGGACGCATTGTCAATAAAAGCACTAAAAGAGCGTCTAGCTAGAAGTGTTTTTAATACTATGTCAGCTGAAAACACTTCAAGTAGATGCACTTTTGGTGCTTTGATGACAGTGTGTCCTACTTGGAGCGTTTTCTTTCTATAAATTTCAATCCCAACCTTATTCCAAGAAACCCATCATATATCCTGGTATTCCCAGGATATATTTTCTAAACCTAACTATAAGAAAATAACAGATAAGAGAATAAATAATTTACTGAAAAATCGGATCAAACTAATATTAAGAATGCAAAAAAATTAATAACAAAAATTTCATTCCTGTCGAGTAGACCGAGTTTCAATTATAAATCCAAATTCAATTTTTCAATTCGAATATACGATTGGTGTAAATACGATGTTTTTAAATTTTGAAATAAATTATTGTTTAACATCTCAAAAAATTATTACAAAATAAATAATTAAAAATCTCAAAAAACTCTAAACCCTGCTTTAAGTACTCAAAACCCTAACCCTAACCCTAAAAATCAATAACCCTAATTTAGAAAAAACCTGGAACTAGAAAAATCAGGAGAAAAATGCTTCCAGCTCAAAGTATTTTTAGGTGATTTGGCAGAAAGACACTAAAAGTGTTTTCCATGCAACACGCTGAAAACGCTTCCAACTAGAAGCATTTTCTTACAAATCACCAGTGAAAGCGTTTTATCACTTTCAACTGTTTCATTCTTCATAATATATAAGCACTCTAATTTTTTACTAATGGTTAATTTAATGATTTAGTTAAGAAATAGCATTGTTTTTCTTCTTATTCATTTATTTCCTTTTACTAAACAAAATATTGCAGTTTCTCTTATCGATTATACTATGTTCCTGTCTGCTTGGCTGAATATTGGTTTTTACTTTTAACTCTATATCCATCTTATTATTTTATTATTAAGATAATGTTATACAAGAGCCATTTACATTGAAGTACATAATGAGTTATTTGCCTCTTAACTTTTATGAAAAAAATTATTTTATTTTTCCCTCCTCTTTTATCTTTTGAATTTATGTTCTTTATCAAATTATTCTAAAATAGATGAAAAAAATTAACCTCCGTTACTTTTATTGATGTGCTCACATGACAATCTAAGTCAGCAATTAATTAATTTTTTTAAAATTACTATATTTTTATAATTTTTTATACATGCTAATAATTTTAAAAATTATTTTTAAATGTTTTTTTATATTTTTAAAATTTTTAATTTTTTTAAAAAATAAATTTTAATATTTTTATACTTTTTAAATAATTTTATTTTATTTTTTTGAATTTCTAAAATTTTAAAATTTTAATTATTTGCTGACATACTATGCACATAAATATCATGTTAGCAAAGTTAACAAATGTTAATTTTTTCATTTATTTTTGAATAATTTGACAAATAACGTAAATTTAATGACTAAAAGAAACAAAAAAAAAGTTAAAATGACTTTTTTTTATAAAATTAGAAGCCAAAAAATCATTCTTCCTTTTGAAATTAAGTATATGAATATGGATTTGAGTGAAAAATTAGGATTTCGATCGATAATGGAATATTTGAATACTATTACTGTTTATTATAATTATTGCAAATATTGCTAGCTCAAGTTTATATATATATATAATAACGAAGATTTAAATTTAAGTTATTCTTAGGTTGGATCAACATTCAGTCAATAGGTCATATCTTAAGTATAAGTATTGAGTGTAATGGTAATACACATTGTACTCGCAAGAGAGAATATAAGTTTAAACCTTAAAGATAAAATTGTTGGAATGAATAACCCCAAACCCCGAACCCAAACATAAACCGTAAAACGGACATGTTGATAATATATATACTTGATAAGATAAAGTGAATTGTTCATGTGAGATGCAAATTAATATACTTGTTTATATGTAGCATTTATACAAAGACTTAATAACATGATGATATTTTTTTTATTTAGTTGGTATATGAATTTATATTTCGTTACTTAAGTTGGTATTTCTGTACTAACACTGTTAGTTTATGGTGACGTGGCATTGATAATCGATTTATTCATGACACATGGTAGTCTTTCAATACGTCACATGGCAGATATAAATTTTATAAAATAGAAAAAAACTTTAAAAATATATAAATTAATAAAAATATATAACTTTTTTCATATTAAAAATAAATTCGAAAAAAAATTAAACTCTTTTTTATTAATTTATTATTTTTAAAATTTATGCTCATCACATGGATGTCACATGTCATCATCATATTGGTTATCAATGTCACGTTAACACAAATTAACGGAATTAGTGCAGAGATACCAACTTAAGTAATGGAATATAAATTCAAGTATCAATTAGATGAAAAAAATTCAAATACCAATTAAATACTTTTAAAGAGAAAATAAATTACACTATAACAATTTCATTTTCTAACTTGGAAATTTAGAAATGTGGTATCTTATGTGTAATATTTCTGCTTCGAATCGTCCATATATATATATAAATATATAAAGATAAACATAAACCAACTTAAGAGGCAAGAGGAAGTATGTAGCTTGAATCGATACCTCCTTTTTGGCGGGAGATTTCGCTATCAAGAAAGAGACCGATGAAAATGGCATTTGTCTTTGGGCAGTGCTGGGCTCCCACCCAATACATCAATTATTTTAAAGGCTTCAAGTTAGATAAGATGGCTCGTTCCACACATCTTCAAAATCCACATGTCATTCGATTTATCGTGGAATAGGTGCTTTATATAAGATAACATTAACACACTGGTTGTTAGTTTCTAGTATTCCAATAGGCTTTGAAGGTAGCCTGTTGGGTACACATATATGGTTATATACTTTGGGAGTTCATTAATTAATTAGTATGAAATGTCAATAATAAGAGACTGGCCGGCTAAGGTGAAGCCCCACACGGTTTATTTATTTAGTGTTAGTATATTTCAACTTAATCAATCTCAAATTTTAACCAATACAGTTGAATATAGTTAGGTTTGGGTCACTTCATCCTGAAAGTTTTTAGCGACTTTGATTTTGATCTATGTTCATGCATCATGTGTGTGGAAGTGGAAAATCATGTTTTTCCTCCTACACATCCAACCAATGTCGGGTACGTTCAAACTAAGTATAAATATGTATACATTCAGATTTCGCTCAATAAAATTTCACTCTAATCTTTTCTATAATTAATTACTTAGAAAAATATATAATCCGATAAATTTGATGTACATTATCTATATGAACTATGCATGAAATAAAGAAGTGATAAACGGGCAAGTTTGAGCGTGCCCAAATTGAATTGTCTTTAGATTCGAAAAAACTCGGGCTCAAATTTTTTGTGGATTCAAATTTATTAGGGTTTAAATTTTTTTGGACTTGAGCCATTTTGGGATTTGAATTTTCGAATTCAGATTTTCTCAAATTCTCTCAGGTCTAGTCAGGTGGGTTTAAACAAATTTAAATAATTATGATGTTTTATAATTTTATTTGAATGTAATAATTAATTTTATTTTTACATGATGATATCACAATACAAATTCATTTTATGTAAAACAAAAAATTTATATAGATGCTTTATTTTATTAGAAATATTGTATATAACATAACTAAAAATGCTTTTTTTATTGTATGTTTATGATTATATAATATATAAGAATTTTAAAAACATAATTAATATTATTATATAATATGTATATGAATTTGTATGTGATATTTTTTTTTGTTTATTTTTATTGTAGGTAATTTTTATTATTATATGGTATCCATATAAAATTTTATTATTTGAATTATTATCTCAAGTTTGGAAAAAGAAAAAAAAAGGTTTTTTATTATTTATTTTATTATTAAATTTACATTTGAATAATTATAGTTATTATTACATCTTGAATATTGAAAAATATTTATTATATTTAGGCTTAACGGTAAAAAAATAAAAATAAATCAATTAAGCTGTTAACATGCACTCAATTGAGTCCTCAATGACAAAAAAATTCAACTAGACCCTTTTGTTAATAGAAATCGTCATTGATCAATTTGACTACGCGGTTAAAAAAACCTAAAATCCTAAAAGTTATAAAAATATACTAAAAATGTATATCTAGTTAGAACCTAGACAAATAAACTTAAGTTTATTTGAATCTAGACACCTATTTATTTCCTTCTTTTTAGATGTAATTCAAAATATTATAAAAATTATAAATTGTTATAAAAAATATAATAATAATAATAATAATTGATCATTAATAAAAAAATACTAACAAACTATAAAAATTGTAAAATATAAATAAAATATATCTAAATTTTGTACGTGTCATGTGCCCTTATATACCCATTTTGTCTTAGAGTGAGTTTGGATGGACGGTGCGTTTACCTGCGGTTAGTGTAAAAATAATGGTGGCGGTGAGATTAGATACTGTAGTGATACTATAGCGTGAGACAAAAAGTAAACTAAACGCACCGCTGCCCCAAACCCACCCTTAGTATACAATTTTTGGAACCGAGAAAGGATTGTATGAAACAATGACGCCACGTCATCTATATCCCTTTCCAATAGTTTTATGCCACATCAGTATTCTTATCCTGAATTTCAGGATTTTATCCTGAATTTTAGTATTTTAATCTGGATTTGATTTTTTTCAGGATAAAATCCTGAAATTCAGGATAAGAGTACTGATGTGGCATAAACTATTAGAAAGAGATACAGATGACGTGGTGTCACTGTTTCATACAATCCTTTCCCTTTTGGAACCTACCAAAAATGAAACCAAAGGTGATATTATTTGATTAGTTTTTGAATTCAAGTTGGTATTCATCAAAATCTCTCAAATTAACAAGAAATTTTAATTTAAGAGATTTTTTTTGGGTTCATTTTTCAAACTATTATGGGTACAACAAGTACATATAATATGGATTTTCATTAACTAAAAGTTTAAGAAATTCAGTAGGTGAGTTTGTTTAGGCTTAATTTGATTTTCATAACATTAAATTAATTTATTATATCATCATATTTTTATATAATTACTAACTTTGAGTATTTATTATACACATATAATAATTGCATTAAAAATTATTGTATATCCATAATTAATGTTTTCAAAATTTATTTTAATTTATAATTTAGTGTTATTATTTATAAAATTTTAATATAATTATATTTATATAATATTTAAAATATATATTTTCATAAATTCGAGTTTTAGGTTGGATCTATCTCGGATTTGGATTTCCTCGAATTCTAATCGTTATAAGCTTGAATTGGCATAGGTGAATTTTTGGGCTCAGGTCTGTTTTGCCCGCTTTAATAAAAGATGATAATTGAATTGTTAAAATATAAAAAAAATTACGAAAGAATGTAAAACTAATTTTTTTTAAAAAGTGATATAAATGCATTAAGATGTCCAAAATCATGAGTTAAAAAATTTAAAGTTGGTATTTGTAATAAATAAAATAATAATAGAATATTCAAGGTAAAAATGTTGAATTTGGAATATATATTGTCATTTTCTTCTTTAGAAAAGACAAACAATGTTTGTGTTGGATCATTAAATATCCAAACCAATAACCAAAAGAGAAGTTTCCTATTTTGATTTGGTATTTTTCCCTCTAAAAATCTAAATGGAATTCATAAGCTTCACATGAACAAACAACCAAACAAATGGAAAGTGAGAAAATCCGAATGAATACGAAAGCAAAAGCATCCCATTTTTAAGAACAAAAAATAACACTAACAAAATGCCATAAAAAAGAACTTGTTGCGTCAGAAAATTAAGCCAAAAACAATAATAAAAAGCCCCAATTCCAATGATGCAAGCAATTCACGTGGGTTGCACTGCCCAATGAAAACCATCAACGTTGACTGATACACAGGCATTACATCCAATCAACACACGCGTTTCTCTCACGTGAATATGTTGCGCCTGGGGCTTGTTTTGAATTTTGAAAACTAAAATTCACCCTCCAAAATAAGAAAACCGATAGATTTAAATGGAAAATATATATATAAAAAAGAAGAAGAGCTGTGATGTGAAGAAATACGAAGGTTCATCAGTTTTTATGTCCGCTAAAATCATTATAGTTCAGGGAAAAAAAAGAAAAGAAAATGGATAAATTATTAAATTTATAAAAATAAGAAAATAGTAAAAATAGGGTTTGCTTTAGGAGCTGAGTGGGGTAAGTGTCCAGGGCATTCATTGAAGACACAACACAACAGCGTCATGAAATTCGGCGTTATTTATTTATTTATTTAATTTTCTTTTTCTTTTAATATTTTCAAACTCTTCTTCATACCCGCGCACTAAAGCAAGAATCCGTTGATTTAAATTAATATTTTTTAGCTCTTATTTTCCATTCTTTGAAATCAACAAAATAAATCCTAAAAAACCCCTTGCAAGAAAGAGAGTATTTTTCCAAAAAGTTTCTTTCTTTATTTGAAAGAAAAAAGCCCAAAATATATATTCTTTCAGATTCATCATTCCATCACTCTTCCATTTCCCTTCTCTTTAAAGTTTTAATTCTTTTTATCCATTATAGATCTACCCTTTTCGATTCTACGTATATACATGTACATTTGAATCACAAAGCTCAAGCTTTTATTGACCATATAATTGGTGGAGACGTTGTGATTCTATTTTCTAAGTATAAACAGGAAAAAGAAAGGGTTAGCATCCGAGGAATAACGGAGTAGAAGGGGGAAACAAAGCATAGAGTTATTGAGAGTAATAAGGATTCCGTTTGAACCCAACAGTGAGTTTTGTAGTAAAAAAGATAAAAGAGAGGGAAGTGGAAGCATTGGTTCCCTTTTTCATGGTTTTTTTTTTATAATAAAGGGTTGGCTTTTTGAGGATGCCACTTGGGTTTTAATAAAAGGGAAGGGAGCGTCAAGGAAGGCCAGCAACTAAGAGCGACAGAGATTAGAGTAAAGAAGAAAAAGAATATGCAGGAAACAAAGAACAAGAATGGTGGCAATGAAGATTCCAAGAAGAAGGAGCGTCACATAGTGACGTGGGCTCAAGAGGTTTTCTTTTCTTTTTTAAAATAATTTTCTTCTTTGGTTCCCTCTGTTTTGTTTATTATTTGATTGATTGATTCTTTGTTTTGGGGGGTTCTTATTAATTTGATATTGGGGGGGGGTGTTTGCAGGAAGATGATATACTTCGAGAACAAATCAGTTTACATGGAACTCAAAAGTGAGCCTTTTATTCATTCATTCGTTCATTTGAAGGGTTTGTTTGTTATTTTTTAATGATGGATGAAATTGAATGGATTTGTGTTGGTTTAAATGTTTGAGTGCAGCTGGGCGATCATTGCCTCTAAATTCAAGGATAAAACCACAAGGCAGTGCAGAAGAAGGTTGGTGAAACCATGATGAGTCCAAAAGTTTGATCACTTTCAGTCTTGTTTGACTTTTTAATCTAATGTCTTTTTTTGTCACAACAAACACACAGATGGTACACATACTTGAATTCTGATTTCAAGAAAGGAGGATGGTCACCAGAGGAAGATATGCTTTTATGTGAGGTAATTAAATAAGTTTAAAACCTCCATTTCCATTCAAGTTAAATGGGGTCAGTGTTACTTTAATAAAACTTGAAATGAATTTTTCAAGAACTTATCTTCTGATGATTTATTTGGAGGAAATGTTACTTTCATTGATCAGTTGTATCAGGCTATTGCATGTTACTGGTACAGTAGGTTTTGAGTTTTCCAAACAGGAAAAACAAATATATAGAGAGGTAGGCCAGACCTTAAACTAATTGACACAGTTTTGGTCTTTCAAAAGTAGGGCAAAAAACAGCCACTTAGTTTCAGTTTGGATAAGTGTTTCTGTAGATCCTGAATGTGCTGATGACTTAAGGTGATTTGCAGGCTCAAAAAATATTTGGCAATAGATGGACAGAAATAGCAAAGGTGGTTTCAGGCAGGTATATATATCTATGATTTTTTTGGAAAAAAATCCTCTAGTGCAGAAAATTGATCTCTTTTCAACTGTCATTTTTCCATTTTCTGTTGTAGATTATTAACCTTTACTGATTACGTGGTTAATGCAGAACTGATAATGCTGTTAAAAATCGTTTCTCCACACTGTGCAAGAAGAGAGCCAAATATGAAGCTTTGGCCAAAGAGAATAGTAATTCATGTATAAATCCTAATAACAAAAGAATTTTACTCCAAAATGGGTTCAATACAGATGGAACAACTGATAGTGCTGCCCCTGTTAAGAGAATGAGGTACCATAGCATAAATGATAAATGTAGAATTATGTATATACATAGTAATGGCCTCAAGTCGAAATCCTTTTTATTTCCCCATTTCAGGAGATCCCACATTCCTGATCTCACTGAAAGTTGCAACTTTGGAGATAGAGCACATAGAGTATCTGGAACAATCATCAATCAGCAGCTAAGGCACCCATTTGCTGTATTGGGTCAAAATCTCCACAATGCGAATAACTTGGTGCAACCTCAGGTCAACAAGGTTAAGGATGTCTCCGATGATGGTAAATCACCTGCAAAGTGGATTTTTATGATAGTTACATTATTTTTCAGTTTAGCCAAAACTGTATGTATATTCAGTCCTCTATAATTGTTCTCGTAATATAGCATTTTGCACTCTTCTTCTCCTTTATTCATTTGCAGCTCAGAGTTATAGAACTCAAGGAACATTTCTCAAAAAGGATGATCCTAAGATAACTGCTTTGATGCAGCAAGCGGAGCTACTCAGCTCACTTGCATTGAAGGTTAACACAGACGGTACAGAAGAGAGTCTGGAAAATGCTTGGAAGGTGAGATATGATTTTAGTTTCTATCTTGGTTTTGTTTTATCATCAATTCAACATCCAATAATACTATCAACATGTTGCTTCTCCATAGGTAAAGTGCTAAAATTTAAATATTGTGGGGTTTATAGTTCAATCTATGCACTGTATGTCCCTAACTTTCATCCTAATAAATTTTATTTCCAGGTCCTTCAAGATTTTTTGAATCAGAGTAAAGAAAATGACACCTTCAGATATACAATCTCTGATATTGATTTTCAAATTGAAGATTTCAAAGACTTGCTTGAGGATTTAAGGAGTAGTAATGAGGGAAGTCAACAATCTTGGAGGTAACAGATAAATCAGTTAAAGTTCAGATTTAGTAAGGTTTCATACTCACCACTAACTGATGATTAATGTGTTGCAGGCAACCTGATCTCTATGAGGTATCTCCTTCCAGTTCTGAATACAGTACAGGGTCAACAATTATGCCTCATCCAGCTGGGGAACGAGGAGAAAAGACTCAGGCTAAAATAGATGAACTGCACCCAGATATATTGTCAAATCATATTGGAGAGCAGAATTGCAGTACCGAGGAGGAAACAAGGGCTCTTTCCAGTGCAAACAAAAATCATGGTAATGAAATTCTATATCTGGTATAAAGGCCAAGGAATTCCTTGCTTGTAACCACGCAGTGGTTAATTAAGATAAAATGATGTTTCTGAAAAAATGTGTCTATGTTACCACAGGCGAGATGATATCATCGTCTGATGACCAAACGAACATTATCGTTGCTTCTACCTCATCAAGCGCAGAGTTCAGTTCCCCAGTCCAAGTTACCCCACTTTTCAGATCTCTAGCAGCTGGAATTCCCAGCCCAAAATTTTCAGAAAGTGTAAGTTATCTTCAACTGTTTGGTTTAACAATATATCCATTTAATAGAAGTAGGAGCAGTAGCATTATTAGAATTTGCAGTAGCAGGTAGTACCAATTATTATCTTTCTCAAGACCATGATTCCATAGGCAGTTTTAGTTGTGAGCTTACGAGTGTCTACTAATAAAACTGCTTTGGATTACTAGTTATGGATCCATTTATACCAGCAATCACAGCAAGACATTAATTTGCTTTTGAGCCACTGTTAATAGGTCTCTTGAACCATTTCTAGGACTTAGAGCTTGTTAGTCAATAAATACTAGGAGCACTTTGGGTTAACTAGTTGTCAAAGCTTTAGTAGCTTCAGTGGTAACTGATTATAACATCTTTGAAAATGATGATGCAGAAGCTGCTACTAAATTCTTGTTTGACAGTCATTGATCTAGAACTGTTAGCAAGTCTTAGTATTGCATGATTTAGTTGGAAATTGGACCACGAAGCTATTTTTCTTGAAAAGGCATGCATTTTAGTGCCTCATTATTTTCCATCAGTTAGCTAGACTCTGCTTCTGCCTTACTTCCAGTATATTAGATAGACCTGTGGCTGCTGTGAACTTTTCCATTATGCAAGAGAGCTTTATTTCCTGTCAAATGCAATAAGTTCTCCACGTCTATTGATACAGTAAATTTTATAAGAATTTTCATCAGCAGACTTATTCAAGAACTAAAGTTGCCAAATTCAACCTAAGAGCAAGTTTAAAGCCATAGGACTTTAGTTGTTTTTCACTTTTGATGAACCTAAAAAAGTAATGAAACCAAGTAAAGCTCCTGGCCATTGCCTAAGGAAGCTTTGTTGACAGTACTCCTTGATAGTTAAAAAAAGAAAGAAGATTTAAGTGAATCATATAAAAAAGTAATGAAACCAAGTAAAGCTCCTGGCCATTGCCTAAGGAAGCTTTGTTGACAGTACTCCTTGATAGTTAAAAAAAGAAAGAAGATTTAAGTGAATCATAATTCATACAAGTTGAAATTATAGTCTGAATGGTAGTTTTCATAATTCATACAAGTTGAAATTATAGTCTGAATGGTAGTTTTTCTAAGTAAAGGAGAGTTGTGCAATTGGAAATTTACTTAAAAAAAAGGGTTCTAGGATATTATTCGTACACGTGTGGTAATACTGGTTTGGTTCTTACTGAGTGCACTTTCTTTACTTTTATTGTTGTTTTCCTTTCTATAATCTATCTACCATAGACGTAAAAGCATGCAGACGCATATAAGAGTCTGATCAAGTTTTTGTTTGATTTGCAGGAAAGGAACTTCCTACTTAAGACACTTGGCATGGAATCACCTTCTCCCAGTCCAGCAAATAATCTTTCACAACCACCACCTTGCAAACGAGCCCTGCTCCATAGTCTATAACAAACCTATGATCATCTCTTATACTGAAAATCATATCAGTCTAATAGTCCCATATTTCATCATTTATTCCCTGGAGCCACATAGCTCATGTTGAGTTTTCGTCCCTTTTTTTTTTTTCGATTTGTCCAAGGATTGCAGCCATCTTGGCCTGGAATTTTACAAGGCATTTAATGATCTGCACTCCCAGCTCCCTTGCTTAGAATGTTTTGGTACATTCTAGCTTCTCAGATACATCCAATAAGATGTCCTGAGTTTCATTAATTTTTCTCTCTAATTTCCTAGAGAGCACTACCTTAATACTCACATTAAAATCAGTGTGTGCTTTGTTAGTGTGTCAATTCTTTTGTTTGTCATCTCATCCGAGTGGTTTCGGGTATCTCTTCTCTCATCATTCAGATCCAGTTTTTGTTCTTGATTTGTAATCTTGTACAGAACCTACTATATAAGATAAATCCTTAGAGTGTAATTAATACATTGGCGAGTTGCCTACATATGATAAAGAACAGAGGAAAAAGTAAAAAAAAAAAAAAAAGAAACAGAAAATATGAGGATCAACACCTTGATGTTTTTGGGCGTGCAGAGGGTATAGAATAAGTTTTTATTTATTTATTTAGTGGATTTCTATTCTGATTTCTAATGTAATCGAACTCGATATGATTTGAGTGAAAGGTGTTTTGGCTTTGGTGTGACTTAAGCTCTTGGTTCTCTCTTATTTGAATTCATGCATCATGATATCTAAATAGATAGAATATTTGCTACACAGGTGAAAACATGATGCAGCAGTTATCAAATGAAATGTAAAGTAAACTAGTTCATTAAAAGAGAAAATGAGAATGTAAAGTGTTAAGCAGCATACTTACAGAGAATACAGAAGAACATCCATGTTATCTCTCTGACCAACCGACCCTTTTTTCACTTCTGATTTCCAACCAAAACTGTGTAGTCTCAGAGGAGTTTTGAAAACTCTGTTATTAAGAAAGATGATAAATAGGGTGGAGGGTAGAAGTTATAGTGGGGGACAACTATAGTATAATCATGACCAAAGCAAAAAAGAAGGGTAAAAAGAAAGGGAGGGAAGCTCATACAAAATAAAGTGAACTTCACTTTTTCAATGGAAGGCTTGGTTTAGACCTCTTATAGGCTATACCCATGCAAATAGTGCACAACCTTCGGCCCAACTATCACTTTGTAAGGCACATTGGAAAATATGTTATGATTGCAGTCTGATAGTGGCGTTTTCAAATGAAGTGCAAATGCAACGGTTGCCTCCCTTGTCTGTCCCACACTTCACCTTGCATTTGCAAATGCCCCTTGTTTCGTTCCTCATATGATAAGGTGATGATATTTTGGTTTTCACCAAATAAACCACCTTAAACTTACAACTTACCCCCAATTTCTAATTATTGTCTTAAATTTGATTGATAAAAAAAAAAACAATCTTAAACTTATTTTGATTTTCAAGTATTGTGTTAAATTTGATTGATACTAATATGGTTTTTAACCCTTGGTTGTTCTTGGGTTAATTGTTTTTTAGTTAAAATCTAAAGCTTATAATTTGCTTCGAAGTTTTTTATTTTTATATATTTAAAATTTAGTCTCCATATTTTTTATTTTCAAGAATTTAATTCTTCTACCTTTTGAATTTAAAATTTAAGTCTGATTGTTAATGTCGTTAAATTTCTTTTGTTACATTCGGAGTTTGACATTATAAAATTAAAAAAATCCTTACTTGATAGTCATATGACAAAAATGATATTATAACGAACTTAAGTTTAACACAATTTTTACAATGTTAACAATTCTTAAAATTTATGTCAGCATTTTAATTAAAAAATGTTTAGACTAATTAATGACATTATAAATATTAGAATATTAAATTATGTAAAAAATATAAAATTAACTATTTTTATATAATCTAAAAATAATAAAACCAAAATTGAAAATGTAAAAAGAACCATTAATTGAACACATGTTATAAAAAGAACGCTCTAAGACCTCCCTTTCATATACAATAGTACAGATTGTTGAAATACAAATTTGTTGTTCTAAATGGCACAAAGAATATTTAATAGTTTTAATAACATTTTAAGCAGTATTATCAGTGTTTTACTTGTATTTATCTTAGTGATCATTTATTTTATTAGAGACCACAAATATAATTTTTTTTGGTAATGGTAAATTAAATAATATAAAGCCTATTATATGTGTGATCTCTTATTTCATCCCATATGGAATACTGATAGAAGATAGCTAGTAGGATTAGGGAAATGGTCCAAGGAAGAATTGTGGAAACTTAAAATTTTTATATTTTTCATTGAAATTTAGTCTCTTACTTTTATTTCAAGAAATTTGGTTTCTTTATTTTTCGTATTTAAAAATTTAAGTCCAATTATTAACATCATTATAATTTTCATGTTAATATTAAGTTTATTACAACACTGTTACTTTTGTTACATGACTATTAAGTGTTCTTTTTTTTTTTAAATTAGAAAATGTCACACCAACGTATTTAATAGAAAAGTATAATGACTAAATTTTTAAAAATAAAAGTAGAGAGACTAAATTTTAAATATACAAAAAGTATGGGGACATGGAGCATGCTTTAACCAATATATTATTTAAGGGACTTTCATCATTTGTTAAATGTAAAATTCGAGTGAGCACTTTCCATTCAATAAAAGACTTGTTACCAATGCATTTTGAGAAATAATTCATCCCTTTAAGAGTTGATTGAAACCTTTAGTAGAAAAAGTTTGAGTGCTTAAGAGAGTTTATTGAAAGTCTGCACGCTAAGCTTACAATAATCTTAGGATTGAGTGAGTTGTAATTAGTGGTTATATTGTTAGCTTTATAGTGTATTCGGTCTTTTAACAATGCAACATTTCATGTAACACCTTTTTTGTCAAACATTTTCAATTGGTATTGTAACACCCCTCACTCGTATTCAACGCCGGAATAGGGTTATGGAGCATTACCGAACTTATTTCGCAAATAAGCATACATTTTACATACATTTTCAAATTTCAAATAAACATCATTCAAAATTATTCACTTGTCCCTAGTACGAGCCTACGAGGCCCTAAACATGCATTTGGAGTGGTTGGGGACTAAACTGATAACTTGGGAAACTTTTAGAAAACTTAGGAATTTTTTTCAAAATACAGGGGACACACGCCCGTGTTGCCCAGCTGTGTGTCTCACATGGCCAAAGACACGCCCATGTCATAGGCCGTGTGAACATTCGAAATGAGATTATATGACTGTGTCCCAGCGCGTGTCTGACCCCATGTAACTCTTTGACTTGGGTTACACAGCCAATCACACGCCGGTATGATCAGCCCGTGTGCCCTTCGAAATGACCTCACACGCCCGTGTGCCAGGTCGTCTGCTAGGTAGTGCCAAACCTGTAGGGTATACTGACTCATGCCACATGGCGAAGTCACATGCCTGTGTGCTGGGTCGTGTGGAGCATACTGACTTGATTTCTAATTAAACACCAGGGGACACACGGTCGTGTCACCAGATCGTGTGTCATACACGGCTGAGACACACGCTCATGTCTCTACTCGTGTGGACAAAAATAGGCTATTTACCAAGCCATTTTTCTTACCCATATGGCACACACCTACACCAAACCAAATGGCACAACAAAAGGCATAAATAGGCATTCAAACCAATTATACCAAGCCTAATTCATACTAATTCCATACCATCAACCGTAAGACACAAATGTGTTAAGATAAGTCATATGATTTCATACCAAATTCACATTCATAATTCACTTAAATGCTTACTTCATACTGTAACACCCCTTACCCGTACCCAAGACTGGGACCAGGTACGAGGCGATACCAGACATGTACTTGAACATTTTCGGGTAATACGGGTCATAAAATTTCATTCCAATTTGAAACCAATCAAATAACATCTTAATGTCCCTATTATGGGTGTACGAGACCCTAAACACACCTTGAGAAGGGTCTGGGACTAAACCGAGACCTTGAGAAAGTTTTTGAAAAATTTTCTAGGTTAAGCCTTACACGCCCGTGTGGAGGCAATGCACACGCCCATGTGCTTTGGGACACGCCCGTGTCCCCTACCAGTGTGGAATTAATTGAATTTATTTTCTATTTCGAACCTATAAGGGTTTTCACACGGCCAAGCACACGCTTGTGTCCTTGGCCCGTGTCCTTCACACGGCCTAGACACGCCCGTGTCCAAAAAATCGAGCATTTTGTTTATGACGTCAGCATGCATTTAGGGACACATAGCCAAGACACGCCCGTGTGCTAGGCCGTGCCTTCCAAACGATTGAGACACACGGCCGTGTCTCTGCCCGTGTGTTTACTACCATGCATTCTGACTTGAAATTCTTAGGTGCAGGGGACACACCACCATATCACACGCCCATGGGGCAAGTCGTGTGTCACACACAGCCTAGACACACGCCTGAGTGTCTACCCGTGTGAACCTTGTTAGGCTATTTTCCAAGCCTTTGGTCACCCTTTAACATCCACTCTCACCTATAGACCCCAATGATACTTAACATGGTCTAATTATACTCTTAAATGACCTTGATAAACTTCATTGCATGTAAACCTCATCTCATCGGTTTTATACATTCTAGGTTGTTCCCTTTTATTTTAAGGGTTTGTATGCCTTATAACACATTTAAGATTGACTAATTATTATAACTCATTTCCAATTATGGCCTAGCCATCCTATGTGATTTGGTCACATTTGTAACACCCTTATCCCGTATCCGTCGCCGGAATAGGTAAGGGGCATTACCAGACAAATAGAACATTTCAGACCAATTCAGAATCACTGATATCATATAACATAATTTCGTAAGCAATCATCTCTTAAGATGGTCTACGAGACCCAAAATATACTTTTAGGAACAGTCAAAACTAAACCAAACCCATTCTTAAATTTCAGAACTTAGAAAATCTTTCAATTCTGTTGAGGTCACACGCTTGTGTGACCAGGCCGTGTACCTTACACGGGCATCAGACACACCCATGTAAACCAGCTGTGCCAAAACAAGGCACCCATACTGACTTTCACCCACGGCCAATAGGCACGCCTGTGTGCTATGGCCGTGTAATACTTAGCTAGCTACTGACTTGAGCCCACAGCCATATGACACGCTCGTGTGTCAAGACCGTGTATTTTTAAGAGGTTATTGCTTTTCTTACATGGCCACAAGGCACGCTCGTGTCCCCTGACCGTGTGGCACAATGCAGGCTTGGTTTAAGCCAACTTGCCACCCCTAAATGGTTCTTTCCTACTAGCAATGTTAAACAACATTCATGCAACAATTTTCAGCCATTTCTATGCTCAAAACATGCTTCATCACAACTAAATCATCATCATTCAATAACCCATTCAAAACCAATTCAAAACTTATCACAAACGTACCATTTGCTAGCCAACTTTCATGGCATAACATATATTTACAAATCAAAAATTAATACATAGACCTTCTAGCCTATACATGCCATACTTTAAAATATTTACACTTTCAAAAGTACCAAAATGAGTTTGATAGTGTGGTGACGATCCTCGACTATCCTCGAGCCTTTAGCAGCTACGATAACTGTAAAACAGACAAAAATCACACAGAGTAAGCTACAAAGAGCTTAGTAAGCCAAATACAATTGGTCTAACTACTAAAGCTTATAAGTACAATTCAACCATAAAGATTCATAACTATTTCATAGAATAATTCATAAGCTTACCCATGCTCCTTTGTTTGCTTATATGTCATGCCTCATTTCCAAATTCCATACATA
Source organism: Gossypium hirsutum (assembly GCF_007990345.1). Taxonomy (NCBI): domain Eukaryota; kingdom Viridiplantae; phylum Streptophyta; class Magnoliopsida; order Malvales; family Malvaceae; genus Gossypium; species Gossypium hirsutum. Next base: position 57,332,841 of record NC_053426.1, on the reverse strand, counting down.
TTTCACAGAGATAGAGTCTTTTATATTTAGAAATTTAATACGATACAAATGTACCGTATAGGTTATATATTTCATATAATCATTCTCATATTTCGTACTCTATCATCAGACAGTTTAGAAACAATATCGATACTCACAAACAAGTACAATGTCGACATCCCTGATGTGGTCTTACATGTAATTCAATATCGATGCCTCTATCCCAGATAGGGTCTTACACGAAATCAAATACGATGCCGATGTCCCAGACATGGTCTTATACGTAAATATCAATCGAGGCCTGTGTCCCAGACACGGTCTTACACGATATCTCAGATAGATGTCAACGTTCCTTTAGAAGCATACAAAGCTTTTCGGATACCAACATATTAACATAATTTACTCGAAAGGTATTCATTAGGCTCTCAAGGCCATCCAATAAAAATTAAAGTTTGTATATGCAGAATTTAGTCAGTTTAACACGTAATTGTAATTTGACTTACCTCGTACAGATTTTGGACGGAACGAGTCGACTATTCAACTATTTTGGACTTCCCTTAATCTAAGTTCGATTTTCTTTGTTCTTGATCTAATACAATTCAAATTCCACCATTCAATCATTCATTTCACTCAGAATAATCCATGAACACATATTTAGGGCACTTTTAATTTTAGCCCTTACATTTTCACACTTTGACAATTTAGTCCATTTTTCACAAAATCAAAAATATGCAAAATTCACCAAGAATATAGCTTGGCTGAATATACATGGCTTCCATACCAGCCCAAATAACATACTTAATTCACAATTTAGTCCTTCAAAACCTCATTTCACAAATTAGCCCAATAGCTCTATTTCATCAAAATTCAAAGACAAAACTTATAAATCATCTATCAAGCCTTTATAATTCACCCAAAAACATCACAAAACTCATGATATCAACATTGGCATTTCATGAAATCTTTAATAGAAACAGGAATTTGGACATGGGTTTTGAAGAACACAAAGCAACGATCACAAAAATATAAAAATCATCAAAAACTGAGCAAAATAAGCTCACCTATTTAACCATGCACCAGCCGAACATCAAGATGCTTCAATGGCTTCTTCTTTCTCTTAATTTTCGGCTGAACAAGGTGATAATAATGCCACCTTTTGTTTTGTTTTTATTATAATTAACATTATTTCACCTTTTACCAATTTGCCCATGGCTTATACCATTAAATTTCTACCAACTAATGTCCATCATGTCTACCATTAATATAAATGGTAAATTTGACATGCAAGGACCTTTATTTTAAAAGCCAAACCAAATAGGTGCTTTAACGTTTAACACTCAACTTTTACACTTTACGCGATTTAATCCTTTTTCATAATTAAGCACAAAAACAGACAAATTAAATCACAAAAATTTCGCAGATATAAATTCACATATCATAGGCACAAAATAATATTAAAATATTTTTCATACTCAAATTTGTGGTCCCAAAATCACTATTCTGACTAGGTTCAAAACCGGACTGTTACAACATTACATGTATCTAATTGTGATACATCATTTTTAATCATTACAATAACATTTGAACACAAACATGCACAACTTTGTAGGTCATACCCTACATCAAAATGAGCCAATTCCTATGGCCATATACAAGTGAATATGTAACCTTTACAAACCTTCATATTGGCAAATCAAATGACACATATAACAAAATAAACAAAAGCCCTATACATGCCATTGATCAAAATAAAAGTATTTATATACCAAAGCTGAATAAGATGATAATGTCTCGACTCTCCAACTGTCTTCCAATCTTTACGAGTCCTCGAGCTCAGTGGAACATGGAAAAAAGAGGGGTAAGCATTTACATGCTTAGTAAGGACGAATAACTGGAAAGTAAACTTATCGAATAAATAGCATACAACCATATTAGGCAATAAAACCAACAAGCATGGAAAGGTTTCCCTATCACAAGCACTCAATCAACAAGTTAGTTATATAATAATGTGACAGCCCAAAATTGACCCTAGTCGGGAAGTGGTTTCGGGACCGCTAAACCGAGTCACCGAAATGTTCGAATGCGATATTTATTGTCTAGAATATGTAATTATGAATGTGTGAAAATTTCAAGCTTCGATTTAGTCGATTGCATGTGAGTTTTAGTAAATAGGACTTATGTGAGAAAATTTTGAAATGTGATAGGTCAAAGCATAAGGACCTATTAGTGCATGTTGAAAAAGGGGGGACTTGCATGTTAATTTCCCCCCCTCTATTAGTAGTGGCCGGCCATGACAAGTATGGTAGACCAAGTGTGATGGGCAAGACATGTCATAGACATGTTGTGTTGGTGCATCATGGGTGGAAACAATAAAATAATGAGCATGGTAATTAAATAATGAAAGGGAGGAGTGATGAAAAAAAAAGAATGGTCTCATCCATGCCCCCCCATTGCCGTGAGTAAAAGAAAAGAAAAGAAAAATTTTGTTCATCCTTTTTCATCTTCTTTTGGCCGAAAATCCTAAGGAAGGAGGAAGGAGTTCTTGCTTCATGTTTGGTTTGGAAGAGGATTAGGAGGAGGTTTGGCCATACTTGTATCTAGATCAAGGTATGTTTGAGGTTGTGCCATGAGATTCATGCATGTTTTTAGTTGCTAGCTTGAGTTCTAATTAGCCCATGGTTCAAATCTTTGCTATGTCATGGGGATGATATTCGGCCTAGGTGGATTTTGTGTTAATGCCATTGCATGCTAAATATGAAGCTTGTTAATGATGCATGTGATGGTGGATTGATGATTCTTGAATCTTCTTTTTAGCATTTTTGAGTGAGCACATATGTGCATTGGTTGCTAGATGGAGAAGAATCGGCTAGCAAGTTGTATGCTAAGGCCGAATATAATTTTTGTATATTAATGAGTAATGCATGTGTTAAATTGATGGAAAGGGAGAGGATACTTTACTAGTGTATATATGTGTGTATTAGCCAAGTTTTGAACTTGAAACAAAATGGTGTTTAGTCAATACAAGTGACCATACTTGTAGAATGTATTAAGTGTTGCAATCGGCCCCAACATAGACATGCATATTCGGCCATAGGAAGGAGATTGGTGTTGCATGTATTCGGTTAGAGGCAAGCATATTGATGCTTTTGTCTTGGCTTAGAAAATTCGGCCAAGGGGGAAAATTAGCTAAAATGTTGAGTTTGATTCATGATTTCCGTACATATGTGACTTTAATGTCTAATGTATAAATATGGGCTAAGTGCCTTGTGTTCCTCTTTTCGATGCTCAAATGATTAAATCAATTTATTTGTTTAATTAAGCTCAAGAGCAAAGGGGAACTAAATCCGATAAAGGGAAGGAAAAAGTGGTCGAATAGCTATCGGAATCGTTCGACAACATCCGAGGTAAGTTCTTGAGTAAAAGAGCTTAAATTATGATTTGATTAGATCATGTTTTAAGCAAATCAAAATCATGCTCTTTGTGTGTGGCTATTGAGCCGAAATTGCAAGAATGATAAGTGTCTTGTGTTTGAGTTTTGCTAACGAAAACGAAATACGAATGTGCCATGATTTATTGTTAAATGTGCATGGTTATTTGAATGATGTCCGGGCTAAGTCCCGAAGGCTTTGTGCTAAGTGACCATATCCGGACTAAGATCCGAAGGCATTTGTGCGAGTTACTAAATCCGGGTTAAGTCCCGAAGGCATTTGTGCGAGTTACTAAATCCGGGTTAAGTCCCGAAGGCATTTGTGCGAGTTACTATAACCCGGCTATGTCCCGAAGGCATTTGAACGAGTAGCTATATCCGGTTAAATTCCGAAGGTACGTGATTTGGGAATGAATGATCTTGCTGTAAAAATTTCAGTTAATACGCTTGAAACATCCCAACATTAAGGTATGTTTCGTATGTGCTTTGAATTAGTTGAGCCCTTACAAATAAGTATTCGCTCAGTTGATAAATGAGCTACCGGCCTTTGGCTAAGTTGATCTTTGTGTATGAATAAAAGGGTTGGTAATGTGAAGTAAGTATGATATTGAAAAATTGTGCATATGTAATTATCCATTTAGCTACATGAATGCTATACTTTTGTTGTGCTGGAATCCCTTGCTCAAAACTTACTAAGCATAAATTGCTTACTCCGTCTCCCTGATTCTCTGTTTTATAGATTTTGGTTCTCCAGCTATCGGACTCGGGATTTTGAAGTCAAAGTCACCCACACTATCAAAGCCCCCCCCCTTTTGGTACAATTTTGGTTGAACTTCGAAATGGCATGTATAGGACTACCCTTTTTGTTGGGGGTCATGGACCCTTTGGACTTGTATAATTTTGGATAGCCATGCGAAACTGGCTTATATATGTTTGAGTATAATGTTATAATCATTTGGTATGGATATGGTTATTGAGAGGTGTGGATATGCTTAACAAGGATTGGCCATGGGAATGGTTAATCACTATCATAATTTGTGCTATTTATGCTAAAAGGGCTAGTTGAATCATGGAAACTATGAAATAGGTAAAGTCTACCTTAAAGGCAGATGCTGACAGCAGCAGTGATGTAGATTTGGAAAATCATTAAAAATAGTAGGAAGGGAATTAAATAGTGAATAAATTATGTAAACGAACCTTGATGAATCTATTTTCATAGGAAAGTAACGAAACGATCATATGGACAGTATGTTAAGAGATATTCAGGTTCTCGTAAGATAGGGCCAGAACGGTTTCTGGATTCCCTGTTTCGACTTTGGAAATTCATTATAAATTAACCGGAGATAATTAGGAGTCATTCCATATATGTATAGATTCCTCTTTGAGTCTAGTTTCTATAGAAACAAACGACATCAGTATTGAAGCCCTGTACAGGGAGATATCCTAGTCGTAATGCGCAAAGGTCAGTGTAGTCGATCCCTGTAACATGGGAGACTTTGACTAATAAACTGTACTAATTGGCCCAACCAAAAATTCTAGAAAAAATATGTAGATGGCCATATGAGTTTAGTTTCAGGGAAAATTTACGGAACTGGATTCCTAGTTTTTGAACTCAAGATATGATTTTTTAAGCGACTAGTACGCAGATTGGCAGTGTCTAGGAAATTTTTTTTATAAGTGGTTTAAAGTCTGTTAACACCTCGTGTTCGACTCCGGTGACGGTCTCGGGTTCGGGGTGTTACAAATAATGCACCATGTGACTTGTCTTAGATGAGCTCATCATTCAACATTTTCATTTTTATATCTCATGTTAATCCCATTGAGTTTCTCAAAAATCTCGATGGATTATCCATATACCGTCAAGTCATAAGAGCGATCATCTCATGTACGCACTCTGCGAACCTCACATCTTACGTCGAGATTACCAGTCTAGGCTAAATCCCCCGTAATATCAACTCATAAGGTGATGTCGGAATTACCAGTCCAGGCTAAATCCCTTATAGTGACAAACACCCTTAATGAGCTCGGATCTGAATTACCAGTCCAGGCTAAATTCAGACCCTAATTGGATTACCTGTCTAGGCTAAATCCATAATGCACACATATTCTTCGGGAGGCTCAACCACTCAAGGAACTCCCGTCCGGGCTAGATCCCTTCTATATTTGAGATCAACGGATTACCCGTCTGGGCTAAATCCTTTCTGTAACACACGTAAGATCTCAAGTCACATGTAAAACATGGTTTATCCAACGAGCTTCCTTTTTAACCTCAACCGGGACATTTATCATCATGTCATTATTAATAACACATTTCATGGATTTTCATGCCATCATCAAATACAATTATCATACATATAAAACATGTAATTAGGCATATTATGAGTTTACTTTAAGTTATTCGAACTTACCTGGTATTCGTCTCGGTTTTGCATTTCGGTTATTCCGAAGCCTTTTGTTTTCCTCGATCGACCTCCAGAATTTGTTCCTTAGGGTCTATAACAATAAAAATGAATCATTAATACCTAAAATTATTATTTTTGAGCCTAAATTTCATCCCCAGACAAAATGATCATTTTGCCCCTGACCTTTCACATTTTTACAATTTAGTCCCTAGGCTCGTATAATGAAATGCATGCAATTTTTATGTAACACCCCAAACCCGGCCCAGACGTTATGGCCGGATCTGACATGCAACATCGAAGCGTTCAAAACATTTGAGGTTGTTGTTCTAGAAAAAAACTTACTTAGTGTTTTAAAAGATAATTTCAATGCAGGTTAAAGTGAATAGAAGCTGCGCACTAGGTAGGAAACCGAAAAAGAGAAGGTGAGTCCCTCGGACTGCTTAAATACCAAGCTCCCTTCGGATCCAATCCTAGACATGTACACCGCCATTACCACACCTTAACGTCGTGTATATTTCTAGGAAACCATTTTGATTAAGTCCTTTTTAGGAAAAGTGATTAATTTTGGAAAAATATTCTCATTGTGGAAGCTTTGCTTGTTGTCGTGTTATTTTGAAATCAATTACCGTTTTTGAAAATGCGCCCTAATGCTATCCAAATTCAACAGTTAAATATAAATAATACCTAACACAATAAAACATATAAAACCCATCAAAGAAAATAATTAAGCGGCCTTATTACATTTTTAAAAACCCAAATCCTTAAACGTAAATAAAAAATGTCCAATTCACCAGAATAAAATCAACTTGCAGAATGTGTGGCCACTCTGAATCCCTCACAGCTCCAAGCCCACTATGGTTGGGGATTACCTGCGTGGATAAAAAATAAAGGGGTGAGTTTGGGGAAACTCAGTGTGTAAATTAACTCAACCATAGCCTATATCGGTTTAAACCACAGAGAACAGAATAAGTTGGCCTTAGCCCAGAACAGAAGTCAGAATAAAGCCCATAGGCCCATAATAGAACAGAACAAATATTACATATCTATGCAAAACCCAACCCATATCCAACCACATGCACCCCCATACCAACCTTTCACCATGTGGGGAGACTACTCGACCCATCCAACCGCTACACGCTACAGAAATATGCAGCATGGTTGCTAAAACAGATAATGTGACAGTGTCACCAGAACAGATAATTGTGGCAAAGCCACCAGAACAGATATATGTGGCAGTGCCACCAGATCAGATAATTGTGGCATAGCCACCAGGACGCTTCCTCCATAATATAACCCATGTCCCCATGCAATAAATATACAATCATGGCATACATCATACAGAATTAAATCATCATGCTTTTCAGCCAAAAGTAACCCTAGGGGTATAATGGTAATTTTGCACCTAGGGGTATATCAGTAATTTCTATACATAGGGGTATTCAAGTAATTTAACTATTCTTAGGGTTTTCATGCATAGCATAGCCATTTTCATACGACCAGGAACACTTACTGTGCTTTCTTACCGAATTGGGCCCGTTGGCCCATTAAGCCCAAAAGCATCGAAATGCACAGAATCGTGCACTCTACAGTCTTATCACTTTAATCTACCATATACATCAAACTACTAATCTCACGAGCATTCGCACACTCGCATGCTCTTAGAATGCCGGCATTTCGGCATTTCGGCTTTTCGGCTTTTGCCGATCTAGTCTATAAGAGGGTGTCAGTTACACACCTGTTTGCGACGATTCGTTAACGAGATCCACACACGAACTACCTACAATTATATTACTACCATGTTAATCTAACTACTGAAACGAACTACATATTAACCCCTTACCCTATTTGGCCAATAACACCTTAGGCACTAGCAATCCTACCTTTGCCGGAATTTGCGACTAGATTTAGATCCCGTTGTTCCCCTTGTCCAAGCCCTTGATCAGCAGCCTCTAGATCACACTATCATCAAGATAAAACAGTTATCACAACCCCTTAGGGCTACAAGTCCAAAACGACAGCCTCCCTAATCTTTAGGGATTTCGACTTTTTCTAAAATACGAAATAAAGACTAGGTTGAAAAGACTTACCACCGATTCCTTCCGTCAACAATACCTCTTAATCCCCACTCGATTGCAGTTCTAAGCCCTCAAATGATAGCAAAAGTCAAGCCTTTAGTGATCTCAATATTCAACTAAGTCCTTAGGAGTGTGGAGTTTTTGGTTTTTTTTCCTTACAACAGTGTAACGAAAGATGAAATAGGAGGGTTTTGCTGTGGTCTTGTCGACAGAAGCTTGAGGTTTAGAGAACTAAAGAATCGGTCAAGAATGATGAAAAAGATGAGAGAATTGGCTAGGAGAAATCGGCACAGAAGGAAATATGGCTTCTAGGATTTCGACTTTGCTTATGGAAAATGGCTATGAAGGTTTAGGATCGTCTGAAAAAAAAGATGGAGATGAACAGGAGGATAGAAAGATTCGGCTATAGAGAAAAGAAGAAAAAGGAAAAAGTTGATGGAGAGAGGAGAAAAAGAAAAGAAGAGGAGAATAGTCAGGAAACGGCACAACTTACCCCTAGTGCCGAATTTATACTGGCACTTAACCTAGCCGAAATTTGCCCCCCTAAAGCACCCCTTGGCCGGCCAACTCTTGCTCCTCAAGAGTCCACCGTTCCGCCACACCGTTGTCCCTAATCAGCTCCTAAATCCTCTCCCTTATCAGCTCCGAAATCCTATCCCTTATCAACTCCTAAATCCTCTCCTGACAGACTTTCACTTTAGTTCCACTGCTTACCTTTTCTGCACATAAAAATAATATCACTAATTTGCTTACCTTGCGACTCGAACCTTAGCTCTCCTTGGTCATCCACACGCCACCTCTAAAGCCCCCAAGTGGCGTCACATGCCAACTTACCACAGGCTTCCTTGTGTTTTATTTTACCCAGTTAGTACTTAAAAGCCTAGCTAACCAGAACCTCTTTTCCCCATGGATGAAAATCACTTAAAATTACCGGGTTTTAGCTTAAGCTTGGGCCTTCTAGAGGCCTACTAACATAATTAAACCTACGCCAAATAGTCAAAACACAGAAATTTTAAAATTCGTTAAAAACCATAGAAATCCCGAAAATCTCGAAAATTGGGGCGTTACATTCTACCTTACCCAAGCCTAGCCGAATGTTTTTTCCCCTTATGGCAACCCACATTTTTCCATTATTTCATATTTCCATCACATATTTTACACCTTTTGCACAAAGGTCCTTTTAAGGGTTTTTCATGAAAATCACCTAGAAAAAGATGTTTAACACACATCCAACTTTCATATTCCTCCATAAACCATTAAAATACAAGTGACTCATGTATGAGTAAATTTCTAAACATGAACCCTATTATGAAATATGGGTAGAAATAGAGAGAGTAAGTTATCGAGATTTCAAAAATACAAAGAAGATTAAAAACGGGGCTTGGGAGCACTTACTATTGAGCTTGAAAATGTTGAAAACCCTAGCTATGGAGGGCTTGAGAATTTCAGCTGGATGAAGGAGAAGATTGGCTGATTTTTGCCTTCATTTTCCCATTTTATTTCATTAATTTTCCAAATGACCAAAATGCCCTTAAGCCCTTTCTTTCTAATTTCATCCATACATGCCCATTTTTGTCTAAAAACTTAGAAATTGGGCAAATTGCTCTTTAAGACCTTCTAATTATTAATCTAAAGCAATTTCATACAAATTGCTTCTAGAATCCAAGTTTTGCAATTTATTCAATTTAGTCTTTATTTTCCAGTTGGACACCTTACTCATAGAATTTGTTCATGAAACTTTAACACATGCATATTTCTATATTCTAGACCTCATAATAATCATAAAACAAATATTTTGACGTTGGATTTGTGGTCCCGAAACCACTAGTCTGACTAAGCCTTATTTTGGGATGTTACACATATATACATTATCTTGCCTTAAAATCATAAGCATATCAACTTCTAATTTCAACCATTTGACATCCATAATGCCAATTCACAACAAGCATATAAAATAGCAATCATCAACCACACAAAAAAAGCCATTTACACAAGTATATACATTACTAAATATACCAAGATAAGCCAACTCTCATGGCTATACACAAAAACAAGTACTTAACATTTACAAGCCAACTCAAATGGCTAAATTCATTACCAAACTATATACCAAAACGACCAAATTCCTATACATGCCATATAACCAAAACATAAGCTCAAAAGTACCAAAGTAGAAGCTCGATAGTGTGATGCAATCTCTATCGACTTCCAATCTGAGCTAGCTTCGAAATTCACTATAAAACACCGAAAATAAACAGAATAAACTATAAACCTTAGTAAGCTCGTATGCTAAATAAGTAAACTTACCAACCAACAATTCAATAACATAAACATCATATATAATGCACTTCAAATTAGAAGCATAACTTAGCATATGAATTCAATCCAAGGATTAAACACAATTTCCTTTAATTTCTTCAATTCGATGATTGTATAGTTCACGTACATACCTATACAAGCTCGTATCGATCTTATATTCATCCATATATTTGATATGCCCGTTGAACCATTTGGAATATGATCAGATACTCGGGAATCTCTCACCTTAAGTTCCAAGTACATAGCCGAAGCTATTTCAATCTCATATCACATATAATGCTCATTCTCAAGCTATCAACGGGTCTGCTCACACAAGCTGATGGTCATGACGAAGCTACAAGATGCTGCTCACACAAGCTGATGAGATTTTGCAACACATGCCAGATAACTCAGCCGCCGGTGGGACGTACGGACCAGCACCCAAATCACATAACCCGTAATGATATGTCATTCGTATCCTAATTTATTCCTAATGTTCAATCGGGATTTCACTTTTGTTGAATCGTCATCAAATATGTCCGCAAGATCGTATTCATAATTTATTTAATATTAAAACATTTAAAAACAAAATTATAATAAATCTTATTACATATGAATTTACCTCGAATGCAAAAACGACGAAATGAGTCAATTAGTCCAAAACCTTATTTTTCCCCTGATCTAAATTTTAATTTTGCTTTTCTTGATCTATATGTAATCAAAATTAACTTCTTTAATTATCATTCTATTCAATTTAGCCCAAAATGCATCTTGAGGAAATTTTACACTTTTGCCCTTAATATTTCAATTTCTTTTACAATTTAGTCCTTATCTCATAAAAATACAAATTTATGCAATTTGGTCCTTACCCATGCTAGCCAAATTTCTATTATTACCATAGCAGCCCATATTTTTCATTTATTTCACAATTTTACCACAAAATTTCCACATTTCTTAATTAAATTCCTAAATGATAATTTTGTCAAAAATCACTTTACAAATGTTGTTTATCTAAAAACAAGCATACATTTTCTATCATCAAACATCCAATTACACCTATATTCATCAATGGAAAAACTCTAAACCTTTAACAATTTTACAAAATAGTCCCTGGGCTAGCTAGATTAAGCTGCAACGATCTCAAAAATATAGAAATCATAAAAAACGGGACAAAAATCACTCAACAATTTAACCATGAAGTAGCTGAACCCTAGAGAGCTTCCATGGAGGTTTTTTATTTCTTATTTTCCATGGAATAAGATGAAATGAAGAAGAAAATTTGGCTGGTTTTACTTAATTTGTTTTTATTTATTGAATTACATATATAACCTTTATTATAAAACATTAAAATCACTTAAATGATGTCCAAGAATGTCCACTCATATTAACAATAGGCTAATTACTAAATTAGGGCCTCCAGTATTTAATTTGATAGCCATCAGACACCTTTAGCTATTAGAACTCAAGTTTTATACTTTACGCGATTTAGTCATTTTTATCAAATTGAACACTCAAACAATAAAATTTCTTAATGAAATTTACACACAATCATAATATCATGCTATAGAAATTAAAATAATAATAAAATGAATATTTTAACTTCGGATTTCTGGTCCTTAAATCACTGTTTTGATTTGACTAAAAATGGGCTGTTACAACTCTCCCCTTAGGAATTTTCGTCCTCGAAAATCTTACCAGAAAGAGGTTACGTGTAACACCCCTATAACTCGTATCCGTCGCCGGAGTGGGTTATGAAAAGTTACCAAACCAAAACACTACATTTGTACATTCACATTTACATAAGTTCATTAGCAATTATATACATAGCCAAACAAAATCAAAGATCGAAATTCAGACTTATACCGACATTCAAAAGTTACCATATTCACATGGCTTATATACAACAACATCAAAATATCATCCACATAAATCTAGTCTATACATGCCATACAAATTCCAAAACATAATAGTACCAAAAAGATAGATAGTGTGACGAGTTGCTGACGAACCCCGAGCAAGTGGCTGGAGTCAACGATCTAAAAACAGAGAAACATAACAAACGGAGTAAGCTTCCATAAGCTTAGTAAGTTTTAAGCAATGCAAACAATTAAATTCAATTATAAATCGATCAATCAAATTCTTAAGTGACATTTCTTAGGTATATTGCCATTTGGCCGAATATACATACAAACATTTAATATATATTTAGCATATTAACTTCACTTGAATCTGAATTCATATACATAAGTAAATCAAATATTTTCACATAACTTCACCTTTTGGCCGAATGTATCAGGATCATATACATATAGTCTTAATACTTATTCACATATACATCATATTACATACTTGGGATTCAATCCCAACCAAGCTCATATAAGTACAAGATACATACGTGGCCAACTTAAGGTATTATACGATTTCAATTGTCGTTTTATCACGAAGTCTCAAAATTTTAGATTTATATCAAATCACCGACAATTAGCCTGCTAGGTTTAAAACCCGAATTCATCACTGGCACGAAGCCTGCTAGACTTTAAGTCTGAACTCATTCACTGGTATTACGCCTGTTAGGCTTGAAGCCTGATATTAACTCACCGGCATTATAGCCTGCTAGGCTCGAAGCCTGATATTAACTCACTGGCATTATAGCCTGCTAGGCTCGAAGGCTCGAATAGTACCGTACGATAATCAAATTAACAAGTTCCATATAACATAATCATATCAATTAGGTACTAGCATCATTTGAACATATATAATTATACATCTCAAACACTTTTCTTTCATCTCATTTTCACACTTAGCATTTGATAGCTTATGCATAATATTTCGCTCACACTCATTTCAAACTTATCATTCGATTATAAAAGCACATTGCATATTTATCAACATGTTATACTTGCCATTTGGCCAGATAAGCATGATACAATACACCATTATTTCATCTTTAACATTCGGCTAAATCCATACCTTACAAAGAATACCTAATTCACATAATATATCAGATTATAATCAATTGTTATTTACGTTTGATTACTTAAAATTTACCTGGGATGTTGTCGAACGATTACAACGGCTGTTCGATTACTTTCTCCTCTCCCCTATCCAACTTTGGTCCTCTAAGTTCTTGAGCTAAATCAAACAAATTTACTTCTCAATCAAACACATACATACGGCAACCATATACATTTCAAAATAAAATAATTCATTCGTATCATTTGTCCATTTAAGTCTATCACCATTTCATTTTCAAATTTATGTACTTTGTAAGTCACAATCGAACACATTCGGTACTATGCATCTTTTCAAATATTTCTTTTAACATTAAACTCAACTTATAACTAATTAAAAACATTAAACACCAACTAGTCATGCTTACATGCCATAGCCGAATATCATTTTAGACATTTGAGAAATCATTTCTCAACTTAACTTTTAATTGTTCATATCTCATTCAAAACATCCACAACAATTTATTATACAATTAACCATAGCGAATACTAAATCAAATAGATATTTGTTCACATTTCCATAACACATATTTATCAACTAGTCCATATATTAGCTTTTAGAATATTTGGTCATTAGAGCGACCTATTTAACTTTCAAGCATTCATTTCTAATTTTTAATTAAACAATGTCGAATGCCATTAACTACTAATGCCACACACACATATGCATAAAATTCATCCATACTTAACCTATAGCTCATTCGGTCATTCATCACTCAAACCTATCAAAGCTTCATATCAAACTTCCTTGGCCGAATACACATATAAGCACATAATGCACATATATGCTCATTTGTCTAGCTCAACTTCACCTATCTACCATTACTCATAAAAAGAACATGAAACAACAACAATTTCCTTCAATTTAATTCATGACCGAATGCTCACAGCACAATAATTATAATATCCCGAATTAAGGCCTAATCAGAATAGTTGTTTCGTGACCACAAATCTGAGATAAAAATAATTATTTTATAATTATTTTTAGGTTTATGATATGATTGCATAATTGTGTGAAAATTTCGTGAAGAAATTTTTGGCATAACTAGTTTAATTTAAAGTTAGGGACTAAATCGAATAAGTTGCAAAACTTACATTCTAGAAGTTTTTAGTTTGAAATTGCTTTGAAATATTAATTAGGACGTCTGAAATGGTACTTTGACCAATTTTAAGTTCATGGACAAAATTAGGACATGGAAGGAATTTTTTTGAAAGTTTAGTAAGGAGGGGCATTTTGGTCATTTGGATATTAAATGAAATAAAAAGGGAAAAATAACACAAAATTGGTTATCATATTCCTTAGTTGCTGCCAAATGTTCCCTCTCTCCATAGCTAGGGTTTCTTCAACTTTCAAGCTTCATAATCAAGAAAGACGTGGAATCGACCCCAATCGAGGAAAAGAAAAAATTGTGGACTAAATTGCAAAATCATTATATTTTGGTACCAAGGTAAGTTCATGTGTGAATAATGTAGCATAATTGTTATTTATAAGTTATTGATGTTAATTATATGATATGCTGATTTTTATCATGAAATATATGCTTTGTGGTTATTTTCGAATAAAATGCAAATTATGTATATTATTTGTTAAATATAAAGTGCTACCGAGTATTGGTTTCGGTATTTTACAAAAGATGGAAACGATGTGTGTTCGATGAAAATCCCGTTTGAACCTTAGGAATAGATTAGGATACAAGTGACATGTCACTAGGATGGTTGAGCATCCGAACTCGTTGAGTTGAGTCTGAATTCACTTACGGATGCGAATGTTCGAACTCGTTGAGTTGAGTCCGAGTTCGTGAGATGTAACTAGGCATCCGAACTCTTTGAGTTGAGTCCGAGTTCACTTATGGATGTGAACACCCGAGCTCGTTGAGTTGTGTCTGAGTTCACTTAGGGGCGGGTTACATGATTTCTTGATTACATATGTGGCACTTATGTGCAAATTATCCATGTATCCGAGTTATATTCCGATGTGTTCAACGGGTAAAATTTCTAGTGAAATGGAAGAACACTTAAGATGCAAGTGACGTTTTGGTAAGTGTTGTGAAATGGACACTTTGGACAGGTATGTACTTAACCCTCGGGTTGAAAATAGATACAACAACGATAAGGTGGTAAGATGATGAATGATGTTTAGAAATGTGATATATGTTTTGGTGATACTATGCTAAGGTTGTTTGGTATAATTGTATTGTTATGTTACTTTTTATTTGCATATGAACTTTCTAAGCATTTATGCTTACTCCCTCCTTTTTATTCACTGTAGTTTTGAACAAGCCGGCTAGGGAATCGAGACAGGTCGAAGGTTCGATCACACTATCCGAAGGACATTTTTTTTGGTAAATGGCTTGTAAAACTTAAGTATGGCATGTATAACAATATACCTATTTCGTGTAAATAATTTTGTGATATGGCGGTGATTTGATTGAGAAAATGCTTAATAATGATAGGTCATGGAAATGACTAATTTAGACCATGTTTGATGTCATGGAAAGTTAATAGGTTATCTAGTCCATAAAAACTCATGAAAAGATGAAATTTGCCATAAACAAAACATTGCAGCAACACTGACGTGAGTTTGAAAATTTACTAAAAATCATAGAAATCGAATTTGGTGATGGCTTAAATATGAAATTGAATCTCAATATGTCTATTTTCACATAAAACAAACGAACAGGTAAAGGAATTATATGTTAGAAGATATTTGAATTTTTGTGAAACAGGGCCAAAGTGATTTCTGGATCCCCTGTTCCAACTTTATGAATTCACCATAAATTGTAAAAAAATAATTAGTGTTTTATTTTATATTCTTGGAATCCTTATTGAGTCTAGTTTCAGGATAAACCAACGACACAGTCATATAAATTTTTCACAGAGAGATATATGGTTCGTAGTAAACAGAGGTCAGTCCAGCCAAGTCCTGAAATAGGGGTAGCTTTAACTAATAAACTGTACTAATTGGCCCAATCAAAAATTCTAGAAACAATTTAATAAATAGATATATGAGTGTAGATTTATGAAAATTTACGGATCTTGATTTCGAGTTTCGTAACTCGAGATATGATTTTTCTGGTAACTGTGACGCAGGTAACTAGGAAGCTGTGAATGTAGAAACAAATGATTCGAAGTTCTTAATTTGATAAATTATGTTCGGTAACACCTCAAGCTCGACTCCGGTGATGGTCTCGGGCGTGGGGGCGTTATATTTAGTGGTATCAGAGTAGGTTTATTCGGTTCTCGGACTACGTGTTGTATGTACGAATTTTGCTATACATGCCATATGTATAAATTGTGATAGTGTGACGAATTCTGACCTTTTTAAATGATTTTTTTATATAGTAAATGGATCCCGATCCAGTTGTGGCAGATGAAGTAGAGAGTAATGCGCCAGCTCCAGCTGAAGGGGCAGCGCCGACTGAAAATCCACCCCCTACTGTTGGCTAGGGAGGAGGAGAAAGGGATCGGGAAGCCTTTCTCCAAATGATGAGTGCATGGTGTACTAAGTTCGTTTGTACGAACCCAAATGTCCGACTTCCCCCACCTCCCCCAATTCCTCAACCTATACCCCCAATGCCTCAGGGTGTGGATATGGTAAAATTTCACAGAACTCCAGTTGACAGAATTCGTAAACAAGGGGCCGAAGAATTTAGGGCAAATATTGATGATGATGCCGAGAAAGCAGAGTTCTGGCTTGAAAATTCTATCCGGGTATTTGATGAATTATATTGTACACCTGAAGAATGTTTGAAATGTGCTGTATCTTTGTTGAGGGATTCAGCCTATAATTGGTGAAAGACTTTGATTTTGGTGGTACCGAAAGAGAGGGTAACTTGGGAATTCTTTCAAGAAGAGTTTCGGAAGAAATATATTAGTGAAAGATTTATTGATCAGAAACGTAAAGAGTTTCTTGAGCTGAAGCAAGGTAATATGATAGTCATAGAATATGAAAGAGAGTTTGTTCGATTGAGTAAGTATGCCAGAGAATATGTTCCTACAGAGGCCAAGATGTGCCGACGATTTGAAGACGGGCTCAACGAAGACATCAAGGTATTTGTTGGGATCCTTGAACTAAAAGAAATGGTGGTACTTGTCAATCGAGCTTGCAAGGCTGAAGAACTACTTAAGGAAAAGAAAAAGGTAGAATCTGAGACACGAAATTGGAAGAAAAGACCAATGAGTAATGCACCCTCACAGCGACCCAGAAAGTCAAGAAATATGAATCCTCATCCCCAAGTTTCAGCTGGGCAATCATATGGGAATTTTAAGAAGCAAAATGTGGGTCCTAAGTCCGAGACTACTTCGGCAGCCAGTGTAGGGAACTCGAGATTTGTTAGAGACTGCCCAGAGAGAGCTGAGAAAGAAAAATTTCAGTATACAAAAGCAGGTGGTGCGGATTCGAGGGGAAGGTATCCAAGAAAAGCTGGGAGTGAAGCAAGCAGTAAGGATGTAGCCAGAGATGCAGCAGTTAGACTTGAAGGAAGGGCTCCGGTTAGAACCTATGCTATTAAAGCGCGTGAAGATGCTTCCTCACTCGATGTGATTACCGGTATATTTTCTCTTTATGATGTTAATGTTATTACTTTGATTGATCCCGGTTCTACTCATTCATATGTATGCATGAAACTGGTGTCTAGCATGAATATACCTGTTGAGAACACAGAATTTATGATTAGAGTGTCGAATCCGTTAGGCAAATGTGTGATAGTTGATAAAGTATGCAAGAAATGTCCTTTAATGATTCGGGGTCATTACTTTTCGGCCGACTTGATGTTGTTGCCGTTTGATGAGTTTGATGTTATTTTTGGTATGGATTGGTTGACGTTGCATGATGCTATAATAAATTTCAAAGAAAAGGTTATAGAATTAAAGTGTGAAAATGGTGAAACTCTGCGAGTTGAATCAGATAAATCAGAGGCATTGTCTAGTGTGATTTCTTCAATGTCGGCTCAAAGATATTTGAGAAAGGTTTATGAAGCTTATTTGGCGTATGTAATTAATACAAAAGAAGTTGAAAAGAAAGTTGAATTAGTGCCGGTTGTGTGTGAATTTGCGGTTGTATTTCCAGAAGAATTGCTGGGTTTGCCTCCAATCAGGGAAGTAGAATTTGGTATTGATTTGATACCGGGAACAACTCCGATCTCGATTGCTCCATATAAAATGGCACCAACAGAGTTAAAAGAGTTAAAGTCACAGTTGCAAGAGTTGACTGATAAAGGCTTTGTGAGACCGCGTTTTTCACCTTGGGGTGCTCCCGTGTTATTTGTGAAAAAGAAGGATGGTTCTATGAGATTGTGTGTTGATTATCGGTAGTTAAACAAGGTGACAATCAAAAACAAGTATCCATTGCCAAGAATTGATGATTTTTTTGATCAGCTAAAAGGAGCGACATGGTTTTCAAAGATTGACTTGAGATCTGGGTATTATCAGCTGCGAGTAAAATAGTCGGATGTGCCTACAACTGCTTTTAGAACAAGGTACGATCATTATGAATTTTTAGTTATGCCATTCGGGTTGACAAATGCTCCTACTGTGTTTATGGATTTAATGAATCGCATATTTCGGCCATACTTGGACAAATTTGTTGTGGTGTTTATAGATGATATTTTAATTTATTCAAAAGATGAGATAGAGCATGCTGAGCATTTGAGGATAGTTTTGCAAACTTTGAGAAATAAGTAGCTGTATGCTAAATTTAGTAAAAGTGAATTTTGGCTCCGGGAAGTTGGATTTTTGGGTCATATTGTTTCAGGTGATGGTATACGGGTTGATCTTAGTAAAATTTCAGCCATTATTGATTGGAAACCACTGAAAAATGTAACCGAAGTTAGAGGTTTCTTGGGGCTAGCTGGGTATTATCGATGGTTTGTAAATGGATTTTCTATAATTGCTGCTCCTATGACTAGACTACTCCGAAAGAATGTTAAATTTGAATGGACGGAAGAATGTCAACAGAGTTTTAAAGAATTGAAAAAATTATTAACAGAGGCACCAGTGTTAGTACAGCCCGAATCAGGTAAAGAATTTATGGTGTATAGTGATGCTTCTCTAAATGGTTTGGGGTGTGTACTTATACAAGAAGGAAAAGTGGTGGCTTATGCTTCGAGGCAGTTAAAACCTCATGAGAGGAATTATCCTACTCACGATTTGGAATTGGCTGCGGTGGTGTTTGCTTTGAAGATTTGGCGACATTATTTGTATGGTGAAAAATGCCGGGTATATACCGACCACAAAAGTCTTAAGTACTTGATGTCACAAAAGACTTGAATTTGAGACAGCGAAGATGGTTGGAGTTATTGAAAGATTATGAGCTTGTTATTGATTATCATCCGGGAAAAGCGAATGTGGTTGCCGATGCTTTAAGCAGAAAGTTGTTGTTTGCTTTGAAAGCTATGAACACTCAGTTGAAAATGTCAGATGATGGTTCGATTCTAGCAGAGTTAAGAGCATGACCGATGTTTTTACAAGAGATTTCTGAAGCTCAGAAAAATGATCAAGATTTGCAAGCCAAGAGAAAGCAGTGTGAAGCTGATACGGGATCAGATTTTAGAATCGGTTCTGATGGTTGCTTGATGTTTAAAAATCAGATTTGTGTACCGAAAAATGATGAATTGATTCAAAAGATTTTTCATGAAGCACATAATGGCTGTTTGGCGGTTCATCTGGGCAGTACGAAAATGTATAATGACTTGAAGAAAATGAACTGGTGGAGTGGAATGAAAAGAGATATTTCTGAGTTTGTATCAAAATGCTTAATTTGTCAATAGGTGAAAGCTGAACACCAAGTGCCTTCGGGATTACTTCAGTCTATTATGGTTCCTGAATGGAAATGGGATCGGATTACTATGGATTTTGTTTCAGGGTTGCCATTAACTCCAGGAAAGAAAGAAGCAATCTGGGTAATAGTTGACAGATTAACTAAGTCGGCTCATTTTATCCCGGTACGTATGGATTATTCTCTTAACAAGTTGGCTGAACTGTATGTTAGAGAAATTGTTAGACTACACGGAATACCATTGTCGATCATTTCGGATAGAGATCCGAGGTTTACCTCGCGGTTTTGGCAAAAGTTGTAAGACGCGTTAGGTACGAAGTTAAATTTCAGTACTGCTTTCCATCCACAAACTGATGGGCAATCAGAGAGAGTAATTCAGATTCTTGAAGATATGCTTAGATGTTGTGTATTGGAATTTCAAGGAAGTTGGGAAAGATATTTACCGTTGGTAGAATTTGCTTACAATAATAGTTATCAGACGAGTTTGGAGATGGCACCTTATGAAGCATTGTATGGTTTTAAATGTCGAACGCCTTTGTATTGGACTGAACTCAAGGAAAATTTGATCTATGGAGTTGATCTAATAAAAGAAACCGAAGAAAAAGTGAAGATAATTTGAGATTGTTTGAAAGCTACTTCAGATAGATAGAAATCTTATGCAGATTTAAAACGAAAAGACATTGAATTTCAAGTTGGTGATAAAGTATTTTTAAAAGTGTCTCCGTGGAAGAAAGTTCTCAGATTTGGACGGAAGGGCAAATTAAATCCGCATTTTATCGGGCTGTATGAAATAATTGAAAGAGTTGGACCGGTAGCCTATCGGTTAGCATTGCCATCTCAATTGAAGAAGATTCATAATGTATTCCATGTGTCTATGTTACGTTGGTATCGTTCGGATCCTTCACATGTGGTTTCACCGACAGAAATTGAACTACAACCAGACATGACCTATGAAGAAGAACCGATTAAGATTTTAGCTCAAGAGGTCAAACAGCTAAGGAACAAAAGTATTGCACTTGTGAAAGTGTTGTGGCAAAAGCATGGAATAGAAGAAGCTACATGGGAACCCGAAGAAACTATGAAGAATCAATACCCACATTTGTTTACCGGTAAGATTTTCGAGGACGAAAATCTTTAAAGGGGGAGAGTTGTAATATCCCAAATTAAGGCCTAATCAGAATAGTTGTGACACCCCTAATTTGACCTTAGTCGAAAAGTGGTTTCGGGACCACAAAATCGAGTCATAAAAATAATTAGCCGTCATATTTTATGACTATTATATGTGAATACGAATGTGTGAAAGTTTTAAGCTTTGATTTAGTAAATTGCATGTGAATTTAGTCAATAGGACTTATGTGTGACACTTTTGAAATGTGATAGGTCAAAACATAAGGATCTATTAGTGCATGAAATAAAAAGGGTGGACTTGCATGTCAATTTCCCCCCTAATTAGTAGTGGCCGGCCATGAGCATGAGAGTGGACAAAATGTTATGGGGTGAAACATGTTGGAAACATGTTGTGTTAGTGTGTTATGGGAGAAAGAATATAATAAAAGTTAATGAAATAAATGAAAAAACATGTTTGAGGTGAAAATAACAAGGCCATTTTCTTCTTCTTCTTGCCGTGAGTTGAGAAAGAAAATAGAAACCTTTGAGCTTAGGGCATTCGGCAAAAGAAGGCTTCAAATAAGGTAAGGTTCATGTTATTTTCTTTGAAAAGTTGTGAATTTTGGTTGGTTTTGAAGCTTGCAACAAGACCCATGTGAAAATTTTTGTGTTCATGAAGCATGTAGCAATCGGTCATGAGCTTAATGGGGTATATTTTGTATGTTTGATGATTTTGGGAGGATAATTGATTCTAGTTGAGTATGAACAAACTAAATGTGCTTGATGGCTCAAATGAGCTTGGAAAGTTGGCCAATGTTGTTTAAGTTCATGAATTAGGGCATAATTTCATTCGGCCATGGAAATTGAGCATGGAAAAAAAAATCTGGTGTGGGATATATGAAGCTGAAAATTTAGTTTGAAGTGTGGTAATTGTGTTAAAGATGAACATTAAACCTTAAAGCATGATTTAGTTTAACCAAGGGAGAACTTGTATATTTGTAGGAGGGCATGTTTGAACGTGTATTGATAATTGATTTTGAAGGTTCGGCTTTATGCCTTGATAGTTGGTTTGAAGTATATGATACCTTGGTATAAATATATGTGCATTCGGTTACCTTCATAACATGCATTTAAAGTGTCCTTTGGATGCAATTGCTTATGCACTTGAGGGGATATGAGTTAATTTTCTTTATGGCAAATTTGGATAAGAAGCTAACTAATAATATGCTAAGGTAGTCATGTGGATAATCGGCTTTGTGAATATTATTAAAGGTGTAATTAGTTATATGCATAGGTCATCGGAAAAATTGACCACATAACTAGTATATGTATATAAGGCGACATGGTGATACCTAGGTAAATGTATTTGGGATGGTTTTTTATGAAATACCGAATGTGTGCAGATGTATCGAGGTGTTGCCTTATGTATGAGTTTCATTGAGAAGATTTACCTTGTTGTTTTTAATGATATAACAAGGTGATTAAAATAGTTTAAATTTTGTTAATTAAGCTCAAGAGCATAGAGGGGCAATTTTGGATAAAGAGAAAGTAAACGAATAGCCGTGGATATCTAGTCGTCGACCACTTCCGAGGTAAGTTTTAAGTGATTAAACGTTGAGTAAATTCAATCATAATAGGACATAATGAGTTGATTTAATAAGATATGATGTGGCCATGATATGTCTTAAACTCAAATGGTAAGTTCATATGTGTTTGGACTTGGAAATTTAAGAGCAAATTGTAATAATTTGCTTTGGACAGCAGCAGTAACGTGATTTTAGAAAATCACTATAAATTGTTGGTGTGGAATTATAGGCTGACTAAAATATGTAATCAAAGCTTATTTAGTCTAGTTTCTTATAAAAGAGACCGTGGAAGCAAAGAAATTTCCTATAAAGAGATATTTAAAGTTGTGTGGGACAGTGTCAGAATGACTCCGAAATCCCCTGCTCTGTTTTTAGAAAATCATTATAAATTGTACAAAAATGGTTATAAGATAAAATTTATATTCTTAGACTCCTTAATGAGTCTAGTTTCAAATGAAATCAAATACAACACATTTTGAATTCTGTAAAATGAGAAATTTGATTCGTAGTGAGGAGTGGTCAGATTAGTCAAACAGTGAAACAGGGGAAACTTTAAGAAAAATCTGGTATTGATTGGCCAAACCTAAAATTCTGGAAATTTTATGGATGGAAGATATACGAGTCTATATTCAGGAAAAATTAACGGCAAGTGATTTGAAGTTTTGTAGCTCCGGTTATAAATAATATAGTGACCATTGCTCAGGAAAACAGCTCGTAGTGAATATGTGATTTTGTTGTAAACATGGATAAAACTTGTTTTAGTTGCTCATAAGCTATTGATTAAACCCATACTTGAATTCTAAATCGTGATATTGTAAGCTTATGAGTATTCGAACATGAAATGATAGTATGGCGTAAAATTGAATTATTCATTGGAAAGTGATGGATGTAGATTCGGCCAAGACCAAGTCTGTACATGATAGTATATGTGGTATGTGAAGTATATTTGAATAAATGTGAAAGTGTATATATGTGATAAGGCCGAATGGCCAATGTGATGAATGTGAAAGTGTATATATATGTGATAAGGCCTAATGGCCGATGTGATGAATGTGAAAGTGTATATATGTGATAAGGCCGAATGGCCGATGTGATGAATGTGAAAGTGTATATATATGTGATAAGGCCTAATGGCCGATGTGATGAATGTGAAAGTGTATATATGTGATAAGGCCGAATGGCCAATGTGATGAATGTGAAAGTGTATATATATGTGATAAGGCCTAATGGCCGATGTGATGAATGTGAAAGTTTATATATGTGATAAGGCCTAATAGCCGATGTGATGAATGTGAAAGTGTATATATGTGATAAGGCCTAATGGCCGATGTGATGAATGTGAAAGTGTATATATGTGACAGGGCCGAGTGGCCAACGTGATGGATGTGAAAGTGTATAAATGTGATAAGTCCCGAAGGGCAATTGTGTCAGTACTATATCCGGGTTAAAACCCCGCAGGCTTTATGCGAGAATATTATCCTGATTAATGTCCGTAGGCTTCGTGCTCGTACTATATCTGAGCTTTAAAGACCCGACGGCTAAATGCTAGGATTCAAGTAAGACTTTGATATTGAGTATATGCATTAAGTTACCATCAAATAAGTATTATGTATTCAAGATGTTTAGGTACGTATTACTTACTCATCGGTGGAGTGATTTCGAGGTGAATTATCAGTATCAAAGAGGTAGGTAAATGTGATTAATATTATAACTCCAAATGTGAGAATGATCTAATTGGTAATGGTATGTTTGTATAATAAAGTATGCGATGAAATATTCTTATGTATTAGTGCATATTCTGCCCAAAAGCCTTATGATCTGAGTATGGGTTGGGTTGAGCTAGATGTGCCAGTACAAGGTAAGGATTATGATTTGTAAGCTTACATATATGTGATAAGGAATATGTTGGTTCTTTATGTGCCTATGGTAATTTAGTACTTGTCATGTTGAAATACTTAAAAGTATGGATGTGATTATGAACAAGTGGAAAGGATTATTGAAAGTTGAAAATCGATGAAGAATGTGCTTTGGAAATATTTGACCATCTAGGTCATTATTATTCGAAAGTATATATGTGGCAGCCAAGTGTTGCGTTTAATGATATTATAGATCGAGCTGAAGCTCTAGATTAACTTCATCGAACAGTTGAAATGAATGACCAATAATAGTGATTGAGAACACTTTGTCTTGCTTAAAACTTACTAAGCATTAAATGCTTACTCCGTTCTTTGAATCTCTGTTTTATAGATTTTGGTTCGTCAGCTATCGGACTCGGGATTATTGAAGTCGAAGTCGCCCACACTATCAAAGCCCTTTTGGTACACTTTTGGTTGAACTCTGAAAATGGCATGTATAGGACTACCCTTTTGTTGTTGGTCATGTACCCTTCGGTTTTGTGTAAATTTGGATAGCCATGCGAAAATGGCTTAAATATACTTTGATCATAGCATTATAATCGTTTTGTATGTTGTCCGTCGAGAGGTATGGAAATGTTGGTAACGGTTAGCCATGGGAAGGGTTATTCTTGATCACTTTTGGAATATGTATGACAAACTCTAGTTGATCCATGGAGGATCATGAAAAAGGTAAAGTTTACCTTAAAAAAAACAGATGCTGACAGCAGCAGTGATGTGGATGTGAAAAATCACTAAAAATAGTAAGAATGGAATTAAATAGTGAATAAATTATGTAAGCGAACCTTGATGAATCTATTTTCATAGGAAAGTAACGAAACGATCATATGGACAGTATGTTAAGAGATATTCAGGTTCTCGTGAGACAGAGCCAGAACAGTTTCTGGATTCCCTGTTCCGACTTTGAAAATTCATTATAAACAGAGATAATTAGAAGTCATGCCATATATGCATATATTCCTTTTTGAGTCTAGTTTCTATGGAAACAAACGACATCAGTATTGAAGCCCTGTATAGGGAGATATCCAAGTCGTAATGCGCAAAGGTCAGTGTAGTCGATCCCTGTAACAGGGGAGACTTTAACTAATAACTGTACTAATTGGCCCAACCAAAAATTCTAGAAAAAAATATGTAGATGGACATATGAGTCTAGTTTCAGGGAAAAATCACGAAACTAATTTTCGAGTTGTGAAACTCAAGATATGATTTTTAAGGTGACAGCGACACAGTTAGCCAGCTGTCTGGAAATTTTTAAAATGGACTGCGATAGTAAGCGAATTTAGTCTGTGAACCCCTCGTGTCCAACTCCGGCAACGGTCTCGGGTATGGGGTGTTACAATAGTAGTTTCGTGACCACAAATCCGAGATAGAAATAATTATTTTATAATTATTTCGAGGTTTATGATATGATTGCATAATTGTGTGAAAATTTCGTGAAGAAATTTTTGGCATAACGAGTTTAATTTAAAGTTAGGGACTAAATCGAATAAGTTGCAAAACTTACATTCTAAAAGTTTTTAGTATGAAATTGCTTTGAAATATTAATTAGGAGGTCTTAAATGGTACTTTGACCAATTTTAAGTTCATGGACAAAATTAGGACATGGAAGGAATTTTTTTGAAAGTTTAGTAAGGAGGGGCATTTTGGTCATTTGGATATTAAATGAAATAAAAAGGGAAAAATAACACAAAATTGGTTATCATCTTCCTTAGTTGCTGCCGAATGCTCTCTCTCTCCATAGCTAAGGTTTCTTCAACTTTCAAGCTTCATAATCAAGAAAGACGTGGAATCGACCCCAATCGAGGAAAAGAAAAGATTGTGGACTAAATTGCAAAATCATTATATTTTGGTACCAAGATAAGTTTATGTGTGAATAATGTAGCATAATTGTTATTTATAAGTTATTGATGTTAATTATATGATATGCTGTTTTTTATCATGAAATATATGCTTTGTGGTTATTTTCGAATAAAATGCAAATTATGTGTATTATTTGTTAAATATAAAGTGCTACTGAGTATTGGTTTCGGTATTTTACGGTAGACGAAAAGGATGTGTGTTCGATGAAAATCCCGTTTGAACCTTAGGAATAGATTAGGATACAAGTGACATGTCACTAGGATGGTTGAGCATCCGAACTCGTTGAGTTGAGTCCGAGTTCACTTACGGATGCGAATGTTCGAACTCGTTGAGTTGAGTCCGAGTTCGTGAGATGTAACTAGGCATCCGAACTCATTGAGTTAAGTCCGAGTTCACTTATGGATGCGAACGTCCAAGCTCATTGAGTTGAGTCCGAGTTCACTTAGGGGCGGGTTACATGATTTCTTGATTACATATGTGGCACTTATGTGCAAATTATCAATGTATCCGAGTTATATTCCGATGTGTTCAACGGGTCAAATTTCTAGTGAAATGGAAGAACACTTAAGATGCAAGTGACATTTTGGTAAGTGTTGTGAAATGGACACTTTGGACAGGTATGTACTTAACCCTCGGGTTGAAAATAGATACAACAACGATAAGGTGGTAAGATGATGAATGATGTTTAGAAATGTGATATATGTTTTGGTGATACTATGCTAAGGTTGTTTGGTATAATTGTATTGTTATGTTACTTGTTATTTGCATATGAACTTACTAAGCATTTATGCTTACTCTCTCCTTTTTATTCACTGTAGTTTTGAACAAGCCGACTTGGGAATCGGGACAGGTCGAAGGTTCGATCACACTATCCGAAGGACATTTTTTTTGGAAAATGGCTTGTAAAACTTAAGTATGGCATGTATAGCAATATACCTATTTCGTGTAAATAATTTTGTGATATGGCGGTGATTTGATTGAGAAAATGCTTAATAATGATAGGTCATGGAAATGACTAATTTAGACCATGTTTGATGTCATGGAAAGTTAATAGGTTATCTAGTCCATAAAAACTCATGAAAAGATGAAATTTTCCATAAACAGAACATTGCAGCAACACTGACGTGAGTTTGAAAATTTACTAAAAATCATAGAAATCGAATTTGGTGATGGATTAAATATGAAATTGAATCCCAATATGTCTATTTTCACATAAAACAAACTAAACAGGTAAAGGAATTATTTTGTTAGAAGATATTTGAATTTTTGTGAAACAGGGCCAGAGTGATTTCTGGATCCCCTGATCCAAATTTAGGAATTCACCATAAATTGTAAAAAAATAATTAGGTGTTGTATTTTATATTATTGGAATCCTTATTGAGTCTAGTTTCAGGATAAACCAACGGCACAGTCATATAAATTTTTCACAGAGAGATATATGGTTTGAAGTAAATAGAGGGCAGTCCAGCCAAGTCATGAAACAGGGGTAACTTTAACTAATAAATTGTACTAATTGGCCCAACCAAAAATTCTAGAAAAAAATTAGTAAATAGATATATGAGTATAGATTTATGGAAAATTTACGGATCTTGATTTAGAGTTTTGTAACTTGAGATATGATTTTTCTTGTAACTATGATGCAGGTAATTAGGAAGCTGTGAATGTAGAAACAAATGATTCGAAGTTCTTAATTTGATAAATTATGTTCGGTAACACCTCAAGCTCGACTCCGGTGACGGTCTCGAGCGTGGGGGCATTACAATAATTTTCAAAATTTAAACATGGGTTAGGTAAGCAATACTTTGACCATGCTAATTTTGCAAGAATGTCAAGAAAATACATGGAACATACCTTTGAATCATGCTAAGTAAATGACCGAATGTGCTTGAGCTTTTTCCTCTCTTTTTTCTCTTAATTTCGGCTATGAAGAGCAAAGATGAACAAGTTTTGTCATTTTCCTCATTTTGTTATTTTATTTATCTTTATTTTATAATATAAAGCCATTAAATAGTTTAATGCTAATTTAAAATGCATATATTGTGTATCATCATCATTATGGCTGGCCACTACAAATTAAAGTGGGAAATTTGACATGCAAATCCACCTATTTTAAACCATAAAATAATTGGCCACTACAAATTAACCTATCACATTTTCAAAATTCCTCATGTAAGTCCTTTTTAATAATTTCACATACAAATGACAAAATCAAAGCATGAAATTTTCACACATGCACTTTCACATATAATAAGCATAGAATATAACATTTAATTGTTTTTTTGTTGTGACTCGGTTTTGTGGTCCCGAAACCACTTTCCGACTAGGGTCAAATTAGGGCTGTCACAACTCTATTCCCTTAGGAATTTTCGTCCCTGAAAATCTTACCAGCAAATAAATTAGGGTATCGTTCTTTCATGGAGTCTTCAAGCTCCCAAGTAGCTTCTTTAACCCCGTGTTTGACCCACAACACTTTCACTAACGAAATTGTCTTATTCTGCAATTCTTTCACCTTTGAGCCAAAATACAAACCGGTTCCTCTTCATAACTCAAATCAGACCAATTACTATCTCTGATGGACTAATCACATGAGAAGGATCGGATCTGTACCGACGGAGCATCAAAACATGAAAAACGTCGTGAATCTTGTCAAGTTCAGGTGGAAAAAGTAGTCTATAAGCAACCGGCCCAATCCGTTCTGTAATTTCGTATGGTCCGATAAATCTCGGGCTCAATTTGCCTTTACGACCAAATCTGAGTACCTTTTTCCACGGTGAAACTTTAAGAAACACTTTGTCTCTGACTTGATACTCTATATTTTTCCGTTTCAAGTCCGCCTACGATTTCTGACGATCTGATGCTGCTTTCATACTTTCACGGATCACTTTTATTTTCTATTCGGCCTCTTTAATCAAATCAACTCCGTAATCTTATTCTCACTAAGTTCGGTCCAAAACAAAGGTGTATGACATTTACGACCGTACAAAGCCTCGTAAGGTGCCATCTTGATGCTCGATTGAAAACTATTGTTATATGTAAATTCAACCAAAGGCAAGTATCGTTCCCACGAGGCACTAAACTCAAGGATGCAACATCTCAACATATCCTCGAGTATCTAAATAATTAGCTCGGATTGACCATCAGTTTGGGGATGAAAAGCGGTGCTAAAATGCAACTTAGTATCCAATGCTTCTTGCAATTTCTTCCAAAACCGTGATGTGAATCTCGGATCTCTATCCGACACAATAGAAGTAGGTACCCCGTGTAACCTTACAATTTGAGAAACATATAGTTCGGCTAACTTATCAAGTGAATAATCCATACGTACGGGAATAAAATGAGCCGACTTTGTCAATCTATCAACAACAACCCAGATCGCATCTTTCTTGCTCGGAGACAATGGCAACCCAGATACAAAATCCATCGTGACTCGATCCCACTTCCACTCGGGTATCATGATCGGCTGAAGTAATCCCAAAGGTACTTGATGTTTCGCTTTCACTTGTTGACATATCAAACACTTCGAAACAAAGTCAGAAATGTCTCGTTTCATACGATGCCACCAATACTGATGTTTCAGATCATTATACATTTTCGTACTACCCGGGTGAACTGAAATTCGACTGCTATGATCCTCGTTCAAAATCATCGAAATAAGCTCTGAATTTCTCAAAACAAATAATCGATTTCTGAATCTCAAACAATCATTGCTATCAATCAAAAACTCTGAATTCTCTTTCGAAACACATAGTGCTCGTTTTGCAACTAATTCATCACCAACTTTTTTAGCTTCACGGATTTGTTGCATCAATAACGGTTTTGCTTTTAACTCCACCACTAACACATCATCAGCGGACACAGGCAGGTGCACATTCATTGCTCGCAAAATAAACAGTGATTTATGACTTAAAGCATCAATAACCACGTTAGCATTTCCCGGATGGTAATCAATGACAAGCTCATAATCTTTCAATAATTCTAGCCAAAATCTTTGTCTCAAATCCAAATCTCTCTAAGTCATTAAATACTTGAGACTTTTGTGATCGGACACATGGTATTTTTCTCCGAACAAGTAGTGGCGCCAAATTTTCAAAGCGAAAACTATAGCAGCTAACTTGAGATCATGAGTCGGATAGTTTTTCTCGTGTGGCTTCAGCTGTCTCGAAGCATATGCTACAACTCTATCCTCTTGCATCAACACGCAACCCGAACCATTCAGAGATGCATCACTATGGATCACAAATTCTTTACCGGATTCTGGCTGAACTAACACTGGAGCTTCAATCAAAAAGGTTTTCAAATGATCAAAACATTTCTGGCACTTTTCTGACCATTCAAATTTAACATTTTTCTATTATAGCTGAAATTTTACTTGGATCAACTCGGATACCCGATGCGGATACAACATGCCCCAAAAAGCTGACTTCCCTCAACCAGAACTCACATTTACTGAACTTCGCATATAACTGCTTGTCTCGCAAAATCTGCAATACTAACTTCAAGTGTTTGGCATGCTCGGTTTCATCGCGTGAATAGATCAAAATGTCATCTATAAACACGACTACAAACTGATCTAAATACTGTTTGAAAATTTGATTCATTAGATCCATAAAAATAGCAGGGGCGTTAGTGAGCCCAAACGACATCACTAGGAACTCATAATGTCCGTACCTCGTTCTGAAAGTAGTTTTAGGCATGTCAGAGTCTCTAACTCGCAACTAATAATAACCCGATCTCAAGTCTATCTTCGAAAATACTGAGGCTCCTTTTAGTTGATCAAACAAATCATCGATTCGCGGCAACAGATATTTATTCTTTATTGTTACCTTATTAAGCTGATGATAATCAATGCACATTCTCATGGTTCCGTCTTTCTTTTTCACAAATAGCACTGGTGCACCCTAAGGAGAAAAACTCGATCGAGTAAAACCTTTATCTGTCAACTCTTGCAACTGAGATTTCAATTCTTTTAGTTCAGTTGGTGCCATATGATACGGAGCTATCGAAATAGGTGTAGTCCCTGGTATTAGTTCAATACCAAACTCTACCTCCCGAACAGGTGGTAATCCAGGTAATTCCTCGGGGAACGCATCTGGATATTCACAAACCACGGGCACAGTCTCAAGTTTCTTTTCTGATTCTTTACTATCCATTACATATGCAAGATA
The DNA here is from genome assembly GCF_007990345.1 of Gossypium hirsutum. Classification (NCBI taxonomy): domain Eukaryota; kingdom Viridiplantae; phylum Streptophyta; class Magnoliopsida; order Malvales; family Malvaceae; genus Gossypium; species Gossypium hirsutum. The sequence continues at coordinate 57,301,243 of NC_053426.1, read as the reverse complement.
TGCTTCACACCCCTTTTCACATATTTCTGAGCCAACATCGAAGATATCACTGCCGGTAATCCATTCAAATCTGTAGACTCAACTATAATTATCTCATTATTTGAACATCTCAAATCAATTGTCTTTCGCTTGCAATTCACTACTGCATCATGCATAGTTAACCAATCCATACTGAGAATGATATCAAACTCGTCAAACGGTAATAGCATTAGATCAGCCGGAAAGCAAGAATCTCGGATCATCAGGGGACATTTCTTACACACTTTATCAACTAGCACATAACGGCCCAAAGGATTTGACACTCGAATCACAAACTCAGTAGACTCAACAAGTAGAGTCTTACTGGATGCCAAAGTTTCACACACATACGAATGAGTAGAACCGGGATCAATCAAAGCAATAACATCAGTATCAAAAAGAGTAAATTTACCGGTAATAACATCTGGCGAAGAAGCATCCTCGTGCGCTCGTATAGCATAAGCTCTGGCAGGAGCACGAGCATCAAAATGTACAGCAGTATCTTTGGTCCCTCTTTGATTTCCACTAGCATTACCCACATGTCTAGGTGGTCTACCTCGTATTGCAGTGTTACTAGGTCCCCCACTAGGATCAGTATTCTTTTCAGCTAATTTCGGACAGTCTCTAATAAAGTGATCAGCTGATCCACACTTGAAACAAGAGCGGTCATGAAATCTATAGCTTCTTGAATGCCATTTACCACACTGCTTGCACTCAGATCTGTCTTTACGATCATTGCCGACACTGGCAACAGAAGTGGCTCGGATACTCACAGGGGGTCGATCACGGTCCCGTCTGGAAAAACCCGAAGTATTCTTAGATCGGCCTGAGTCATCTCTAAATTTCTTCGATGACTAATGAAAGGATTTTCCCGAAGATCTTTTACAAAACTCTTTAGCTCCATCATCAGCTTTTCTTTTCTCTTTACTGAGCTCTTCGGCTTTACAAGCTCGCTCGACAAGCACTACAAACTCTTTGATTTCCAAAATACCCACCAACAGTTTGATGTCTTCATTCAACCCGTCCTTGAAGCATTTACACATGATAGCCTTAGACGAAACACATTCTCGAGCATATCTACTAAGTCTGACAAACTTTCGCTTGTAATCAGTAACTGTCATAGAGCCCTGTTTGAGCTGAAGAAATTCCTTCTGTTTCTGATCGATGAATCTTTGACTGATATATTTCTTGCGGAACTTGGTTTGAAAGAATTCCTAAGTAACCCGTTCTCTCGGCACAACTGAAATCAAGGTATTCCACCAATAGTAGGCAGAATCACGTAACAGAGATATAGCACATTTTAAGCACTCATCGAGTGTGCACGATAATTCATCAAACACACGAATGGTATTATCGAGCCAAAACTCAGCCTGCTCGGCATCATCACTGTCAGTAGCCTTGAACTTAGTAGCCCCGTGCTTTCGAATCCTACAACCGGGGGCTTGCTGAACCTCAACCGGTCAACTACAGGAGGTACCACAGGTGCAGGGGTTGTATTAGTCAGAGGAGGGGGATGTGAAATAGCCGGATTAGTTCGAACATATTGGGTAAACCAATCGTTCATCATAGCATAAAAGGCTTGCTTAGCTTCATCGTTCTGATTACTAGCATTTGGTTGAGAGTCCAACGGTGCTGTCCCATGCGCGGGAGCAGGCGCTACGCTCTTTACATCATCAGCTACTGCTCGATCAGGATCGGAATTCATTACTATACGAAAAACACATTTCAACTGTAAGATATCATCACACTATCGTATTAACACTTCATGGCATGTATAGCTAGACTCACACTCGCTACGTTAGTCCTAGAATTGACTAAACCGTAGCTCTGATACCAATAAAAATGTAACACCTCTATAACCCGTATTCGTCGCTGGAGTGGGTTATGAAGAGTTACCAAACTAAAACACTACATTTGTACATTCACATTTACATAAGTTCATTAGCAATTATATGCATAGCCAAACAAAATCAAAGATTGAAATTTAGACTTATACCGACATTCAAAAGTTACCATATTCACATGGCTTATATACAACAACATCAAAATATCATCCACATAAATCTAGTCTATACATGCCATACAAATTCCAAAACATAATAGTACCAAAACGATAGATAGTGTGACGAGTTGCTGACGATCCCTGAGTAAGTGGCTGGAGTCAACGATCTAAAAATAGAGAAACATAACAAACAGAGTAAGCTTCCATAAGCTTAGTAAGTTTTAAGCAATGCAAACAATTAAATTCAATTATAAATCGATCAATCAAATTCTCAAGTGACATTTCTTAGGTATATTGCCATTTGGCCGAATATACATACAAACATTTAATATATATTTAGCATATTAACATCACTTGAATCTGAATTCATATACATAAGTAAATCAAATATTTTCACATAACTTCACATTTTGGCCGAATATATCAGGATCATATACATATAGTCTTAATATTTATTCACATATACATCATATTACGTACTTGGGATTCAATCCCAATCAAGCTCATATAAGTACAAGATACATACCTGGCCAACTTAAGGTATTATACGATTTCAATTGTCGTTTTATCACGAAGTCTCAAAATTTTAGATTTATATCAAATCACCGGCAATTAGCCTGCTAGGTTTAAAACCCAAATTCATCACCGGCACGAAACCTGCTAGACTTTAAGTCTAAACTCATTCACAGGCATTACGGCTGCTAGGCTCGAAGCCCGATATTAACTCACCGGCATTATAGCCTGCTAGGCTCGAAGCCTGATATTAACTCACTGGCATTATAGCCTGCTAGGCTCGAAGGCCCGAATAGTACTGTACGATAATCAAATCAACAAGTTCTATATAGCATAATCATATCAATTAGGTACTAGCATCATTTGAACATATATAATTATACATCTGAAACACTTTTCTTTCATCTTATTTTCACACTTAGCATTCGATAGCTTATGCATAACATTTCGCTCACATTCATTTCAAAATTATCATTCGATTATAAAAGCACATTGCATATTTATCAACATGTTATACTTTCCATTTGGCCATATAAGCATGATACAATACACCATCATTTCATCTTTAACATTCGGCTAAATCCATACCTTACAAAGAATACCTAATTCACATAATATATCAGATTATAATCAATTGTTATTTACGTTTGATTACTTAAAACTTACCTCGGATGTTGTCAAACGATTACAACGGCCATTCGATTACTTTCTCCTTTCCCCTATCCAACTTTGGTCCTCTAAGCTCTTGAGCTAAATCAAACAAATTTACTTCTCAATCAAACACATACATACGACAACCATATACATTTAAAAAAAACAATTCATTCGTATCATTTGTCCACTTAAGTCTATCACCATTTCATTTTGAAATTTATGTACTTTGTAAGTCACATTCAAACACATTCGGTACTATGCATCTTTTCAAATACTTATTTTAACATTAAACTCAACTTATAACCTTCTTCTAATTAAAAACATTAAACACCAACTAGTCATGCTTACATGCCATAGTCGAATATCATTTTAGACATTTGAGAAATCATTTCTCAACTCAACTTATAATTGTGCATATCTCATTCAAAACATCCACACCAATTTATTATACAATTAACCATAGCTGAATACTAAATCAAATAGATATTTCACATTTCCATAAAACATATTTATCAACTAGTCCATATATTAGCTTTTAGCATATTTGGTCATTAGAGCGACCTATTTAACTTTCAAGCATTCATTTCTAATTTTTAGTTAAACAATGCCGAATGCCATTACCTACTAATGCCACACACACATATGCATAAAATTCATCCATACATAACCTATAGCTCATTCAGCCATTCATCACTCAAACCTATCAAAGCTTCATATCAAACTTCCTTGGCCGAATACACATATAAGCACATAATGCACATATATGCTCATTTGTCTAGCTCAACTTCACCTATCTACTATTACTCATAAAAAGAACATGAAACAACAACCATTTTCTTCAATTCAATTCATGACCGAATGCTCACAACACAACAATTTTCAAAATTTAAACATGGGTTAACTAAGCAATACTTTGACCATGCTAATTTCGCAAGAATGTCAAGAAAATACATGGAACGTACCTTTGAATCATGCTAAGTAAATGACCGAATGTGCTTGAGCTTTTTCCTCTCTTTTTCTCTTAATTTCGGCTATAAAGAACAAAGATGAACTAGTTTTGTCCTTTTCCTCATTTTGTTATTTTATTTATCTTTATTTTATAATATAAAGCCATTAAATATTTTAATGCTAATTTAAAATGCATATATTGTTTATCATCATCATTATGACCGACCACTACAAATTAAAGTGGGAAATTTGACATGCAAATCCACCTATTTTAAACCATAAAATATTTGGCCACTACAAATTAACCTATCACATTTTCAAAATTTCTCACATAAGTCCTATTTAATAATTTCACATACAAATGACTAAATCAAAGCATGAAATTTTCACACATGCACTTTCACATATAATAAGCATAGAATATAAAATTTAATTATTTTTTTGTTGTGACTCGGTTTGGTGGTCCTGAAACCACTTTCCGACTAGGGTCAAATTAGGGCTGTCACATTAGGGTGCTGTTTTCTCATAGCTTCCTCGGGTTTCCACGTAGCTTCTTCAACCCCGTGTCGTTGCCACAAAACTTTCACCAAAGCTATGCTCTTATTTCTCAATTCTTTAACCTCTTGAGTTAAAATTCTGATCGGTTCTTTGTTATACGACATATCAGGTTGAATTTCAATCTCTGTCGGTGAAATAATATGCGATGGATTTGATCAATATTGTCATAACATCGACACATGAAATACATTGTGAATCTTTTGTAACTCTGATGGTAATGCTAGTCGATATGCCACTGACCCTATTCTTTCAATAATCTCGTACGACCCGATAAATCATGGACTCAATTTTCCTTTGTAACCAAATCGAAGAATCTTATTCCACGGAGATACTTTTAAAAATACTTTGTCGCCGATTTGAAATTCAATGTCTTTACGTTTCAAATCCACGTATGATCTTTGTCAATCTAAAGCTGCTTTCAAATTGTCACGAATTACTTTTACTTTCTCTTTGGTCTTTCTGATGAAATCAATCCCGTAAATATTTTTCTCACTAAGTTTAGTCTAGTACAATGGAGTTCGGCATTTGTGACCATACAATGCTTCATACGGTGCCATTTTTATAGTCGATTGAAAACTATTGTTATACACGAATTCAACCAATAGTAAATAGTTCTCCAATTGCCTTCAAACTCTAAAACACAACAATGAAGCATATCTTCGATAATTTGAATTACTCTATCAGACTAACTGTCAGTTTGTGGATAAAATGCAGTACTCAAGTGCAATCATGTACCCAAAGCTTTTTGCAATTTCTTCTAAAATCGCGGCGTAAACCTCGGATCTCTATCTGAAATAATAGAAACTAACACCCCGAGCAATCTAACGATCTCAGAGATATACAACTCAGCTAATCTATCAAGCGAATAATCTGTATATACCGGAATGAAATGTGCAGACTTCATCAGTTGATCAAGGACAACCCAAACAACATCTTTCTTTTTCAGAGAAAGGGGTAATCCCGATACGAAATCCATTATAACTTTATCCCATTTCCATTCTGGTACTGTAATAATCCCGAGGGCACTTGATGTTCGGCTTTAACTTGTTGACAAACCAAGCATCTCGACACAAACTCTGAAATGTCTCGTTTCATGCTTGACCACCAATACAATTGTTTCAAATCATTATACATTTTAGTACTTCCTGGATGAATAGATAAACAACCACTGTGTGTTTCATGTAGAATTTTCTGAATAAGCTCAAACTTCTTTGGTACACAAATTCTACCTCGGAACATTAAACAATCATCAAATCTGATCTGATAGTCTGAATCAGTAGTTGACTCGCATTGCACTCTTTTAGCTTGCAATTCATCATCACACTTCTGAGCTTCACAAATTTGCTGAAGAAATAATGGTTTAGCTTTTAACTCAGCCAAAATCGAACCATCATCAGAAAAATTTAACTGCGTATTCATCGCTTGCAAAACAAATAAAGATTTTCTACTCAGAGCATCCGCGACTACGTTCGCTTTCCCTAGATGATAATCTATCACTAACTCATAGTCTTTCAACAGCTCGAGCCATCTTAGTTGACGTAAATTCAAATCTTTCTGAGTCATTATATACTTCAAGCTCTTGTGATTGGTAAAAATATGACACTTTTCACCGTATAAATGATGTCGTCAAATTTTCAATGCAAATACAATAGCAGCCAACTCTAAATCGTGCGTCGGATAATTCTTTTCATTCAGTTTCAACTGTTTGGAAGCATAAGCTATCACTTTACCTTCTTGCATCAAAACACAGCCCAAACCGTTCAATGACGTGCGCTGAAAATCACAAACTCTTTGTCCAACTCAAGTTGAACCAACACTGGTGCCTTAGTTAACAATGTTTTCAACTGTTCAAAACTCTATTGACATTTCTCAGACCATTCTAATTTCACATCTTTCTGTAGCAATCTAGTCATCGGTGTAGCAACCATTGAGAATCTGTAACACCCCTTACCCATATCCGATACCGGAATAGGGTTCGAGGCATCATCAGACCTCAAAACAAACTAACATACAAGACCGAGACATAAATTTGTGTCCAAATTAAAGCTTTTTGAAATCAAGCATAAAGTCCCTAACAGGAGCTTACGAGGCCCAAAACATGCTTAGGAAGCGGTTCGAGACTAAACTGAAAACTTTAGAAAATCCTATAACACTTAGAAATTTTTTCATCAAAATAGGGTTACACACCCGTATGGCTTGGGACATGCCCGTGTAGGCTGGCTGTGTGGTCACACACTGTAACACCCTATTCTCAAGTACACAAAGCAACCAAAATAGCACCATTTCAATACATCTTTAAGAAATCAAAAACTTGTTAATTCATACTCATGTCATGCCATCTATCATCAACCAATTCAACTACTCATTTCCACATTCAAAACCTATCAAATTATTATATTGAAATTCATCACATTAACATCTATTCCATATCACAAAACACATCATTAAACTATATCAACAACTAATGCCAACATACCAAAATAAGCCAACATAGAAGGCATTATATACATCACATACTTATCACTTGACAACATATAAATCAAGCCAAATTCAACTTCATAAACAACATCATTTACAAGCCACATCTCATGACTAAATTCATAACTCAAAACATACTCAAAATGACAGTAGCCTATACATGCCATATACCATATATACAAGTTTCAAAAGTGCCAACAAGATGATCGATAGTGTGATGACATTTCCTGACAATCCTCGAATCCAAGTTAGCTTCGATAATCTATAAAACATAGATAAATAATACACAATAAGCTTTATAGATTAGTAAGTTCATACCAAATATACACAACAGTTCATATAATACAAAACATCAATTAATAAACACTTTTTAGTTCTTATATCATCATTCAATTCTAATCCACCAAAATTTAACATGTATATACAAATTCATTGTGACACCCCTAATTTGACCCTAGTCGAAAGTGGTTTTGGAACCCCAAAACCGAGTCACAAAAATAATTAGATGTTATATTCTGTGCTTATTGTATGTGGAATTTGTATGTATGAATATTTCGTGCCTTGATTTCATCAAGGCGGTGTTAATTTATAAGAATGGACCCATGTGATAAGACTTGAAAATGTGATAGGTGAAATTTAAAGTGGCCACATAATGCATGAGTTATTGACATGAGGGACTTGCATGTCAAATGGACCAATTTTAATTAGTGGCCGGCCATAATGATAGTTGATAGATATTATATGCATTTTATTTTAGCATGATAATAGTTAATGGCTTTATATTATGAAAGAAAGAATAATTAAAAGAAGGAAGAGTGATAGAAACAAGGTATTTTCATCTTTCTTTTCCCCATTGCCGTAACTAGTGAAAGAAAAAAAGAGAAGAAGAAGCCAAGGCATTCGGCCATGGTTATTTCATAAATCAAAGGTATGTTAATGTGATTTTATGTAATTGTTTATGAAATTAAATTGATAAGTGTATTGTATAGTTAACCCATGGTTTAAATTCATGAATTATTGAACATATGTGCATTCGGCAATTTCTTAAATTGTGATAATTTGATAGCTTTTGGAAGGTGTTGTTTAGATGTTAAATTTGCTTGTATAATGGCCGAATGAGTGTAATGTTAATGAATTGATGGAGTTGTGAGTGTATAAATTTCCTTAGTTGAGGCAAAGCATGTATTCGGCCGTGTGAGTAAAATGTTAGATTTTGAACTTTTGAAGTTTTAAATTACAAATGGTTATTAGATGAGCACTAAGCTTGTTAATCTTTGTTTGTGAAGTTGTCAATTGATATCTTAATTAGGGAATTGAATATTGTTTATAATTTGAGGTTATTGAAAGTCGAATTAGATGATAAATAACGACCGGCTATTGTGTTTATGTGAATATATATATATGCTGAATGTAGTCTTGGATAAGTAAATTTTGATGTATTAGATTGGTAACATGGTTTTGCCAATTGTGAAAATGTGATAAAGGTGCCAAGAAATAATTTAGTAAAGTAAATTGAAATGAAGTTTTGCTGAATGTGTTTATTGGTGTGTGAAAAATTTGAATTGTAACGTTAAATCGTTAGTATGTGTTCTATGACTTCCGAATGTGAATTAAGGTAAATAATGTGGATAATGATGAGTTGAGTTGTAAAATTTATGTATATGAATTAGTGGTTAATGGACAATCGGTCAAAGCGGTTAATATGCATTTGTATATGTTATAATGGCCGATTGTAATCAAGAATAAAGATGTGAATGAATGGTTGTTAATGAGTTGTCGTACGTTTCTTATTAAGAAAAATTATTAATGTTTGAATCTAAATAAATTAGTTAAGTAATTAAACAAACCAATTTATTTTACCTAGCTCAAGAGCGAAAGGAACTTAACTCAGAAAAAGGGAAAAGCGAAACAAATGGAATAGTCGATTCGTAGTTGTCCGACGACATTTAAGGTAAGTTCTTAAGTATTTGAGTTTGATTCCTTTGTAAGTCTTAAGTTTTAAAACGGGATGAATATGAATTATGTATATACGTTAAGGTCAATGACTTTTCTAAATGACGGCATATATGATATTATGTTTTAAATATGTGAATGAGAACTTTACAGAGTAAATTGTATAAATCTGCTAGGGACAGCAGCAGTAGCGTGTTTTGGAAAAATTACCATAAATTGTGGGAGTTGAGTTAAAAGCTGGATAAATTATGTAATTAAAGCTTGACGCGTCTAGTTTCGTATAAAAGAAATCGTGTAAGTAAAGGGGTTGCCGATAATGAGATTTTCAAAGTTGTGTGAGACAGAGTCAGAATGGCTCCGAAATCCTCTGTTCAGTATTTGGAAAATCATTATAAATCGTACAAAAATTATTATAAGATAAAATTTTATGCTTAGACTCCTTAATGAGTCTAGTTTCAAACAAAATAAACGCAAACATATTTTGAATTCTGTACAATGAGAAATTAAATTCTTAGTGAAGAGTAGTCAGAGTAGTCAAGCAGTAAAATAGGGGAAACTTTAAGAAAAATCTGGTATTGATTGGCCAAACCAAAAATTCTGAAAATTTTTTGGATAGAGGATATACAAGTCTATTTTCAGGGAAAATTAACGGCACATAATTTGGAATTTCGTAGCCCTAGTTACAAATAATTTAACGACTATTGCTCAGGAAAACAGCTTGTAGAGAAATTGTGGTCATGTTGTAAACATGGATAAAACTTGTTTTAGTTGCTCATAAGCTATTGATTAAACCCATACGTGAATTCTAAATTGTGATGTTATAAAATGATATATGAGTGTTAGATGGATCTTTGATATTCAAATTTGTGAAATTGTAAGTTTATAAGTATTCGAATATGAAATGATAGTATGGCTTGAAATTGAATTATTCATCGGAAAATGATAGATGTAGATTCAGCCAAGACAAAGTGTATACATGAAAGTATATGTGGTATGTGAAGTATATTTGGATAATTGTGATGTGAATACATGAAAATTTATATTTTGATTTAGGATTTTATGTGATGAATGTGAAAGTGTATGTATACGTGATAAGGCCGAATGACCAATGTGATGAATGTGAAAGTGTATGTAAATGTGATAAGGCCGAATGGCCAATGTGATGAATGTGAAAGTATATATATATGACAAGGCCGAATGGCGAAGTGGAAGTGGATAACTGTGATAAGTCCCGAAGAACATTTGTGTCAGTACTGTATCCGGGTTAAAACCCCGCAGGCTTTATGCGAGAATATTATCCTGATTAATGTCCGTAGGCTTCGTGCTCATACTATATCCGAGCTTTAAAGACCCGACGGCTAAATGCTAGGATTCAAGTAAGACTTTGATATTGAGTATCTGCAATAAGTTACCATCAAATAAGTATTATGTATTTAAGATGTTGAGGTACGTATGACTTACTCATCGGTGGAGTGATTTCGAGGTGAATTATCAGTATCAAAGAGGTAGGTAAATGTGATTAATATTATAACTTCAAATATGAGAATGATGTAATTGGTAATGGTATGCTTGTATAATGAAGTATGTGATGAAATATTCTTATGTATTAGTGCATATTCGGCCCAAAAGCCTTATGATTTGAGTATGGGTTGGGTTCAGCTAGATGTGCCAGTACAAGGTAAGGATTATGTTTTGTAAGCTTACGTATATGTGATAAGGAATATGTTTGGTTCTTTATGTGCCTACGGTAATTTAGTACTTGTCATGTTGAAATACTTAATAATATGGATGTGATTATGAACAAGTGGAAAGGATTATTGAAATTTGAAAATTGATGAAGAATGTGCTTTGAAAATATTTGACCATCTAGGTCATTATTATTCGAAAGTATATATGTGACAGCCAAGTGATGCGTTTATTGATATTATAGTTCGAGATGAAGCTCTAGATTAACTTCATCGAACAGTTGAAATGAATGACCAATGATAGTGAATGAGAACACTTTGTTTTGCTTAAAACTTACTAAGCTTACAAAAGCTTACTCTGTTCGATCATGTTTTGGTTTATAGGTTGTGGATTCTGACTACCAGTTCGGGGATCATCAGCGCTTCGTCACACTATCGACTATTACGGCAACTATGTAATTAGACTTAGCTTATGGCATGTATAGGATAGACAATATAGTAGAATGATATTTTGACTATTGTATATAAGCCATATGAAAATGACATCTTTTGAATGTTTACTTATAGAATTTTATTCTTCTGATCTGATTCCTAATCTCTGGTAATGCCTCATCCTATTCCGGCGACGGTTACGGGATAGGGGTGTTACATTTTATTGGTATCAGAGCTACGGTTTAGTCGATTCTAGGACTAATGTGGTACGCGTGAGTCTATTTATACATGCCATAAAGTGATAAAATGATAGTGTGATGATTTTTGACTATTAAAATGTGTTTTTTATATTGTAATGAATTTTGATCCCGATCGAGCTGTAGCAAGCTTCTGACTATGAGAATTTGCGATATAACTTCACTTGGATATGCTTAAGTTATTCAGTTGATCAGGTACGTATCATGTACTCGTATTTGAATTTTGATTTGGATTGAATTATAAGGGTATAAGTGATGCAATTTTGAAAGAGTGTTACGACTATAAATGTGATCTTTGTATGTGGCTATGGAACTGAAAGTTGAATGGTCGATAAGCATGCTGTGTTTGTATTCAAGTAATATAAACGATATACTAATGTGTATTGTTATATATGTATATGTACATGAGAATTGAGAGTTATATATCCGGGCTAAGTCCCGAAGAGCATTCGTGCTGGTGTTATGTCTGGGCTAAGTCCTGAAGAGCATTCGTGCTGGTGTTATGTCCGGGCTAAGTCCCGAAGAGCATTCGTGCTGGTGTTATGTCCGGGCTAAGTCCCGAAGAGCATTCGTGCTGGTAATATACTCGGGCTAAACCTCGAAGGCATTCGTGCTGGAATTATAAGGCACTGTGTGTGCAAGCTCTTCAATCGAGCACTATGTGTGCCAGATCAGTAGTTGAGGCACTATGTGTGTGAGTTCTTCAACCGAGCACTATGTGTGCGAGATCAGTCAGTAGACATTAAGTGAGTAAAACAAGATTCATGTAAGACCTCGTATGGAACGAAGGCGTTGATTTAAGATGGTGGATATGTGTTAAGAAATGAATTCATGTTATAAATGTGTTACAGATTTAGTTTATAGGATGCTTGGTATTTGAAGTCATATGTGCTATTGCTAAATGACCCCTATTTTTGTTAATCATGTTCAAGAAATTATTTCGATTAAGTTCGACATTTGAAAGTCTGTAAGAATTTTTGATGAATGCTGATAATTTTGGATATATGGGTTATGTGCTAAAATAAATCCCATGCCGGTATACTATATGAGGCTTTACGCCAAATCGATTGTATACGGGTATCGTTAACGGTGATTGAATGTGCTAAATGAATTCAATGTTCAGGTATGTGGAAGTTGATTTTCGGTTGGAAATAGGTTAAGTTGAATAGTGAGATATGATGGAGTTATAAAGGATATTTATTGGGATGTTTGAGTATATGTGTACTTTCGGTCAGGTTACAGCTTATACATGAATGAAAATGTGGGTTACAAATATGTGGGTTGATGATGTGAATTATACATGTTAATATGTGCTTAATATGTGTTTGAAATGCATTTGTGAATTAAATTAAGTGATTATTGCTTATGAAATCAAGAAAATGAGATATATGTGCATACTTGTAGAAATGTTTATGTATTTGTTTTAAGATAAGAAAATGATTTTATAGATCGATGCGAAATCTGTAATGAATTACAATTGCTATCGATGAGCTAATGTTTATATGGATATAATTCAATAAGAGGACGTTATCCTAAACTATGCATCAGTAGAAATTTTCGAGGATAAAAATCCCTAAAGGGGGGGAGAGTTGTGACACCCCTATTTTGACCCTAGTCGAAAGTGGTTTTGGAACCCCAAAACCGAGTCACAAAAATAATTAGATGTTATATTCTGTGCTTATTGTATGTGGAATTTGTATGTGTGAATATTTCGTGCCTTGATTTCATCAAGGCGGTGTTAATTTATAAGAAAGGACCCATGTGATAAGACTTGAAAATGTGATAGGTGAAATTTAAAGTGGCCACATAATGCATGAGTTATTGACATGAGGGACTTGCATGTCAAATGGACCACTTTTAATTAGTGGCCGGCCATAATGATAGTTGATAGATATTATATGCATTTTATTTTAGCATGATAATAGTTAATGGCTTTATATTATGAAAGAAAGAATAATTAAAAGAAGGAAAGAGTGATAGAAACAAGGTATGTTCATCTTTCTTTTCCCTATTGCCGTAACTAGTGAAAGAAAAAAAGAGAAGAAGAAGCCAAGGCATTCGGCCATGGTTATTTCATAAATCAAAGGTATGTTAATGTGATTTTTATGTAATTGTTTATGAAATTAAATTGATAAGTGTATTGTATAGTTAACCCATGGTTTAAATTCATGAATTATTGAACATATGTGCATTCGGCAATTTCTTAAATTGTGATAATTTGATAGCTTTTGGAAGGTGTTGTTTAGATGTTAAATTTGCTTGTATAATGGCCGAATGAGTGTAATGTTAATGAATTGATGGAGTTGTGAGTGTATAAATTTCCTTAGTTGAGGCAAAGCATGTATTCGGCCGTGTGAGTAAAATGTTAGATTTTGAACTTTTGAAGTTTTAAATTATAAATGGTTATTAGATGAGCACTAAGCTTGTTAATCTTTGTTTGTGAAGTTGTCAATTGATATCTTAATTAGGGAATTGAATATTGTTTATAATTTGAGGTTATTGAAAGTCGAATTAGATGATAAATAACGATCAGCTATTGTGTTTATGTGAATATATATATGCTGAATGTAGTCTTGGATAAGTAAATTTTGATGTATTAGATTGGTAACATGGTTTTGCCGATTGTGAAAATGTGATAAAGGTGCCAAGAAATAATTTAGTAAAGGGAAAAGCGAAACAAATGGAATAGTCGATTCGTAGTTGTCCGACGACATTTAAGGTAAGTTCCTAAGTATTTGAGTTTGATTCCTTTGTAAGTCTTAAGTTTTAAAACGGGATGAATATGAATTATGTATATATGGTAAGGTCAATGACATTTCTAAATGACGGCATATATGATATTATGTTTTAAATATGTGAATGAGAACTTTACAGAGTAAATTGTATAAATCTACTAGGGACAGTAGCAGTAGCGTGTTTTGGAAAAATTACCATAAATTGTGGGAGTTGAGTTAAAAGCTGGATAAATTATGTAATTAAAGCTTGACGTGTCTAGTTTCATATAAAAGAAATCGTGTAAGTAAAGGGGTTGCCAATAATGAGATTTTCAAAGTTGTGTGAGACAGAGTCAGAATGGCTCCGAAATCCTCTGTTCAGTATTTGGAAAATCATTATAAATCGTACAAAAATTATTATAAGATAAAATTTTATGCTTAGACTCCTTAATGAGTCTAGTTTCAAACAAAATAAACAAAAACATATTTTGAATTCTGTACAATGAGAAATTAAATTCTTAGTGAAGAGTAGTCAGAGTAGTCAAGCAGTAAAATAGGGGAAACTTTAAGAAAAATCTAGTATTGATTGGCCAAACCAAAAATTCTGAACATTTTTTGGATAGAGGATATACGAGTCTATTTTCAGGGAAAATTAACGACACATAATTTGGAATTTTGTAGCCCTAGTTACAAATAATTTAACGACTATTGCTCAGGAAAACAGCTTGTAGAGAAATTGTGGTCATGTTGTAAACATGGATAAAACTTGTTTTAGTTGCTCATAAGCTATTGATTAAACCCATACGTGAATTCTAAATTGTGATGTTATAAAATGATATATGAGTGTTAGATGGATCTTTGATATTCAAATTTGTGAAATTGTAAGTTTATAAGTATTCGAATATGAAATGATAGTATGGCTTGAAATTGAATTATTCATCGGAAAATGATAGATGTAGATTCAGCCAAGACAAAGTGTATACATGAAAGTATATGTGGTATGTGAAGTATATTTGGATAATTGTGATGTGAATACATGAAAATTTATTTTTTGATTTAGGATTTTATGTGATGAATGTGAAAGTGTATGTATAGGTGATAAGGCCGAATGGCCAATGTGATGAATGTGAAAGTGTATGTAAATGTGATAAGGCCGAATGGCCAATGTGATGAATGTGAAAGTATATATATATGACAAGGCCGAATGGCGAAGTGAAAGTGGATAACTGTGATAAGTCCCGAAGAACATTTGTGTTAGTACAGTATCCGGGTTAAAACCCCGCAGGCTTTATGCGAGAATATTATCCTGATTAATGTCTGTAGGCTTCGTGCTCGTACTATATCCGAGCTTTAAAGACCCGGCGGCTAAATGCTAGGATTCAAGTAAGACTTTGATATTGAGTATCTGCAATAAGTTACCATCAAATAAGTATTATGTATTTAAGATGTTGAGGTACGTATTACTTACTCATCAGTGGAGTGATTTCGAGGTGAATTATCAGTATCAAAGAGGTAGGTAAATGTGATTAATATTATCACTCCAAATATGAGAATGATCTAATTGGTAATGGTATGCTTGTATAATGAAGTATGTGATGAAATATTCTTATGTATTAGTGCATATTCAGCCCAAAAGCCTTATGATTTGAGTATGGGTTGGGTTCAGCTAGATGTGCCAGTACAAGGTAAGGATTATGTTTTGTAAGCTTACGTATATGTGATACGGAATATGTTTGGTTCTTTATGTGCCTACGGTAATTTAGTACTTGTCATGTTGAAATACTTAATAATATGGATGTGATTATGAACAAGTGGAAAGGATTATTGAAATTTGAAAATTGATGAAGAATGTTCTTTGGAAATATTTGACCATCTAGGTCATTATTATTCGAAAGTATATATGTGACAGCCAAGTGATGCGTTTATTGATATTATAGTTCGAGAACTCTAGATTAACTTCATCGAACAGTTGAAATGAATGACCAATGATAGTGAATGAGAACACTTTGTTTTGCTTAAAACTTACTAAGCTTACAAAAGCTTACTCTGTTCGATCATGTTTTGGTTTATAGGTTGTGGATTCTGACTACAGTTCAGGGATCATCAGCGCTTCGTCACACTATCTACCATTACGGCAACTATGTAATTAGACTTAGCTTATGGCATGTATAGGATAGACAATATAGTAGAATGATATTTTGACTATTGTATATAAGCCATATGAAAATGGCATCTTTTGAATGTTTACTTATAGAATTTTATTCTTCTGATCTGATTCCTAATCTCTGGTAACGCCTCATCCTATTCCGACGACGGTTACGGGATAGGGGTGTTACATTCATAAAGCTTCATACACATAGTATCAACTACCACATAGGTATTGTACATACCTGAACTTTCTTGTATTTATTTGTTTCATTCTCACCTCTTTATTCAATACATTAATTCGTTCAGAAGTCTTTCAATGCTCTAAGAATTAACACACTTGGTGCATTAGTGATTAGCTGAAGTTATAACGATCTTGCACACTTAGTGCCATCACTTTAAACCGAAGCTATCTCGGTATCTCACACTTAGTGCCTCATATAGCCAAAGTTATTACAATTTACACACTAAGTGCTATTTATATCCGAAGTTATTTTGAAACGTACACTGAGTGCCAAACATAGTCGATTTATCGTCGTACCTAATCGTAGTCACATATATACAATTTATGCATTATTAAAGCATTAAAAACATAAGTATAACTTCATTTATAACGTACGAACTTACCTCGTACTCAGAATGGACGAATCGGATCGATGACTCGATAACCTTCGATTTTCCTCGATCTAAATCTGAATTCTTTCATTCTTGATCTATATGTATTCAAAATTAACCCATTTAATCACCAATTCATTCAATTTAATCCACAAACAAATATTTTGGCATTTTCTGTAACACCCCTTACCCGTGTCCTATGCTGACACAGGGTACGAGGTATTACCGAACTTAAATACAATTGATCATGTAAAAACTGACCATAAAATTTTGTTCTATTTAAAAACTTTCATACATGTGCTTATCGTCCCTTATATGGGCCTACAAGGCCTAAAACATACAATCGGGGTGGTTCGGTACCAAACCGTAAACATATGAAACTTTTGCAACACTTAAAAAATTTTCACACTTTGGAGAGTCACACACCCGTGTGGGTTGCAGATGCCCGTGTAGCTTGGACATGCCCGTGTCTTCAGCCTGTGTAACTCTCTATTTATGACGTCAGAAAATATTTAGAGTCACAAGGCCAAGTCACACACCCGTGTGCTAAGGCTGACGGTCGTGTCTCTGTCCGTGTGGCTAACACTTAGGCTATTTTCCAAGCCTTTACGTTACCCTTAATCCTTTACATCTTTATACACACTAAGGACACATATCATGACATCATTTTAATGATTTAGCATCTCATATGCCAACCACATATGGCCAACAAGCATAATCACACCACCTCATCACAAGCATTAGAACATAGCATAGATGGATAACCATAATAAAAATAAGACACACCTTTTGGCCATATACAAATAACTCAATATAGGTCAATGCATTTTGTAACATCCCGATTTTGGGCCTAGTCGGAATAGTGGTTTCGGAACCACAAATTCGATGAGTAAAATTTTATATTAATTATATTTTTATGGTATAAAATTTCATGGAATGATTTTGTGAAAATTTCATTCAAAATTTTAACGTTTGGGCACTCAATTTAGTCAAAAGGACTAAATTGTAAAAGTGCAAAAGTTGAGTTCTACATGCTAGAGGCGTCCAATTGTTATGAAATTTTAAATTGGAGGTCCTTATATAGTAATTAGACCATTGGTTAAGTTGGTTGACAAAAATGGACATGGTTAGACATGTTTCCAAAGTTTTTCATTAAGGGCATTTTGGTCATTTAGTTATTAAAATGAATTAAAAACAAAATTAAAAGCCAATTTTTGTCCATATTCAACCTATTGGATGAAACTTGCATGGATAAACCATGGATAGGGTTTTCAAGCTTTCAAGCTTGATTGTAAGTTTGTTCTAGCCTCGTTTTTAATGATTTTTTCGTTTTTGCAATTCCCGTAACAAGATCTATCTATTTCTACCATTAATTTGAGCTAGGGTTCATGTTTAAAAAATTTACCCATGAGTGATATACATGTTTTTTGATGTCTAATGGTGGAAAATAAATGTTGGGTGTTAAATAAACGACTTTTGCTAAGTGATTTTCGATGAAAATGCTTAAAAGGATTGTTTTGTAAAAGTTATAAAATTTGTCACAAAAGTGTGATTTAGTGGAAATTGTGGGCTACTATAGTTATGAGAATGGTTTGGCTAGGCTTAAAATGCAAGGAAATTGAATAAAAATTATTTTACGAGCCTTGGGGCAAAAGTGTAATTTTGACAAAGTTTAGGGATAAAAATGTAATTTTTCCAAAATATGATTTTTCAATCACATTAATTAATGTGACTATAATTAGACTAATGTGATATTATAGATCAAGGAAAATGAGGATTGGACCTAGATCGGGTGAAAAATGGAAAATCAATGGTTAGGTTCTTTTTTGCTATTTTGGTGTCGAGGTAAGTTCGTGTGTTAATAATATTACAATGATATAGTTGAATTGAAAATTCTATATTTTTATTGCACGAATGGCATGATTTAATATATTGAAAAGTGATGAAAGAATGGTATATAAAATTTGTGAGAACAATGATATATGACTAGTAGCACATAAAATGTTTGATGGTTCAATCATTGATGGCTTGCTATATAATAGCTGAATATATTAAGAATTTGATATAACATGATATTTTATTAAGTTGGATAACTTGTGAAAGAGTGAAAAGGAAGGCAAGTCCATTTGCGAGTAAATATGATGTGTGAGGTATGTTAATTGCTTAAATGACGATTATATGATAAATGTATGCTCTTGATTAGAATATGATTTGAGTACTCAATGTATGAAAATTTATGAAACATTGACATGATTGATAATAAGAGGAAAAAAATCGGTTGAATGAAATAGGATATTCGATGGATTCTTGAAAAGGAATTGATGGTAAAAAGGATCTAGTCCACACGGGTGATCCAGTCCTTATATAGCCCTCTCGAAGAATATGTGTAAACGGATTTAGCTCAGACGGGTAATCCGATTAAGATCTGAATTTAGCCTGGGTTGGCAATTCAGATCCGAGCTCATTAGAGTATATGTCATTGTAGGGGATTTAGCCTGGACTAGTAATCCCGACGATACTCTATGAGTTTATATTATGTGGGATTTGGCCTGGACTGGTAATCACGCTGTAAGAAAGGAGGTTCGCGGGAGTGTGCTTTTTAGAAAGGGAAAATACAAATTGACGGACATGAACTTGTAAACTGATCTAGCGTCCCGAAGAATATGTGTGCTAAAATGGATTTAGCCCGGACGGGTAATCCGATTAGGATCTGAATTTAGCCTGGACTGGTAATTCAGATTCGAGCTCATTAGAGTATATGTCATTGTAGGGGATTTAGCCTGGACTGGTAATCTCGACGATACTCTATGAGTTTATATTAAGGGGGATTTACCTTGGACTGGTAATCCTATCGTAAGAACGAGGTTCGCGGGAGTGCGTACTTGAAATGATCACTTGTATGAATTGACGGTGAATGGGATATCCATCGAGATTCCGAGAAATTCAATAAGATTAATATGAGAAATGAAATAAAAGGGTTCACACCATGATAAACTCATTTATGTTATATGATACTATTATGATGCATATAAATTGTCATGTTTGGACGAGTGTTGTGCTAAGTGATAGCACAGGTAAGTACTCGAAACCCATGGACTTGTAATAAGAATGAAAATGAATGGGTGATACTTATGAGAGTAATTTCATGAAAATCTTGTGATGGTATCATTAGATTGTACTAAAACAGTTTGGATAGCCGTAGTAGTCCTATTTTGAAAATCCACCAAAAATTGTGGAAATCGAATTAGAGTTTGAATAAGATATGAAATTAAATCTTATTGAGTCTAGTTTTACATAGGGGAAACAGTGTAAGTAAAAGAATTTCACATTATGAGATATTTGAATTTTTGTAAGACAGGGTCAGAGTGATTTCGGGCTCCCCTATCTTAACTTTGGAAAATCCTTAAAAATTGTATGAAAATAATCATGTGTTATAAATCACATGCTTAAAATTCTTAATGAGTCTATCTTCAAGGGAAATATATGGGAGAATTATCCGAGTCCCGTACTATGAGATAAATAAATTTTAGTGAAGAAAGGTCAAAGCTATCAAATAGGAAAATAGGGAAGACTTTGAATAATAAACTGTACTTATTGGATAGACCAAAAATTCTGAAAATTTTATGGTAAGAAGGTACGTGAGTCTAGTTTTTTTGAAAATTAGCGGTTCTCAATTTGGAGTTCTGTAGATTCGGATATAAATAATTTAGTGACTGTGACTTGAGAAAATAACTTAACTGGAGTTTTAATAAATAGAGAGGAATTGAAAAATAGCATGTTAGCATGTTAATACATTGCTTATTATTTTTCATGCGAGCTTATTAAGTGTAAAGCTTACTCCGTCCTTTCCATTTCTTTTAGTGTTGTCAGGTCAGCTCGAGGTTGGAGATCGTCAGAGGCAGGATCACACTATCAAGCCAATACATTTGGAATATTGTTACATAAGTTAGAGTTATCAAGTGAGTGGCATGTATAGGGGCCTAGTTCTATGACATGTGTTATTATGATTTGGCCAAATGTATTGGCCCATTTTGAGCTATTGTATATGGCCATGAGATGTGGCTCATATTGATTATGGCTTGTAAGTCTGGCTAGTCATGTTATGATTTATTGCTTATGATGTGAAGATATGATTATGTTTGTTTGTCATGCATGGTTGGAAATATGTCATGTGTGTTGAATGCATGTTTTTATGACCATGAATTAAATGTGTAATATGGAGATAAAATAATAATGCTTTGAACATGGAAGTTTAATGATAAATTGAAATAAATTGGCACAAAGATAACTATGGTATGACTAGTCTTGGTTTAATGTGGGAATGAGTAACACATGCATGTTGATAGGTAAATGATATGTTTGTATCATAATTGAGGATGTTGAATGCCATTGGATCCATGTCTATGTGTATGCATGTAAGGGTAACAAAAAGATTTGGAAAATAGCCTAAGAGTTAACTACACGAGATGAGACACGACGGTGTGTCTCCACTGTGTGAGGGACACGGCCTGGGGACACGGGCGTGTGGCCTGACCGTTTGGTTCAATTTATTTGCTAACGTCATAAACAGAGAGTTACACTGTAACACCCCAAACCCGGCCTGGAAGTTTGGCTCAAATCTGGCATGTCACATTGAAGTGTTTTTCGAAAACCATGTTTCCATTAAAAACCCTTCTTAATAATTAAAAACTTATACCCTTTTTAAACCTTGTTAGAAAACCTCAGCTGAATAACATTCTTAACAACTGTGTAAAAATCTTGGTAGTTGCGGAAGTTTAATTTAAAAACAATTGCGGATACGTGATGTTTTGAACAACAGTAGTTGCTTTGGAAAACCCTGTTTTAATACTAGCAATTATAAGAACAATAAATAAAATTCCAAATTTGAAATCCAGAAAATTACAATGGCTTTACTACAACCCACATAAAAACATTTAAAAGTAATAATCAAAACTGTAACATAAACAGTGTGTGTGGCTTCCTCCGAGCCCCTTGCAGCTCCGATCCGTCTAAGGTTGGAAATTACCTGAAAGGTTAATAAACGGGGTGAGTTTCCAAAAACTTAGTGTGAAATCCCCTACTATATAAAAGGAACAGTCAGTCATATAAAAGAATTAAAAGTCTGCCCCCAGCCCTACTTACAGTTTCAATATCAATTAGGCTTTAGCCCATTATAACAGACAGTACCAGATGGGCCTTAGCCCATTACAGAAGAAGAAACATTATCAGAACTAGAATAAAAATGAGATTCAGAATCAGAATCAGGTGACAGAATCAAAATTTGAATTAGAATCAGAATTAGGTGACAGAATCAGAATCAGTATCAGGTAACAGAATCAGAATCAGAATCAGAATGTGAATGCAATCCCAACCCAATCCATCCGTATACACCCCCGTACCAACCTTACACCATGTGGGGAGACAACTCGACCCACCCATTCGCTACATACCACAGAATTTGCAGCATGGCTGCCAGAACAGATATTGTGGTAGAGCCATCAGAATCAAATAATGTGGCAAAGCCACTTAACAGAATACGTGGCACAAAGCCATCGATAACAGGTATATAATTGGCACGAAGCCCACAATATCAATACGAAGCCCACAATAATGGCACACAACCATAATCAGGTTGGCACAAAGCCATATGTAGGTTGGCGCAAAGCCATAATCAGAATAATTGGCTTTAAGCCATCGGTAGCTGTATCATGTTAGGCACATAGCCATCAACAACGGTAATATAGTCGGCACACAGTCTTGAGTAAATATGATCGACACAGAGTCGTCAATAATCATATATTGGCACATAGCCTTAGGCAAATACGTTAGGCACACAGCCTTCGGTAACATGATCGGCACTCAGCCATCGATCAGTCCACAGTCGTCTCGGGCGACCCGTGCGACCTTATCAAATCAGTACGAATATACGGCTCTTAAGCCTTCGGTGGATCCACAGTTGTCAAGCAACCATGCGATCCTAACAGATCAGAACTTCCTCCGTACAAAATCCCAACCCATGTAACATGTCATATACGCAGAATGTCATGCCCATATTTGAATCAAACAATCACAGTCAAGTCATTCATATCAACAACATATATTCACAATCAAGTCCGTCAACCACACAGTCCAAGTCAGTCACTTGCCCACAAGGGCAAAATAGTCATTTGACACCCTAGGGGCAAAATGGTAATTTTACCCCACAAGGGCATCTCGGTAATTCTACCCTATAGGGGTATTTCGATATTTCTTCCCTACAAGGGTATTTCGGTAATTCTACCCTACAGGGGTATTTCAGTAATTCTACCCTACAGGGATATTTCAGTATTTCTACCCTACAAGGGTATTTCGGTAATTCTACCCTACAGGGGTATTTCAGTAATTCTACCATACAGGGGTATTTTAATAATTTTGTAAATTAAGGGTAAAACGGTAATTCTGTAAATTGAGGGTACTTTGGTAATTTTACTAGTCGAGGGTATTTTAATAATTTAGTAAACTAAAGTATTCTAAATAGGGATAACAATACGAATGGACCTAAAGCCCATTCTCGGCCCAAATAGGCCCACACGCTCGTGTGGTCCTTTTAGCCCAAATCTAGCCACAGATATGAGATTCACTTGCCTAGTCCAATATTTACTACACAATCAAACAACTTATCCAATTGGGCCCGTAGGCCCATTGGGCCTACATGGCCCCTTTTAGCCCATTGCGGCCTGAAGTAGCCATCCTATAGCTAGAGTAGTGAGAAATACACACCTGATAGGAGACTGGAGATAATCCGTGCTCCGAGCACTCTTAGCTGACGTCCAACCCAAACGAGCACGCCATAAAGTGAAAGGGATCAGCCAAGAAAGGTACCTTTACTCTCCTCATGGTTCTCTCTATTTAAAGCCAGCTTCGCATCCACTCTTATGTTAGCTTCCCGATGTGGGATCCCTCCATCATCAGAGTTTAAATTCAACACCAACTCTTACTGCCCCTTGTTAGCAAAATAAATGCTCTTTGATTGCCATGAGTTTTGAACCCTGGACCTCCTTGCCAACTCTATGACGCCACCTTCCTACCTCTTATGTGGCGCTACTTTGCCACTAAACCACAAGGCTTTTTGTGGCACAATTTCTCCAACAATTGTCTTAAGGCCTACCTAATACACCCAGGGTTTGATTCACCTTAAACCAAAATTTTTGCTAGAGTCCAGGTTTGAACCCAGGACTTCTCCAACACTTCTCAGCACACTTAACCACTAAAACAAGCCTTCATTAACGAAATTTACATACACAAAAAAATATTATAAGCTACCTTCAACCGCTCCCATGCTCAAGGCCCAAAACTTCTAGGCCCAAATTTAGGGTGTTACATACATGGCCCGAGGACACGGGCGTGTTGATGGCACACGGGCGTGCCTTTGTGTCCACACGGGCGTGTGACCTTATTTCATGAGAAAAATTTCTATGTTTTTCCCAAAACTTTCCAAAGTTCTTGGTTTGGTCCCGAACCCTTTCTAAAGTATGTTTTGGGCTTCGTAAACCCAAATAAGGGACTATGTACATGTGATAGAATGATTTAAAATATGAATGAAATTTTATGGCCCGGTTTGCATGCTTGTTTGTGTTTAAGTCCGGTAATGCCTCGTACCCTATCCCGGCGTAGGACACGGGTAAGGTGTGTTACACATTTGCCTAATCATAATAACACATAACATAAAGATAAGTCCTTATACATGCCACTCACTTAAAAATGTTTAACGTATATCAATATTACAAAGGTGATGGATTGATAGTGTGATGCTGCCTCCGACGATCTCCAATCCCGAGCTAACTTGACAACACTAAACAAAAGGAAAGGAAGGGAGTAAGCTTCATAGCTTAGTAAGACCTTATGAAAAATAATAAGCAATTATCAACTTGCTTCTCAAGATAATACAACCATATTTGTACTTTTATTTATGTTCAGGTCAAGCTATTTTCTCAATTCATAGTCATTAAATTATTTATATCTAGAGCTACGGGACTCCAAATTAAGATCCATTAATTTTTCCTGAAACTAGACTCACATATCTTCTTACCATAAAATTTTCAGAATTTTTGATTTAGCCAATCAGTACAATTTATTCTTTAAATTCACCCCTATTTCACTGTCCTACAATTCTGACCTCTCTTCACCAAAAATTAATTATCTTCTCACACGGGATTCGAATGATGTTCCCATTTGTTTATTTTGCAAATAAACTTATTAAAGATTCTAATCACATAAATTGTAACCCATAATTATTTTTGTACAATTTTTAATGATTTTCCCAAATCAGGACAGGGGATTTCAAAATCATTCTGGCTCTGTCTCACCACAATTTAAATATTTCATAATATGAAACTACTTTGCTTACACCGTTTCTTCTATATGAAACTAGACTCATAAGTTCATATTTTAGTCAGCCTCTAACTCAATTTCCACAAATTTTGGTGGATTTTCAAAGTCACACAATTGCTTCCGTCTAACTTTATTTTAGTGCAATATAATGATAACTACCGTAAGTTCACTTTCGACTAATCATGAACTCACCATTTCATGGATTCCATGTTCAAATGCACAATATAAGTTAACATGGTATTGCAACAACATTTATAATCATAATTCATACATCTTACCGATGTTTCAACATTTCAAAGTCTCAATAACCATAAGCTTAGTCTACATACCTGTACTCGTCGTAATATATCATATAACCATACCTCTTTAGCATGTCCTCCTCGGCACTTTCATAACATATATTGCATTGTTTGTTGAGCCCTTGGAATACTATTGGATATGCAGGAAATTTGCACATAGTACCACATATACATACGTAGCCAAAGCAACCTTATAACATGTAGTTCTTACAATGGAGCTACTCACGGGTTTGCTCATAAAAGCTATTGGTCAAACTGTAGTTACACGGACTGCTTACACAAGCTGTCAGGTATCCGACCAACTCAAGGATTACCTAGCCACCGGTAGGACACACAAGACCATTTCCCAAAACCCAATTACATGTATCACATCCATTATGAACTCGGACCAATTCAACGAGTTCAGATGCTCGCATCCATAATGAACTTGGGCCAACTTAATGAGCTCAGATGCCTAATATATATCACAAACTTGGACTAACTCAACAAGTTCGGATTTCTTAATTTCTAGTGACATGTCACTTGTACCCTAGACTGTTCCTAAGGTTTAGATGAGATTTTTCAATACTCCATCTCTGTCAAACTTACTCGAAGTGTCGATCTCACTATCCCTAGTATCAAGTGCCCTTTCATAGCATAATAAGGCATAACTCAAATAGCAAATAAGCTTTTAAGAATTTACATAACCTATACCACATATTGCATATATCACTTGTCATGGATCATCATTTTCTTGCATTTCATGTAATATTCTTCCATCTCATATTTCCACATCATATACACCATTTCATCAACTTTTCCAATATATATTAAATCAAATAATATATGCAATAATAGTGAAGAATTATAATTCAAACATTGTAACACCCTTTACCCGTACCTGAGACTGGGACATGGTACGAGGTGTTACCAGACACATACTCAGACACTTTCAGAAAATACGGGTTATAAAATTTCATTCTAATTTAAAACTGATCAAACAACATCATAGTGTCCCTATTATGGACCTACAACGTCCAAAACATACATTAAAAGCAATCTGGGGTTGAACCGAGAACTATAGAAAATTTTAGTAAAATTCCTAGGGTTATGCCTCACACGCCCGTGTGTAGGCAAAGCACACGCCCTTGAGCTTGGGGACACGCCCGTGTCCCTCACCCGTGTGGACCTTTTTAGCATTATTTTCTAAGCCTTTGGTCACCTTCTAACTTTCATACACACTTAAAGACTTCATTGGTATTTAACATGGCCTAATTATACTCTTAAACAACCTTGGCATGACTCATCGCATGTTAGCCTTATCTTATCAGCTTAGTACATGCTAAATTATCCTTTTCGTATGAGGGATTAACATAGCATATTTTATATTTTACACTTAGGCCATATTATAACCATATACCAATGTATGCTATGACCACTCTCAAATTATTAGGTCCCATTTCAAGCATCCATTCATGATAAACCTCATCACCATATCTCATGAATCATTTAAACATAAACATGCATCATTAGTAGGTTTACAACCTACATCAATATGAGCCACATCTCATGGCCATATACAAAAGAATAAGTATACCATTTAAACCCTTACATTGGCTAGCCAAATGACACATATAACAAAATAACCAAAAGCCCTATACATGCCATTAAACAAAATAAAAGTATCTATATACCAAAGCGGGACAAGACGATAGTGTGCTGATTCTCCAACCGTCTTCCAATCTTCATGAGTCCACAAGATCTGTAAGACAGGGAAAATAGAAGGGGGTAAGCATTTATATGCTTAGTAAGTCAAGATAATTGGAAAGTAAACTTATTGGTTAGTTAGAATACAACCAAATTTAGGCAATAATTCCAATAAGCATGAAATTGTTTCCCTATCACATGCACTCAATCATCAAGTTAGTCTCATAACAATACTTCATGTCATTAGTCTTAGATGAGCTCATCAATTCAATATTTCCGTTCTTTATTTCTCATGTCAATCTCGTTGAATTTCTCAAAAAATCTCGATGGATAGCTCAATTACTGTCAAGTCATATAAGTGATTATCTCAAGTATGCACTCCCGCGAACCTTACATCTTACGGCTGGATTACCAGTCCAGGCTAAATCCCCCGTAGTAATAACTCATAGAGCAATGTTGGGATTACCAGTCTAGGCTAAATCCCTTTTTAAGACAATTGCTCTCATAAGCTTAGATCTGAATTGCTAGTGCAAGCTAAATTTAGTCCTCACTAGGATTACCCATTCGGGCTAAATCCTTAATGCACCTATATTCCTTAGGAGGCTCGATCACTCAAGGAACACCCGTCTGGGCTAGATCCTTTCTATTTTGAGATCATCGGATTACCTGTCCGAGCTAAATCCTTTTCAGTAACACATGCAGGATCTCTTGTTATGTAAGCCATAATTTATCCATTGGATTTCCCTTTCTATTTCAACCGAGACATTTATCATGTTTTCAATTACACTACCACATTTCATGGATTATCATGCAATGAATATCTAAATTTTCATACATTCAAGAACATGCATATTTAAGTATATTAAGAGTTTACTTCGGGTTATACGAACTTACCTGGTAGTCGTTTCAAATTCGTGTCTCGACTATTCCGAAACCTTTCATTTTCCACGATCGATGATGCCTGATATTCGTAACAGGTTTTAAAAATTTATAAATGAATCATTCTTAAGACTAACTTAATATCACGATTAAGGCAAGTGTACCTATTGAACAGTGGTATAGTTCAACAAGACCGAATTTTCAAACCCAAAGGAACTACGAGTACTAGTATTTACTTCCTTTTTATTATCTAGCCTAAAAATTAAGAGGTTTGGTTATCTAAACTAATTACTAACTAAAATGCACAGCAAGAAGATTTGGGAAAATACTTTTGGGAAAATTCGATTGATTAAGACAATACCTAAGGAAAAATCCACCTAGACTTCACTTGTTATTTGACTATGGATCTGGCGATTTATTTATTTAACTTGATCCGTAGAAATCCCTAGGTTGAATAATTGAAATCTCTTTTTAATTAACACCCTAGAATTGCATTAACTCGATCTATGGATTCCCTTATTAGGCTTCACCCTAATCCGGCAAAATCTTATCACCCTATCTCTAGGCGTGCAATCAACTCCGCTTAATTATGACAAATTTACTCTTAGACAGGGTCTATTCCTCCTCTGAATAAGAGCTTAACTTGAATCAATATCCTAGAATATCAAAACAAGAATTAAGAACACATAATTAAGAACAAGTCAAATATTTATCATACGATTTAGATAATAATAACGAGATCCGTCTTAGGTTTCATTCCCCTTAGGTATTTAGGGGGTTCAGTTTACACTTATAAAAGAAAACATCTCAAAAGCATAAAGATAACAAAACATAAGAAAACCCAAAACTCCTGAAGGGACTTGAATCGAGATCTTCAGTCTTGATGATGATTCCGGCTTCTGAGATGGATCAATCGGCTTTCCTTGAGTAATTCCTCGCTTCCTACTCTGCGTCCCCCTTCTAAGTGCCTCATCAGGTGTTTAAATAGGCTTTAGAATGCCTAAGAGCCCTAAAAATTAGCCTTTTCTGAATAAGACTATACTTGAGCTCGGCAGGGACACGCCCGTGTGACATGTCCGTGTGTGATTACTCCAGCCCATGGTCAAGGCTGTTAATAGGCACGAGCGTGTAGTCTACCCATGTAAGTCGTGCTTCAGTCCTGCCAAATGGACACAGCCGTGTGACACGCCCGTGTGGGGAAGTCCAGGCGTGTTGATTTCTATGTAGGTCCATTTTCTCTCTTTTCAGCTCGTTTCTTGCTCGTTTTACTCTTCTATGCTCTCCTAAGTATAAAACATGAAATCAAAGGATTAGGAGCATCAGATTCACCAATTCTAAGGAGAAACCATCCATAAATGTGCTAAGCATGGGACAAAAATATGTATAAACTACGATTTATCAGTCGACCTTTGAAATTGGCTCCTCGAGGTCTATATTAGTAAAAATAAATTATTAATACCTCACATTGTTTATTTTTGTCTTAAGACTCACCTTGGGCAAAATGACCAATTTGGCCCTAACCTTTCACACTTTTACAATTTAGTCCTAAGGCTCGTATAATGAAATGCATGAAATTTCTAAGTTACCCAAGCCTAGCCAAATATTTTTCTTCCCTAAAGCAGTCTACATTTTCTTTCATTTCACATTTTTCTACCCATTTTCACAACTTTTACAAAATGGTCCCTTAAGCCATTTCCGTGAAAAACTACTTAGTAAAAGTTGTTTATTATCCTTTAAACTCTCATATTCCTCCATAAATCATCAAAACACAAACATCTCATGCATGGGTAAATTTTTGAACATGAACTCTAGCTTGAAATATGGGTAGAAATGGATAGAGCATGTTACGAGGGTTTCAAAAATACGAAGAACATTAAAAACGGGGCTAGGGAACACTTACTATTGAGCTTGAAATCTTGGAAAACCCTAGCTATGGAGACTCCTTCAAATTCGGCAGCATGGAGAAGAAAATGAGTGAATTTTTGCTTGAATTTCCCTTTTTATTTCATTAATTAGCCAAATGACCAAAATGCCATTCCTTACTAACCTTTTCAAATTTTATACGCATGCCCATTTTTGTCAAAAAGCTTAGAAATTGGGAAAATTGCTCTTTAAGGACCTCTAATTAACATTCCAAAGCAATTTCATACAAATTTCTTCTAGAACCCAAGTTTTGCAATTTATTCAATTTGGTCCTTCATTTCCAATTGGACACCTTACACATAGAATTTCTTCATGAAACTTTAAAACATGCTTATTTTCACATTCTAGATCTCATAATGATAATAAAATAATAATTTTAACGTCAAATTTGTGGTCCCAAAACCACTATTCCGACTAGGCCCTATTTTGGGATGTTACATTTCTCCTTCGTTAGGGACTTTCGTCCTCGAAAGTCTTACCAGTAAACAAGTTCGGATATTAAATTCTAATGGTTTCTTCAGGCTCCCATGTAGCCTCTTCGACTCCATGTCGATGCCATAAAACTTTCACTAAGGCTATATTTTTGTTCCTCAACTGTTTGACTTCCCAAGCCAAAATCTTGACCGGTTCTTCACCATAAGTCATATCCGATCTAATCTCAATTTCCGTTGGTGAAATCACATGAGAGGGGTCTAACCTATATCTACGCAACATGGACACATAGAATAAATCATGAATCTTTTCCAATTTGGAAGGTAACGCTAAATGGTAGGCTAGTGGTCCAACTCTTTCGGTGATTTCAAATGGTCCGATAAATTACGGACTCAATTTGCCTTTTTATCCAGATCTTAATATCTTTTTCCATGAAGACACTTTCAAGAACGCTTTATCTCCAACTTGAAATTTGATTTCCTTTCTTTTCAAATCAGCACATGACTTCTGTCTATCCAACGCCGCTTTCAAACAATCGCGTATCATTTTAACCTTTTCTTCAGTTTCCCTGACTAAATCAACTCCGTGAATCTGGCTTTCCTTGAGTTCTGCCCATTATAGTGGAGTCCAGAACTTTTGGCCATATAACGCCTCGTAAGATGCCATCTTTAAACTCGTCTGAAAACTGTTGTTGTAGGCGAATTCCACCAATGGTAAATATTTTTCCCAACTACCCTGAAATTCAAGGACACAACACTGTAACATGTCCTCAAGAATCTGAATTGTCCGCTCAGACTGACTATCAGTCTGTGGGCAAAAAACTGTGCTAAAACTCAACTTTGTACCCAAGGCTTCTTGCAGCTTCTTCCAAAATCTCAAAATGAATCTCGGGTCCCTATTTGAAATAATCGATAATGGTACCCCGTGCAATCTCAAAATCTCAGATACATACAAGCCGACCAATTTTTCAAGTGAGTGGTAAGTTCATACTAAAATAAAGTAAGCCGAATTTGTTAACCTATCAACCACAACCCAAACAACATCTTTCTTTTTCAAGGTTAACAATAATCCCGTCACGAAATCCATAGTAATCCTATCCCACTTTCACTAGGGGACCATCACATGCTGTAACAAATGTGAAGGTACTTGATATTCAGCCTTGACTTGCTGACATATCAAGCATTACGATACAAACTCGGAGATGTCTCTTTTCATACCATTCCACCAGTACATTTTCTTCAAATCATTGTACATCTTGGTACTTCCCGGATGAATAGGAAAACGACTACATGAGCCTCTTGCAAAATTATTCGAATAAGCTTGTCGTCTCTCGGGACACAGATCCTATCTCTGAACATCAAGCAACCGTCGGGACCAATCTGAAAATCTAATTCGGTACCTGACTCGTATTGAGTTCTCTTGGCTTGTAAATCACTAGCATTGATCTGAGCTGCACATATTTCTTAGAGAAATGTCGGTCTGGCTCTTAACACAGCCAAAATCGAACCATCATCAGATAACGCCAGATCCGTGTTCATAGCTCTCAATGCAAACAAGGACTTCCAACTCGAGGCATCGGAGACTACGTTCACCTTTTCGGGTGGTAATCAATTATCAGCTCATAATCTTTAATCAACTCTAACCATCTCCACTGTCTCAGATTCAATTCCTTTTGAGTCATCAAGTACTTGAAACTCTTGTGATCAGTGAATACACGACATGTCTCACCATACAAATGGTGTCTCCAAATCTTCAGGGCAAATACAATGGCTGCTAGCTCCAAGTCATGTGTTGGATAATTTTTCTCGTGTGGTTTCAATTGCCTCAAAGCATTGGTTATCACTTTACCTTCTTGCATCAATACGCAGCCCAGTCTATTTAAAGATGCATCACTATAAACCACAAATTCTTTTCCCGGCTCATGTTGTACTAATACTGGAGCTTCGGTCAGCAATGTCTTCAATCTTTCGAAACTCTGCTGATACTTCTCTAACCATTCAAAGTTAACGTCTTTTTGCAGTTGTAGAGGCCCAATTTAGTCGGGGCCCATAAACTAGAAACCAAAATCAAAAAATAAAAATAATAACAATACATTATTTTTTTGCAAGACCCATTAACAACCAAAAATGCAAAAAAAAACCTTAAGCCCATGGCCCAAAACTTAAACAAATTTTCGGATGGGAAAACCCTAGCCCCTAACCTTTGCGCCACGAAGCTCCTCATGTGGTGTTAGCACCTTCTCTGCTGCAACACTGCCAAATACCTGCAAACAAGCCGAAAAAGAATAAAAAACAGAGTAGAAAAACACGCAAAGCAGAAGCGAAATAGAGCAAAAACAATAGAAAGCAAATGGTAACACAGAACTTTTGTAATTGGCTATAAAGCCAACAAAAATGATTGTAAACATGAGGATCTTTTGAAATAAAAAATCAATATTCGAAATACAAAAATATCCCATAGAAATCGAAATAAAAAATAATAAAAAGGTGGTTTCTTTATTCATTGCTTTTATTATTCTGTTTGGATTTTTTTTTTTCCTTTTTCTCTTTTGTTTCCATTTGAAACTACTACAGAAAGACGATAAGGTGAAAGATTTTACCTTTTTTTGGTGTTGATATTCTTCAGCTATCGCTTCTCTGGTCTAGAAGCCAACAGATCCTTAAGGGTTCGGTTAAGGTTGCAACGGAATAAGCCAAGGATCGAAAGTTGATTGGTTTAGAGATTTTGGTGGCCCTAAATCTATTTTATGTGAAAGAAAGGGGGGTTATATCGGGCTTCGGGCAACATTCTGGCCACCACCAACGGTGGTTACCTTCGCTAGTACAAAGGGTGGCCGACGGAGCTTAGCAAAGCCTAAGTCCCTCTCTAAAAAATTTGGGGATGACCCTTTTGTTTTTTTTAAGAAAATACTGCATAAATGGTTTTTTTCTGAAAAATTTGGACTTTATAATATGACCATACGGTGCCGTTTAGGGATATAAGCCTAAATGGCTAAAACGACGCTGTTTCATGCCATACTCACGCTACTGAACCCGAGTACCCTCAGGATCCGTGCGTTTTTGCGGTGAAGGTATATTTGCGCAATCGTTCCCTCCCTTTTGCGCCGACATTCAATTGAGCCCTGTTTACATTTTCTCTATTTTTTTTTCAATTATCCCTGCACTTTGCGCTTAAACTCAATTTGATCCGCGCCTAAACGTCGCGTTTTACGTTTTGAAATATTTACGGTTTTAATCCTCGTATGATTGCGCGCGTTGCACTTTGGTCCTGATTTATGTTTCATTGGTTTATTTTATTTGTTAATTATCCCTTTTTAATTTGATTTCATTTCAATTAAGCTTTTTTATATTTTAATGTGTATAGTTCTTTATTTTTTTAATTTATTTAGCATTAGCTTTTTTATTTTTTAATGTGTATAGTTCTTTATTTTTTTAATTTATTTAGCATTCATTTTTAAAAAAAAAATAATTTAAATATACATCTTGAATTACTTTAATAATTTTGCCTTGTTTCAATATGGGTATTTCTGCCTTCATTTGTCCATTTTTTTAATTATATAGATATTATTTTAAAACTCTCTTTTATAGTACATTGTTTTAAAATTTAGTATGATATTTAACGTAATTACTCTTGTATATTGTTATACATATAGTTTATGTTAAAATTAGTTTTATTCAATATACATTTTCGATTCCATGTTGCTTTATGTATATATATCTTCTTTTAAATATGTATATATATATATACCTTTCAAGTTTGTTATGTATATAACATATTCCTTAAGAACATATTTTATTATATATCTTTGTTATTTAAGACTCTTTCATATATTGTTGTCACCATTTATATATTATTTATGTTAATCTTTTTCTTCATTGTATGTATATTATCAACTGTAAATAGACATGTTTTGTTTTTAAAATATTTTGTACATTATTTGATCCAAACTCCCTCTTCCATAACATCTATTTCAATAATCATTCATATATTATCAGTTTTTATTTTATACATGTAAATTATTTCAAATTCTAGCATGTGTAATTCATGTTTAATTTCTCATATAGTTTTTAAATTGTTTTGTATCATATTGGCTCCTAGTTTCCATATTGTTTCATATATTATTATTTCATATTGTGCATTAGTCTTTTGTGTTGCTATCTTAATTTTATTTATCTATGTTTGACAACTTGTTATAGTTTTATTCTGATTTGTTTCTTTAATTAGCTATGTTTTTAGTTTTCATTATTTTGATTATTATTGTTGGGATGTGAGCTCATTGCTATTGTGTGTATGATAATTTGTTTTTTTATTTATTTTTGTACTATTTTCATTCATTAATAGAGTTCGTTATCCATGTATATTGTTCTATGTTTATAATTTCGCCTTTCATTCACAAGTGTCACATTATAATTTTCAACTTATTGGTCCAAAATTAATTATTCCATTTTATTTCAAGTCAAACTAATACGATTTGAGCCGGCTTTATAATTGTTTATTTGAAAATTTCCCAAAACAAATGCAATGTTTGATGTTTGAAAATCCGGGAAATCGTGCCCTAATGTGATGGGTTTCGATTTTCCGTTTGTCCAAATAATTAAATATCCCTTTAAAATTTCATCTGTGTTTTCTAAACTTCAATAAAGGCAATATTATGTTTTTGACCCAAATGCCCGAATAACCTTTTGAAATTAAAACGCATGAATTTTGAAAATCAAAAGACAAGCTTATTCTCGAGGTTTTAAAATGTTGTGTCCTAACTTACTGGCTATGGCATTTTATTCCTTCGAGACAAGAAGGTCTTTAACATCCGTTTCGATTTACACAAGCAAATTCTTTGTAAAAAAAATTAAAAAAGAGAGGATTGTATTTTAAATTCTTTTCAAGTTTTTAAATTTCGACATTAAGACATCAATTAATCAATTAGGTACCAATTTTGGGCGTTACGAGGGTGCTAATCCTTCCTCGTACGTAACCGACTCCCGAACCCATTTTCTCAAATTTTGTATACCAAAATCGCCGTTTTAGTAAATTGAAATATTTTATTAAAATGACTAAATTTCTAGGTGATCGGATCACTCCTAAACAAAAAAGATTGGTGGCGACTCCCAATTCTCGTTTTCTTTACAAAATATAAAGTCGACCCAGTTTTCAAAAAAATGGTTTCGATAGCAGTAATCTCGTTAAAGGAGTCGCAATCATCGAAAACCTTTTTACGAAGCGTCGATAGTAACCGGCTAAGCCCAAAAAGCTTCTAACATCGGTTACTTTCTTCGACGGCTTCCACTCGACAATAGCATATATCTTATTTGGGTCAACTCGGATGCCATCACCCGACACAATGTGACCAAAAAAATTCTACCTCTTGAAGCAAGAACTCGCTTTTGCTGAACTTACATACAATTTCTTGTCTCGCAAAGTCTGTAATACAGTCCTCAGATGTTCAGCATGCTCGGACTCATTTTGGGAATAGATCAAAATATCGTCAATGAATACCATAACAAACTTGTCCAAGTATGGTCAGAAAACGCGATTTATTAAGTCCATAAACGTGGCTGGGGCATTTGTTAGACCAAAAGGCATGACCAGGAACTCGAAATGACCATAACTCGGCCTGAAAGAGGTCTTGGGCATGTCCGACTCTTTAACTCACAACTGGTTTTGAAAATACAGTGGCTCCTCTCAATTGATCAAACAAATCATCAATCCTCGGCAACGGATACTTTTTCTTGATAGTTACCTTGTTAAGTTGTCGGTAGTATATACATAACCTCATCGAACCATCTTTTTTTTTACAAATAATACTAGAGCACCCAAGGCGAAAAGCTCGGTCTTGCAAAACCTTTATCCGTTAGTTCTTGCAACTGTGCTTTTAACACTTTCAGTTCAGTTGGCGCCATCCTATACGGAGCAATGGAGATAGGAGTGTCCCAAGCACCAACTCAATACCAAACTCTACTTCTCTAACAGGAGGTAATCCGGGTAGCTCTTCCGGAAACACATCCGGATACTCGTATACTATCGGTACCAATTCCAATTTTAACTCAGATTCTTTAGTATTCAACACAAAAGCAAGGTAAGCTTCATATCTTTTTCTCATATACCTTTGAGCCATCACTGAGGTAATCACAACCGGCAGAGTATCCAACTCGCTTGAATCAATCTAGAGAATCTTACCATCTGAGCATTTCAATTCAATATACTTGCTACCATAATTTACAATCACATCATGCACAACTAACCAATCCATGCAAAGTATTACATCAAACTCATCAAATGGCAATAACATAAGGTAAGCCAGAAAACAATGACCTTGAATCGCCAAAGGAAAATTCTTACAAACTTTATCAACTAGGACTGACTTGCTTAGAAGGTTTGACACCTTAATTGCAAATTCCATAGGCTTTACAGACATATCCATGATAGACACCAATCTCATGAAAATGTATGAATGGGTTGACCCCGGACCAATTAAGGCAATGACATGAGTATTATAGATAGAAAATGTACCTCTGATGACATCAGGAGCAGAGGCTTCCTCTCGAGCGCGTATTGCATAAGTTCTTGCCGGGGCTCGAGCCTTTGATTTTGCAGTAGCATCCTTAGCAACAATTCGACTGCCACTTGCACTTCTGGGATGTGTCGGAGGTCTACCTTGAGAAATAGGAGCATTCGGCTACGGAGCTAATTCAACCTCTTTATTAGCTCGCTTCGGCCAGTCTTTGAAAAAATGGTCAAGAGACCCACATCTAAAACACGCACCACTCTTCATTCGGCACTCTCCAAAGTGAAATTTGTTGTAGCTTTTACACCTCAGCTTTTGATCATCCACACTTCCCACACTAGTTACCATAGGGGAAGAAGACTTTGGGCTATGTCACTTGGAGTTTCTTGCTCTACCCGAATATCCTATTGATAAAGTGGAGCGTTCTTGATGACTTCTCGATTTCTTTATAGGGAAGGAGTGTGCTCTACCGCTAGACCTCTTACTCAAAACTCGAGCTTCTCTTTTAGCTTGCTTTCTTTTATTATTTAGCTCTTCAGCCTTCTTGGCCTGATCAGCTAATGCGAAAAATTCTTGTATCTCAAGGATCCCGATAAGCAATTTAATTTCCTCATTTAATCCTTCCTCGAAGAGCTTACACATTTCTGTCTCTGATTGGACCCACTTCGTTGCATATTGACTTAACCCTACGAATTCCCTTTCGTACTCTGACACAGTCTTATTTCCTTGTTTAAGTTCCAGGAACTCCTTTCGCTTTGAGTCTAAAAACCTTTGACTGATGTATTTCTTTTTAAACTCAGCTTGGAAGAACTCCCATGTAATGTCTTCCTTCGGTACCACCAAGGATACCGTTTTCCACCAGTGGTATGCAGTATCTTTTAGAAGAGATACAGTACATTTCAAGCATTCCTTGAGTGTACATGACAATTCGTCCAAAACTCACACAGTGTTCTCAAGCCAGAACTCAGCTCGTTCTGCATTATCCTCAACCCTAGCCCTAGACTCTTCAGCCCCGTATTTCCTAAGTTTATCCACTCGGGCCTTACCAATTCTCACTGGTGCCATTCCTTATGGCACATCTCCATCAGGTCGAGTAGGGGGCAGAGGAGGTCGTGGTATATTGGGGCGGTTTCTCAAGTAATCCCCAAACCATTCATCCATCATCTCGAAAAAAGTAGCTCTTACCTCTTCCCGGCCTTCAGACATAGGCTATCTACTACTACTAGCTATAGCTTGCTGAACGAAAGCTGGAGCATGACTCTTAGCTCCCTTGGACTCATCTTGAGCTTGATTGGAAGACACTTACTATATTCAAATACAATTAAAAATGGTTAGGAGATGTCACACTATCATAATTTGTATAATGGCATGTATAGCTATACTCAATACATGCTATGTTAGCCCTAGAACCGACTAAACCGTAGCTTTAATACCACTAAATGTAACACCCCTTACCCGTGCCTGAGATCGGGACAAGGTATGAGGCGTTACCAGATACATACTTGGACACTTTAAGAAAATACGGGTTATAAAATTTCATTCTATTTTAAAACCGATCAAACAACATCATAGTGTCCCAATTATGGGCCTACAAGGTCCAAAACATACATTAAAAGTGATCCGAGACTGAACTGAGAACTATAGAAAATTTTAGTAAAATTCGTAGGGTTATGCCTCACACACCCGTGTGGAGGCAAAGCAGATGCCCGTGTACTTGGGGACACGCCCGTGTCCCTCACCCGTGTTAAATTATTTGGATTTATTTTTCATTTCGAAACTACAGGGGTTTTCACACGGCCAAGCAGACGCCTGTGTCCCACACACGGCCTAGACACGCCCGTGCCGTCATCCGTGTCCAAAAGCCCAAACATACTATTTATGATGTCATCACTCATTTTGAGGCACATGGCCAAGGCACACACCCATGTGCTAGGCCATGTTCTCCACACGGTTGAGACACACGGCTGTGTCTCTTTTCGTGTATTTACTACCATGCAAATTGACCTAAAATTTTAGGTGCAGGGGACACACGGCCAGGCAACACGCCCATAGGGGCTGACCGTGTGTCACACACGGCTTAGACACATGCCTGTGTGTCTACCCGTGTGAACCTTTTTAGTGCTATTTTCTAGGCCTTTGGTCACCTTCTAACTTCTATACACACTTAAAGACTTCAATGGTATTTAACATGGCTTAATTATACTCTTAAACAACCTTGGCATGACTCATCGCATGTTAGCCTCATCTCATCATCTTAGTACATGCTAAATTATCCTTTTCGTATGAGGGATTAACATATCGCATTTTATATTTTACACTTGGGCCATATTATAACCATATACCATTATATGCTATGACCACTCTTAAATTATTAGGTCCTATTTCAAGCATCCATTCATGATAAACCTCATCACCATATCTCATGAATCATTTAAATATAAACATGCATCATTAGTAGGTTTACAACCTACATCAATATGAGCCACATCTCATGGCCTTATACAAAAGAATAAGTATACCATTTAAACCCTTACATTGGCTAGCCAAATGACACATATAACAAAATAACCAAAAGCCCTATACATGCCATTAAACAAAATAAAAGTATCTATATACCAAAGCGGGACAAGACGATAGTGTGTTGATTCTCCAACCGTCTTCTGATCTTCACAAGTCCACAGCTGTGTAAGACAGGGAAAAGAGAAGGGGGTAAGCATTTATATGCTTAGTAAGTCTGGATAACTGGAAAGTAAACTTACCGATTAATTAGCATACAACCAAATTTAGGCAATAATTCCAACAAGCATGAAATTGTTTCCCTATCACATGCATTCAATCATCAAGTTAGTCTCATAACAATACTTCATGTCATTAGTCCTAGATGAGCTCATCAATTCAATATTTCCATTCTTTATTTCTCATGTCAATCCTGTTGAATTTCTCAAAAAATCTCGATGGATAGCCTAATTACCATCAAGTCATACAAGTGATCATCTCAAGTACGCACCCTTGCGAACCTTACATCTTACGGCGGGATTACCAGTCCAGGCTAAATCCCCCATAGTAATAACTCATAAAGCAATGTCGTGATTACCAGTCCAGGCTAAATCCCTTTTTAAGACAATTGCTCTCATAAGCTCAGATCTGAATTGCCAGTGCAAGCTAAATTCAGTCTTCAGTAGGATTACCCGTTCGGGCTAAATCCTTAATGCACCTATATTCTTCGGGAGGCTCGATCACTCAAGGAACACCTGTTCGGGCTAGATCCTTTCTATTTTGAGATCATCGCATTACCTGTCCGAGCTAAATCCTTTTTAGTAACACATGCAGGATCTCATGTCATGTAAGCCATAATTTATCCATCGGATTTCCCTTTCTATTTCAACCGGGACATTTATCATCTTTTCAATTGCACTACCACATTTCACGGATTATCATGCAATGAATATCTAAATTTTTATACATTCAAGAACATGCATATTTAATTATATTAAGAGTTTACTTCGGATTATATGGATTTAACTGGTAGTCGTTTCAGATTTGTGTCTCGGTTATTCCGAAACCTTTCATTTTCCACGGTCGACCTCCGGAATTAGTTCATTGGGGTCTATATCAGTAAAAATAAATTATTAATACCTCACATTGTTCATTTTCGTCTTAAGACTCACCCCCAGGCAAAATGACCAATGTGCCCCTAACCTTTCACAGTTTTACAATTTAGTCCTAAGGCCCGTATAATGAAATGCATGAAATTTCTAAGTTACCCAAGCCTAGCCAAACATTTTTCTTGCCTAAAGCAACCCAAATTTTCTTTCATTTCACATTTTTCTTCCCATTTTCACAACTTTTACAAAATGGTCCCTTAAGCCATTTCCATGAAAAACTACTTAGTAAATGTTGTTTACTATCCTCTAAACTCTTATATTCCTCCATAAATAATCAAAACACAAACATCTCATGCATGGGTAAATTTTTGAACATGAACCCTAGCTTGAAATATGGGTAGAAATGGATAGAGCATGTTACGAGGGTTTCAAAAATACGAAGAACATTAAAAACGAGGTTAGGGAACACTTACTATTGAGCTTGAAATGTTGGAAAACCCTAGCTATTAAGACTTCTTCAAATTCGACAGCATGGAGAAGAAAATGAGTGAATTTTTGCTTGATTTTCCCTTTTTATTTCATTTATTAGCCAAATGACCAAAATGACCTTCCTTACTAACCTTTTCAAAATTTCCACGCATGCCCATTTTTGTCCAAAAATTTATAAATTGAGAAAATTACTCTTTAAGGACCTTTAATTAACATTCCAAAGTAATTTCATACAAATTTCTTCTAGAACCCAAGTTTTGCAATTTATTCAATTTGGTCCTTAATTTCCAATTGGACACCTTACACATAGAGTTTCTTCATGAAACTTTAACACATGCTTATTTTCATATCCTAACCTCATAATGATCATAAAATAATGATTTTAACATCAGATTTGTGGTCTCGAAACCACTATTCTGACTAGGCCTTATTTTGGGATGTTACGAACATAACATTGCACTATTATTATCATACGAACTTACCTCGAATGTAAATTTGGGCCAATTATTCCATTTTAGTCCATAACCTCGTACTTTTCGATTTAAGCCCGAATCTCGATTTTCTTGATCTAACATGAAGAAATTCAGTCATTTAATCATTACATTAATTAAAACATTCCATAATTTATACGTTGGCAAATAGACCATTTTGCCCCTAGACTTTCACTAAAATTATGATTTTACCCCTAGGCTCGTAAATCGATTTTAATAAAATTTTATTATTACCCAAGCCTAACCCAACCTTTATTACTCTTGTAGCAACACAAAATTCCAATTATTTCACACAATTCCCATCCATTTAAGAAACTTTACAAAATGGTCCACATTATGTGTTTTCATGAAAATCCTTTCACAAAAGTTGTTTATTACACAACCATAACTTATTTTCTTCCATAAAAATTCAGCAAACAACATAAATATTCACATGGAAAAACCCTAGACTTTCAACCATTTTGCAAAATAATTCCCCCACTAGCTAGATAAAGCTACATGGGTTCCAAAAATACAAAGAATATTAAAAACTAACACTAAAATGACTTACATGTGGGGGTTTATGTTGCTAAAAAATTTCAAGCTTCATGGAGGTTTTCTCTTCAAATTTTTGGTGGAGAAGATGGAGAAGAAGATAGCCTTTTGTTTTATTTTTTTTATTAATCTAGGCTTTTGTCATCAATTTACCAACTCCTAACCAAAATATTGACTTTTCAATTTTTATATTTTATGTACAGCCATACACATATAATGGCTTAATTGTTCTTTGAGGACCTCAACCTTTAAGTTCTATAGCTATTTAACACATTTAGCTAATAGAACACAACTTTAGCACTTTACACGATTTAGTCTTTTTTCACCAATTAAGCATATAAATGATAATATTTCTTAACAAAATTTTTACACCATCATATTATCATGCTCAAGGAAGTCTGGGCCTTATGACCCAAACACTATTTCCCATGGTTCCTGGTTGAGAATCCAGCCAAAACACTCAATTGAGTATTAAACTCTTTCAGTTTCTTAGTTGAGGACTGAAATAATTTACCCATCTGTCTCTTCTTCGAATCTCGAAACTCTAATTTCACTTTTCTCTTCTCTTTAGCCAATTCCTTGGCTTTACAGGCTCTCTCCACGAGCACAACAAATTCTCTCAGTTCAAGTACACCCTCCAACAACTGGATGTTTTAGTTTAATCCGTCTTCAAATCTTTTGCACATGATGGCCTCAGTCGATACACACTCTCCACTATATTTGCTTAGTCTCAAGAATTCACGCTCATATTTCGTTACTGTCATTCGACCCTACTTTAACTCGAGGAATTCCTTCATTTTCTAATCAATAAATCTTTGGCTAATGTATTTCTTACGGAATTCTTCTAGGAAGAACTCCCAATTAACTTTCTCCCTTGGTATCACCGACA
Source organism: Gossypium hirsutum (assembly GCF_007990345.1). NCBI lineage: Eukaryota > Viridiplantae > Streptophyta > Magnoliopsida > Malvales > Malvaceae > Gossypium > Gossypium hirsutum. Next base: position 57,258,172 of record NC_053426.1, on the reverse strand, counting down.
CAAGGGTGTTCCACCACTGGTAGGCCGAGTCTCTCAGGAAGGACACAAAACACTTCATGCAATACTCAGGAGTGCATGATAACTCATCAAACACCCTAGTGGTATACTCGAGCTAGAATTCTGCCCTCTCAGGGTCATCATCTTTACTAGCCCGAAACTTTTCGGCTCCTTGTTTCCAAATCTTATCCACTGGAGGTCTGTTCAGTCTCACAAAGTCCATACCTTAAGGAGCTACAGGGATAGGTTGAGGAATAGGTGGGGGTAGAGGGGGTTCAGTGTTCGGGTTCTTTTGAACGAACTCCTTATACGAGGTGTCCATCATGTGGAGAAAGGCTTTTCTACCTCCTTCTTCTCTACCAACAGTTTCGGTCTACTCTCAGCTGGCACTGCCCCTTCAGCAGGAGTAGGTGCGTTACTTTCTACTTCATCCACCATTGCTCTGCTGGGATCCATTGACTATATGAAAACACATTTTAAAATCGTCAAGAGTCGTCACACTATCTTAATATATGTATGGCATGTATAGCTAGACTCGTACACATGCTACGTTAGTCCAAGAATTAACTAAATCGTAGCTCTGATATCACTAAATGTAACACCCCTTACCCATATTTGATACCGAGACCGGGTTCAAGGTATTACCGAGCTAAACATTAACATTCACAAAAAACTGGTCATAAAATTTCGTTCAAAATTTAAAATTTTTCAATTTCATGCAAATTGCCCCTTATAAGGGCCTACGAGGCCCAAAACATAGATTGAAGGTGATTCGAGATTAACAGAGGACTTTAGAAACCTATAGGGCAACTTAGAAAAATTTTCCTACTTTGGGAGTCACTCGCCCGTGTGGGTAGGCCGTGTGATTACGCACGCCCGTGTGACTTAGGACATGCCCGTGTAACTCTCTAACTATGACATCATCATAAAATTAAGGTCACACAGCCAAGTCACACGCCTCTGTGCTTAGGCCGTGTGGCAAGTTAAATTCTAGAAATTAAGTGCAAACTTCACACGGCCTGGGCACACGCCCATGTCCTAGGGCCGTGTCTATCACACAGCTGAGACACACGGCCGTGTCTCTGCCCGTGTGTTTTCTACTGGGCATTCTGTTTGCAATAACTAGGGTGCAGGGGATACACGGTCTAACCACATGCCCATAGGGAAAACCGTGTGTCACACATGGCCTAGACACACGCTCGTGTCTCTATCCATGTGGAAAAATTTTAGACTATCTTCCAAGCCATCTGTCACCCTTAAATGCTTATTTGCTTATTCATCTAAGGTGACATGCAACCTGATATATTTAGTCACTTGAAAACTCATAAATATGATTATTCCATGCCTTTGTAATGACAACATGTCACTTATCCAAAACATCATACTTTCATATGGCATTCCACACCAATTTCATGTTCATTCATTAGGCTAACCCTACTTTTAAATTACCTAATCATACCATAGATTTGGCATACTTATTAACCATGATTCATTCACTTAACACATGTGCCATTCATCACACATCTCATCCATAAAAAAACACATCAAACATAAAACATTGTATGCATGTATAATTGATTAAGGTTACAACTCAAATGATCAATATGGACCATATCAAATAGCCATATACAAAATAAATCAAATATTTCCATAAGCCAACACATTTGACCAGACAAATATGACATATAACAAAAAGACCAAGTCCCTATACATGCTATACCCAAAATATTGAAACTAACTCTGACATTCTTTGATCCTCGAGTCGGCTTGGCGATACTATAAGAAAATGGGAAAAGAGAAGGGGAGGAAGCATGAGGCTTACTAAGTTCACATACAAATAAATAGCAACAATAGTCATAGATATATATATAAATATATAAACATTAGTGACATAGCATAGATTTACTTACTTGTTATTCTAAACTCATAGATATATAACTCAAATTTGTAAGCATAACTTACACATTTTCAATCTTACCAAAATTTCATCAAATATTGAGCTCATACATGAGAGTTTATCGTACATACTTGTACCAACTCAACTCACAATATCATATTCTCTTTTCATTGATTTACCTGTCGATTAACTCACAAGTTTACCTGTTGAACACTTGGAATATTATTGGATACACGGAAGACTTGCACATAGTGCATCAAATGTAGCCACATGCTACCTTATATCACAATCACATATTGCTCACTCACGAGCTAATCATGGGTCTACTCACACAACCTGATAGTTAGGACGTAACTACTCGGGCTGCTCACACAAGCTGACAGGTACCCGCAACACATGCTAGGCTACCCAGCCACTAGTAGGGCATACAAGACCAGTACCAGGATTCACATATCACATATACACATATTCATGAGCTCATATTCACATAGTTCCTAGTGACATGTCACATTGTATCCTAAACTATTCTTAAGGTTCAAACGGGGTTTTTTCGATATCATATGTTCGTCGAATTCATTCACAATCTCGTGCTCGTAGATTATAGCATCATTCATACACTTGACATAATAAGTAATCATATAAACTCATACATTAACAAAATATTAAAAACATGAAATATCATTGCATTATTTACACATGAACTTACCTCGACAAAAAATGTTGGTAATCGAGCCTAATCGTCGTATACTTTATTCTTCCCTCGATCAAGACCCGTATCATAGTTTTTTTGATCTATAATGCCAAATTTAACTCGTTTATTAATCTCATTATTCAAATCAATCCATATTTCATACTTTGGTAAGATTACCCTTTTACCCCTAACTTTTTACTTATTTACGATTGAGTCCTTAGGCTCGTAGAATGAAATGTGTTCATTTTCTTGGTTACCCAAGCCTAGCCGAACCTTTACTATGCTCATATCTGCCCATATTTTCCTTTATTTCACATTATTACTACCCACTTTTACACTTTTACAAACAAGTCCCCTTTTTAAGTGTTTTCACTAAAAATCACCATCGAACATTCATATTCCTCCATTAATCAACAAAATACATGCATGTTACACATGGGTCAATTTTCATACATGAATCCTAGCTCCAAATATATCTAGAAATGGATAGATCATGCTTTAAATATCTCAAAATTACAAAGAACTTTAAAAACGGGGCTAGGATTGACTTACAATCAAGCTTGAAATGTTGAACAAAACCCTAGCTATGGTGTCTTGCAATTTTCGACAATGAGAGAAGAATATGGACACCAATTTTGACTTATTTTTCCCTTTTTATTCTTTTATTTACCAAATGACCAAAATACCCTTAATGCTTTTCCTTCAAAATTTTCTTATACATGTCCATTTTTGTCCAAACTTTTAAAAATTGGTCAAATTACTTATTAGGACCCTCTAATTCATAATCTAAAGCAATTTCATACTTAAAGCTTCTAGAATGCAAGTTTTGCATCTTATTTAATTTGGTCCCTAAAATCCAATTAGATATTTTATGCATAGAATTTCTTCATGAAACTTTCACACAAGCATGCAATCATAACATAGACCTCCTGAGAATCATAAAATAATTATTTCTATTTTAGATTTGTTATCCCGAAACCACTATTTCGACTAGGCCTGTAATAGTCCGGTTTTAACCCTAGTCGGAATAGTAGTTTCGGGACCACAAATTCGAGTCTGAAAAAAATATTTTTTATTATTTTCTGTGTCTGTGATAAGTGAATTTATATCTGTACAGTTTCTATGATTTAATTTGTTTGTTTCTGTGCTTAATTATGAAAAAGGATTAAATCGCGAAAAGTGTAAAACTTGAGTACTAGATGATAAAGCACCTATTTGGCTGGGCTTTTATAATAAAGGTCCTTGCATGTCAATTGTACCATTTGTTTAAATGGTGGACAATTATGGACATGTAGTTGGTAAGTTTTAAGGTATATTAATGAAGGGCAAAATGGTAAAAGGTGAATTTATGTTTTATTAAATAAAACAAAGGCTAAAGTCCATTTATTTCATTCATTTTCCAGAGAACATAAAAATAAAATAGGGGTTTTGGGTGTTTGAAGCATTCGACCATGATTCAAGCTTGATTCAAGGTTCGTTTTGTTCCGTTTTTGATAATTTCTACATTTCTGTGATCGTTGCTTCGTGTTCTTCAAAGCCCATGTTTGAATTTATGTTTCTGTTAAAGATTTCATGAAATTCCATTGTTGATATCATGAGTTTTGTGATGTTTTTGGATGAATTATGAAGGCTTCTTAGATGAGTTATATGTTTTGTTCTTGAATTTTTTGATGAAATAAGCTATTTGGGCTAATTTGTGAAAATGAGGTTTTGAAGGACTAATTTGTGAATTTAACATGTTGTATGGGCTTATATAGAAGCCATGAAAATTCGGCTAGCCCTTGTTGCAAAGAAATTTTACATATTGGTGATTTTGTGAAAAAATGGACTAAATTGTCAAAGTGAGAAAATGTAAGGACTAAAATGTAAAGTGCCCTAAATATGTGTATATGGATTAAATTGACTGAAATGAATGATTAAATGGTTGAATTTATATTGTATTAAAATCAGACTTAGATCGAGGGAAGTCCAAAGTAGTCGAATAGTCAACTCATTTTCGTCCGAAATCCATACGAGGTAAGTCAAACTACACTTATGTGTTAAGTTGATTAAATTCTGTGTTTATAAACTGTTATTTGTATTGGACGGCCTTGAGAGCTTGATAAAAGAACGTTGGTATTGATCTAAATTATCGTGTAAGACCGTGTTTGGGACACAGGCATCGATGTGAAATTTAAGTGTAAGACCATGTCTGGGACATCGACATCATATCTGTTTTCATATAAGACCCTGTCTGGGATAGAGACATCGATACTGAATTACATGTAAGACCATATCTAGAAGGTCGGCATTGTACTTGTCTGTGAATATTTATTCCGTTTCTGGATTGTCCGATGATAATGTATGAGATATGAAATGTATAACTCATATAGGTACGTTCGTATCGTACTATATTTCTGAAGAGAAAAGACTATGTTTCTGTGAAGTAAGGAAATATTCTATGAGACGGTTGTGAAATCTGGCCATTTACTATTATTTTTATGTTATAATAGTTGGGAATTTGTATTTGACTTACTAAGCTCTTCGTAGCTTATTCTGTGTGATTTCTGTTTGTTTTACAATTATCGTAGCTATTGAAGGCTCGGGATAGTCGAGGATTGTCACCACACTATCAAGCTCTTTTTGGTACCTTTGAAAGTGTTAATATTGCTAAGTATGGGATGTATGGGCTAGAATGTCTATGTATTAAGTTCTGAATTGTATATATGTTATGGCATGTCAATTGGCTAGCAAATGTTAAGTTTCGTGCATAGTTTTGATGCATGTTTTGAAGTGTGCTATGTTTAATGTGTTTTGATCATTTTGAGCATTGAATTGGTTGGAAATGTTGGTATACTTGTTGCATATTAATGTTTCTAGGATTGTAACCATATGGGGTGGCAAATTAGTTTAAACCAAGCCTGCATTGTGCCACACGGCCAAGGAACAGGGGCGTGCATTGTCGCTGTGTGAGAAAGTCAGTAGCTAGCTAAATTTTACACGGTCATGGCAGACGGTCGTGTCTATTGGTCATGTTAAAAAGTCAGTATAGGACCTCTTTTTGGCACGGTTGGACCACATGGGTGTGTCTTGTGCCTGTGTGAGTCACACAGGCGTGTGACTTGGTCAGTTTTGAAAATATTAGTTAAGTTCTGAAATTTCTAAATGGGTTCAATTTAGTTTCGACCTTCCTTAAATGTACGTTTTAGGTCACGTAGACCATCTTAATGGATGAATATTTATGTATTGATATTATATGATATCTATGAATATGTGTTACTCTGAAATGCTCTGTTTGTCCGGTGACTCCCCTTTCCTATTCCGGCAATGGTTACGGGATAGGGGTGTTACAAGGCCTTAATTTGGGATGTTACATAAACCATTTCTATGACAAGGTCATTAGGATTACTCATCTGAGCTAAATCCCATCTGCAACAAATGCAAGACTTTATTAGTTTTGGGAAAGTGCATATAAGCATCGAAATTCACACTCAATCAGGTCTTAACCCTTTACCACCATTTCAAGCATGTATTAAGATTCTAATTGTAACATTCAAGTAATGCACATCAATATAAATCACATTGCATACGACACAACATTCAATTAAACGTATTTACATGCTAGATTAAGTTACACGAACTAACCTCGACACTTGTTCGCGTAAAAGTCTACTAATTTGAAATCTTTTCTTTTCCTCGATCTAACCTTGAATTAGGAAATCTTTTCTTTTCCTCGATCTAACCTCGAATTAGTGTTGTCTAGATCTATATAAATGAATTTAACCACCAATTTCATACATTTCATATTTAAATGGTCTCTATTTATGTCCTAGGAAGAATTACCATTTTGCCCCTAACTTTTCCACAAATTTTGATTTTGTCCTTAGGCCCGGAAAGTGAAACTTGTGCAAATTACCCCTATTCCAAGCCTAACCAAAGCCCCATTACAAATTTTATAGCACATATATTCATAAAATTTCAGAATTTTTCATAAAATTTTACGACTTTTCATTTTAGTCCTTAAATCATGATTTCATCAAAAATCACTTTGTAAAAAGTTGTTTATCTATCAACAATGTTTCATTTTCTACCATAAATTTCTAATTTCCAGCATAATACATCCATGACCCATTTTCATACCTTCATAACTTTTCAAATTAATCCCTCATATAGAGAGATTAAGCTATCCCGATTTCAAAAATGCCAAAATTACTAAAAACGGGATAAGAGAACTTACCCAATTAAGCCTTGAAAGTTTCCCCTCTCTTTCTTAAGGTTTCCATAAAATTTTAGGTTGAAGATGATGAAAATAAGATGATATATTTCTTTTCATCTTTTAATTAATTAAGTATTTTGGTAATTCCAATTTAGTCCTTGCCCTTTTTCTATAATTCCATCGATGAGTCACTAAGAAAAATCTACATACTTTTCTTAATGGTCTAATTATCATATAAGGACCTTAATTTTTCAATTCCATAGCTATTTGATTCTTATAGCTACTAGAATTCAACTTTCGCATTTTATGCGATTTAGTCCTTCTAGTAATTAAGCACTTAATCGATAAAATTTTCATTTCAAAATTTTCACATCACATGCCTATTATAATACGGACCATATAATAAAATAAACATAAATCATATTTTTGTGTCGGATTTGTGGTCTCAAAACCACTATTCCAATTTCACTGAAAAATGCGTTGTTATATGCCATATACTCAAAACATAAGCTCAAAAGTACCAAATTTACAGTTGGATAGTGTGATGTAGTCTCTGACGATCCTCGAGACCGAGCTAGCTTTAAGATCTCTATAAAACATGGAAAAACAACAAAGTAAGCTTTATAGCTTAGTAAGCTCGTATGAAATAAACTCAATCTTAACATGACTATACGAATCATCAATTTAAACATAACAACATGTAATTCATTTAGCTAACAAACCTTTCACATTTTCAATCATAATCTTATATATGAACTTCACAACTTCTTCGATTTAAGCTTATACTATTCCTGTACATACATGTACCATCTCTTATCAACCTCATATGCAACCATGTCTTTCAGTTACCCGTTGAACCATTTGGAATACTATTAGATACATGAGAAACTCGTACCTGAAGTGCCACATATATAGCCGAAGCTATCTCAATCTCATATCACATATATTGCTTACACTAGAGCTATCAACAGGCCTGCTCACACAAGCTATCAGTCAAGACGTAGCTACAAAGTGCTGCTCACACAAGCTATCAAGTATTTGCAACACATGCCGGTATACTTAGCCGTCGGTAGGACATACAGGACCAGCACCTGGATCACATAATCACAGTAATCCCCTAATGACATTTCACTAATATCCAAATCTATTCTTAAGGTTCAACAGGGATTTCTAACATCGAATCGTCATTGAATCATTATTAAAACATTTCTGTAATCTTGTATTAAATAGTTTATGCAATATAAAAGCATTTAAAACACATTTATAATGAAACTTATTACATACGAACTTACCTCGGATGTAGAAACAGCTAAACTAGTCGATTAGTTGAGAACTTTGTTTTTCCCTCAATTGAGATCCGAGTTTCACTTTTCTTGATCTATATGTAATCAAAATTAACTTATTTAATCATCTCTCTAGTCAATTTAGTCCAAAATTCACTTTAGGGCATTTTTACACAATTGCCCCTAATGTTTCACATCTTTTACAATTTAGTCCTTATTACATTAAAAAAAATTCATGCAATTTAACCATAACCCATGCTAGCCAAATTGCAAATAAGTCCCTAGAAGCCCATATTTTCCATTTATTTCAGATTTTAACCATAAATTTTCCATATTTCACAATAAATCCCTAATTAGCATTTTTACTGAAAATCACTTAACAAAACTTATATAGCTATCATCAAATATTCATCAAACATCAAAACACACATGCATTCATCAATGGAAAAACCCTAAACCTTTAACAGTTTTGCAAATTAGTCCCAAGGCTGGTTAGACCTAGTTGCAACGATCACAAAAACATAGAAATCATTAAAAACAAAGTCAAAAAATCACTTACATGCTCAAGATATATGGTCGAACCTTCAAAGCACAAAAAATGTGTCTTTTTCTTTCTTTAAATTTGTCTAGAAGAAGATGGAAGCCTTAAAATTATGTTTGTTTTATTTAATTAACTTATATTTATAAATAACCAAATTAACCTTGTTATTAATTCATTAAAATTCATTAATCATGTCCATCTTTGTCTACTCACACTAATCTTGGTCTAGTTACAACCTAAGGACCTCTAATTTAAGATTCCTTAGCTAATAAATACCTTTAACTAATAGAACAACAATTTTACACTTTACGCGATTTAGTCCTTTTTGACTAATTAAATGCTCAAATGATAGAATTTCTAAACGAAATTTTCACACAATCATTCAATCATGCTGTAAACATTGAAATTATAATAAAATAATAATTTTAACATTGAATTTGTGGTCCTGAAACTACTATTCCGATTTTAGTGAAAACGGGCTGTTACATTAGGACAATACCCTGTCACCTACAAGCCATTTACCTAATGCAAGACATTTAAATTGTTTACATACTTACCTGTTTCACCAAGTTCATATATATTGTTGAGTATGCCTCATATTTCAGACCAGTTTGAGAGATAATCTCCCAGTTAAACTTTGTTTATTTGTTTTTGTCAAACTTTGATTAGTCTAGATTATTTTATTAGACCTATGAATTTAGCCTATAAATAGACTCTTTTACAACCTTAGAAAATACACTCATTAAAGATTAGAACTCATAACACTTTTGGAGAATTTTGTGTTTACATTTTGAGAGTTCTCTGTTTTTAGGTTTTTAGGTTTAGTTTTTTATCTCCATCTTTTGTACTCTTCATTCTTTTGCCATTATAGTAAAATTATAATTTCTTGTGGTTTTTATCCTCTTTGGAGGGGTTTTTCCACGTTAAATTTGTGTGTTCAATTTCTTAATTTCTTCCACTATTTTTTACTTATTCGTTGCTTAATCGGTTCGATCCCCAATAAGTGGTATCAAAGCTAGTTCAATTTTGATAGATCAGCCTGTTCAGTTATGGTAGCAACAAGGTTTGACATTGAGAAGTTCAATGGTGTCATAAATTTTAATTTGTGGCAAGTTCAGATGATGTCAACTCTAGTTCCGACTGGCCTGAAAAAAGTCATTACTGGGAAAAAGCCTAAAAATCTAGATCAGATAGAATGGGAAGCACTTAATGAAAAGGCCCTGTTGCAATCCAATTGTGCCTCACGAATAGGGTATTGCAGGAGGTTTTGATGGAGAAAACTTAATCCACTTCGTAGAAAAGGTTAGAAACTCTTTATGCGACTAAGTCTATAACTAACTGTTTAGTGTTGAAATAATATTTATTTACGTTTTGCATGAACGAAGGTGAGCTTCTTAGAGATCACATTAGTCAATTTATTACTCTTTTAAATGATTTAAAGAATGTTGAGGTTAAGATTGATGATGAAGATCAGGCTATGCTATTATTATGCTATTTACCCTATTCATACATTTAATAGCCCGTTTTCGGTAAAATCGAAACAATGGTTTCGTGACCAAAAATCTGATTTCGAAAGAAAAATTATTTTTATATTATTTTATGGTCTATATTATGATAGTAATGTTGTAAAGAAATTTTACCAATTACATGTTTAATTTGATAAATGACCAAATTGCACAAAGTACAAAAGTTGAGTTTTAATAGCTAAAGGGATTAAATAGGTATGGAATTCAAAATTTGAGGTCCTTATATGGAAAATAGACCATTAAAATGCTTAGTGGTTAAGGATGATGATTCATCCATGGAAAATTAATTAAAGAAAATGATGAAATTAGAAAGTGAAATTTTAAAAGATGATAAATGATAAAAGAATGAAAATATCATCAATTTATCATCATCTTTCCTAAATAAAACGTGGAAACCCTAGCTAAGAGAAAGTGATCTCAAGCAAGCTATTTTTTAATTGGATCCGGATAGACTAAATTCAGAGTTAGAACGAGGAAAAGAGAAAATGTCAGATTAGTAGATTTTATGTGCACGAGCATTAGTCGAGGTAAGTTCGTGTAACTAAATTGTGTATATTTATATGCTTGAATTGAATGTTGTGAATGTGAATTGTATAAATGTCATATACATGAAATTGATTACATATCTAACAAAGCCTGATAAATATTAAATTCAATTTGAATAATGGAATTCGGTGGATAAAAAATTTCCCAAATTGGTTGTAGTCCTGCATATGTTGCAGACACACCATAGCTCCTATGAGCATCCCGTTATAAGCCCTCTTGCATGTATTGCGGACTACCGCAGCTCTTTGTAAGCGTCCTATTAGATGATCGGTTGTGATCCTGTATATATTTGTGAACGTTCTGATATGGCTCACTTGAACTTCTCGATATATGGCTATTCAGAGCTCCTGATTAAAGGCTCTTTGTGAGCTTCCTGGTTAAAAGTTCTTTGTGAACTTCCTAATTATTACTCTTATGAGCTTCATGTTATATAGCTTGGATAAGCTCCCTGATAGGCTCTTTGTGAGCTTCCCGATTAATGGCCTTTGTGAGCTTCCTGTTATATGGCTTGAGAGAGGATTTCCTTGTTATGTGCTTTAAAGAGCACTCTTGAATATGAATTGACTGATTTCTGATTTGTTCACTTTGAGTGTACTACCTGTGTATCCATCGATTATTTCAATGGTTCAATGGGCAAAATTCTAACATGAGGAAATATGAACATGAAATAAATTAATACATGTATCTGCCTGAAATACATGAAAATGATGATACATGATACATGGAAATACGAGTCAATAATATATGAACATGGAATTTGTTTGATGAATATGTTCATCCATGATTATAGATTTGTACACCATCAGTGTGTTACCCGTGTGACACTAACATTTCAAATGATTTAATGGGCAAAGTTCTGACATGAAATAGTTTAAACTCAAGACAAATTATTATGAAAATGTACTTGAAATACAAGGATATGATTTGTATATGTTATATGAATACATGATGTGGAAAGTATATGTACATGGAAATCTAATTATTATTGAGCCCATACATGTTTCTTGATATTTATATGAAATATATGACTAACAAGGGTGATGAGATATGTGTTAGGGCTCGTGATCAAATTGATTGAATGTGCCTTGCATGTTTATATTGAATTTGATTGAGTGGTAAGTTAATTACCATGTTATACGAACTTACTAAGCATTACATGCTTATTCTATTTTATTTTTTCTTATTCTATAGTAATTCGGAAGCTCCTTGGATTGCAAGCTTGGTGGAGATCACTCACACTATCCATCAGCCCATTTCAGTATATATATATATATATATATGGTAAATCAATTATGGTTATAATGGCATGTATAGGTTATTTAGCCAATAATGACATGTAAATGTTTTGAATGAAACTAGCCATTGGAATGGCTTGTGTTTAACACATTTTGATATGTTTATAAGTGGATCTATCATGTTTGAAGAATGAATGTAATCATGCATATATGCATTTGGTAACTAGATAAGTATGAATGATAGATTAACATGAAAATATTGTCATCTAGAGTACCTAAGAGTATATTAGTTGTATGTGATAAACATGATTTGAACTTGTTTTGAATGCTTTGTTATGGTTTGTGAATGTGTTTAAGTGTTGGTGTAGGTGAAAGACAAGATGGGTGAGAAATGTGGCTTGGAAAATAACATATTTTCGTCCACACGAGTAGAGATACGAGTGTGTGACACACGACCTAGCACATGGGCGTGTGGCCTGGCCGTGTGTCGCCTGCATCTTAAAAATTTCAAAACAAAATGCCCAGGTAGTTTTACACGGCCTAACACACGGGTGTGTGGCTTGGCTGTGTAACCCTTGAACTTACACATGGCCTAGCACACGGGTATGTGACTTGGTCGTGTGGCCCAAGTTAGAGAGTTACACGGCCTGAGACACGAATGTGTCCCTTGGCCGTATGAACCATACGGCTTGAGCACATAGGCGTGTAACTCCTGCACCTAGGAAAAATTTTGAGATTTTGCAAAAAATTGTCTAAGTATCTAGTTTAGTCCTGACTCGTTTCTAAAGCATGTTTTGGACCTCGAGGGTTCATATAAGGGACTTTATGTTTGATTTATGAAATGAATACCGTATGATGTGAAATATTTGTTATTTGATTTGTAAATTTTGGTAATGCTTCGTGACCCTATTCCGATGACGGATTCGAGTTAGGAGTGTTTGTAACACCCCGAACCCGAGACCGACACCGGAGTCGGACACGAGATGTTAACAAACTTTGAAAAATTTTTCCAGACACTTCCCAGTCTGAGTACTAGTCGCTTCAAAAATCATATCTTGAGTTTCACAACTCGAAAATCAGTTTTGTGATTTTTCCCTGAAACTAGACTCATGTCCCCATCTGTGTATTTTTTCCTAGAATTTTTGGTCAGGCCAATTAGTACAGTTTATTAGTCAAAGTCTCCCATGTTACAGGGGTCGACTACACTGACCTTTGCTCATTACGACTTGGATATCTCTCTGCACAGAGCTTCAATACTGATGCCGTTTGTTTCTATGGAAACTAGACTCAGAGAGGAATCCATACATATATGGTATGACTCCTAATTATCTCTGGTCAATTTATAGTGAATTTCCAACGTCGGAACAGGGAATCCAGAAACTGTTCTGGCCCTGTCCCACAAGAACCTGAATATCTCTTACTGTACTGTTCATATGATTGTTTCGTTACTTTCATATGAAAGTAGATTCATCAAGGTTCGATTACATAATTTATTCACTATTTAATTCCACTCCTACGAATTCTTGTGATTTTTCCAATCCACACCACTGCTGCTGTCAGCCTCTGTTTTCAAAGTAAACCTTACCTATTTTCGGGGTTTCATGGACCAACTAGGGCCTTGTCATACATATGCCCACATATGATCATACTTAGCCATTCCAATGGCTGATCATTTGCTCAACACTTCCATTCCAACTATAGTTACATCATGAAACCATTTATACATTCATAAACACGAATGGTCTAATGCCATACTCCACTTCTACAAGCCATTTTCGCATGGCTGTACACTTATACATTTCATAAAGTACTCGAAAGACAACAATGGGTAGTCCTATACATGCCATATCAAAATTCAACCAAAATAGTACCCAAAAGAGCCTTTGATAGTGTGGGCGACTTCGACTTCAAGATCCCGAGTCCGATAGCTGGAGAACCAAAAATCTATAAAACAGAGGAGCAATGTAACGAGTAAGCAATTTATGCTTAGTAAGTTTTGAGCAAGGAATTCCAGCATACACAAAGAATAGCACACATTTAGCTAAACGGAATATTTCATAATACGCAATTTACCGATATCAAACTTGCTTCACAACATTAACAACCCTTATGTACATACACAATAAACTAACTTAGCCGAAGGCCGGTAGCTCGTTTATCAACTGAGCGAACATTTATTTGTAAGGGCTCGATTAAATTCAACACATACGTAACATATCCCCATATTGGGATGTTTTTTTCGAGTATTCGCTGGAATTTTACAGCAAGCTCATTCATTACCAAATCACGTACCTTCGGGATTTAACCGGATATGGCTCCTCGTTCAAATGCCTTCGGGACATAGCCCGGTTTTAGTAACTCACACAATGCCTTCGGGACATAACCCGGATTTAACAACTCGCACGAATGCCTTCGGGACTTAACCCGGATTTAGTATCTCGCACAAAGGCCTTCGGGGCTTAACCCGGAATTTGTATCTCGCACAAATGCCTTCGGGGCTTAACCCGGAATTTGTATCTCGCACAAATGCCTTCGGATCTTAGTCCGGATATATTCACTTAGCACAAAGCCTTCGGGACTTAGCCCGGACAGCATTCAATTAATCATGCACCTCTAACAATAATTCATGGCACATTCGTATTTCTTTTTCATTAGCAAAACTTAACACAAGGCACACACCATCCTTGCACATTCGGCTCAATAGCCACTCATAGAGCATGATTTTAATTTGCTTAAAACATGATTTAATCACATCGTAATTTAAGCTCTCTTACTCAAGAACTTACCTCGGGTGTTGTCGAACGATCCCGCTAGCTATTCGACCACTTTTTCCTTCCCTTTATCGGATTTATTTCCCCTTTGCTCTTGAGCTTAATTAAACAAATAAATTGATTTCATCATTTAGGCATCAAAAAGATGAACACAAGGCACTTAGCCCATATTTATACATTAGACATTAAAGTCTCATACATGCAAAAAATCATGCATCAACACAACATATTAGCTAATTTCTTTCCCCTTGGCCGAATATGCATGTCTATTTTTGGGGTCGATTTCAACACTTAATACACACATATACACACTAGTAAAGCATCCTCCCCCTTTTCATCAATTTAACACATGCATTGCTCATTAACATGCAAAGTTACATTCGGCCTTAGCACACATCTTGCTAGCCGATTCTTCTCCATTTAGCAACCAATGCACATATGTGCTCACACAAAAATGCTAAAAAGGAGGTTCAAGAATCATCAAGCCATCATCACATGCATCATTAACAAGCTTCATATTTTGCATGCAATGGCATTAACACAACCTCCACCTAGGCCGAATCTTAACTCATCCTCATGCCTCATCACCACAACATCAAACATCAACCAAGAATGATGCATCCATGGTCAAGTGCCATTTCCATCACATAGCAAGATTTAGACCATGGGCTAGGTAGAACTCAAGCTAACAACTAAAACATGCATGCATCTCATGGAACATCATCAAACATACCTTAGCCTAGCTACATGCATGGCCGAATCTCTTCACCTTTCTTCTTCTTTCCTCCTTAAAATTTTTGGCCAAGGATGAACCAAAGGATGAGAAATTTTTTTCTTTGTTTTTCTTTCTAATTTAGGCTAAATGAAGGTGAGAAAGGATGAACACAAAATTTTCTCCTTTCTTCTCTTTAGCTCACGGCAATGGGGGGGCAACCACACATTTTTTTTCTTTTGTTTCCATTTCTTTATTACCCATACTCCTTATTTTATTCTTCCATTAACAAAACATGTTTCATGACATGTTTTGCCCATCATTCCTTGTCATGGCCGGCCACTACTCATTAGGGGGGGAAATTTGACATGCAAGTCCCCCCTTTGTCCACATGCACTAATAGGTCCTCACACATTGACCTATCACATTTTAAAATTTTCTCACATAAGTCCTATTGACTAAATTCACATGCAATCGACTAAATCGAAGCTTGAAATTTTCACACATTCATAATTACATATTCTAGACAATAAATATCACATTCAACATTTCGGTGACTCGGTTTAGCGGTCCCGAAACCACTTCCCGACTAGGGTCAACTTTGGGGTGTCACAGTGTTACAATACAAGTCTTTCAGGGAGACCCTGATTTACGACAGAGACAAACTCTTATTTAAGGATATGAAGGGTCATTTGTTGAGTCAAGAAAAACTGGAAAATAAGTTTGGTTAAGATAGAAAGGCATATAGGAAAGCTTTCATTTAGATAGCATCAAATAAGTGAGACAACAGGTGTTGTTGTTGTAAGAAGTTAGGTCACGTCAAAGCAGATTGTTATAAATTGTGAAATAAAAGGGCTGCTGAGAGTAACAAGGATGATGTAGCTAGTGTTAATTTGGCCAACGAAATGATTTCTTATTAGAGTCAACGAGCAGTAGCTTCGAGCTTACGTTCGAGTATATCCTAGATTCGGGATGTTCTTTCTACATGTCTCCCAATAGAGAAAGGTTTTTCACATACAATTCAGTTGACAATGGAGTTGTGCGCATGGGAAACGATTCATCCAGTAAAGTAATCAGTATTGGTATCATTAAAATTAGGATACATGATGTGGTGATTACGACACTCTTAGATGTCTGGTATGTACTTGATTTACGAAAGAATCTCATCTCCTTAAGTATTTTAGACTCGAATTGCAAAATCAATATAACATCCCAAATTAGGGCCTAGTTAGAATAGTGGTTTTGAGACCACAAATCTGAAATAGAAATAATTATTTTATGATGATTAGAAGGTTTATGATATGACTGTATGCTTGTGTGAAAATTTCATTAAGAAATTTCATTGATAAAGTGTCCAATTTGACATTTAGGACTAAATTGCAAAAGTTGCAAAATGTGAGTTCTAGAAGACATAAGCATGAAATTTCCATGGATTATTAATTAAAGGTTCTTAAAGAGCAATTTTCCCAATTTTTATAATTATGGACAAAAATGGGCATGAATAGGAAAATTTTGAAAGAAATGCCTTAAGTGTATTTTTGTCATTTGGTTAATAAAAGAATAAAAAGGGAAAAGAAAGCCAAAATTTGTCCATCTTCTCCAACCCTTGGCCAAAATTCTCAAGCTCCCCAGAGCTAGGGTTTTGTCATCTTTTAAGCTTGATTGTAAGTACATCGTAGCCCTGTTTTTAATGCTCTTTACATTTTTGAAGTATTTGTAACCCGATTTGCCTATTTCTACCATTATTTTGAAGTAAGGTTCATGTTTGAGATTTGACCCATGTATGACATGCATGTGTTATGATGTTTAATGGAGGAACATGAATGTTTGATGTGTGATAAACATCTTTTACCAAGTGATTTCTAGCGAAAATGGCTAAAAAGAACTTATTTGTAAAGTTTGTGAAATGGGAAGTAAAATGTATGGTTTAATGAGAAATATGGGCTTCTATGAGTATGTTATAAGTTCGCTTAGGCTTGGGTAACAAAGAAAATGAACACATTTCATTTTACAAGCCTAGGGACTAAATTGCAAATATGTGAAAGTTTAGGGGCAAAATCATAATTTTTCCTAAATATAGTTTTTGGATTGATTTGAATAATTTGATGATTAAATGAGCTGGATTTGCTATTATAGATCAAGAAAATTAGAGTCCGGACCTAAATCGGGGAAAAAACAAGATTTTGGACTAAATCAAATTAATTGTCCATATTTTGTACCGAGGTAAGTTCATGCGTAAATAATACAATGGTATATCATATTTGAATGTTTTATTTATGTATGAATCTCTATGTTTAATTATTATGATGAGTGTATGAACGACTTCATTGTTTATGAGCATGACATTGTGAACGAGTTCGACAAATATGCGTTATCGAGAAAATCTCGTTTGAACCTTAAGAACAATGTAGGATACAATGTAACATGTCACTAGGAACTATATGATGATGAGCTCATAAAATTATATGTATATGTGATCATGTGAATCCGGGTGCTAGTCTTGCACGTTCTACCGGTGGCTGAGTAGCTCGACATGTGTTGTGGGTACCTATCAGCTTGTGTGAACAGCCCGAGTAGTTACGTCCTAACTGTCAGCTTGTGTAAGCAGGCCCGTGATTAGCTCGAAAGAGAGCAATGTGTGGTTGTGATATGAGGTAGCATGTGGCTATGTTTGAAGCACTATGTGCAAGTCTTCCGTGTATCCGATAGTATTCTGAGTGTTCAACGGGTAAACCTGTGAGTTATTTGACAAGTAAGTCAACGATGAGGAAATATGATAATATGTTACGAGTTGGTACAGGTATGTACAAAAATCTCATATAAATGGTATCGGTATGTGATGAACTTTTGGTAAGATTGAAATTGTGTAAGTTATGTCTACAAATTTAAGTTATGCCTATGAATCTAGGATGACACATATGTAACTATGCTATGTCAATGGTATTTATATATATAAGATTTTTTTGCTATTTATTTGCATGTGAACTTACTAAGCTTTATGTAACAGCTCGATTTAGAACCTAGTCAGAATAGTGGTTTCAGGACCACAAATTCGTGTTTAAAAAAATGTTTTAATATTATTTTCTGTGTTTACAATATGTGTTTAAGCATATGTGAAAGTTTCGTGTGGAAATTTTATTATTTGTGAGCTTAATTTGATAAAAGAACTTAATCACGTAAAATGTAAAAGTGGCTAGCTATTTGTTAAAAGTACCTAAATGCTGTGTCTTAATAAAGGAAAGGTCCTTATGTTGTAAATGTACCATTGAATTCATAAAATAACATAAATGGGCATGGGTTATGGATTTTAAATGAAATTAAAAAGGTTATATTAGTAATTTGATAATTAAACGTTGAGTTAATAAAACAAATGCATAAAATTTGTCCATTATCATCCATTTTGCCGAAAATTAGAAAGAAAAAGAAAAGAAAAGATCAAGTTAGGGTTCGACACTTGTAATTGGTGATTAAGGTATGTTTTAAGCTCGATTTTTGATGATTTTTACGTTTATGAGATCGTTGCTTAGTAATCTATCAAGCCCAATCCCTAATTTTTGAATTGGTTGATGATTTTGAAAGATGCCATTGATGAATTCATGTGTTTTATGATGTTTTATGTTGAATTATGAAAGCTTAGTGCTTGTAACTTCCCAATTTTGGGCCTAGTCAGAACAGTAGTTTTGGGACCACAAATCCGATAAGAAATTTTTTTATTATATTTTTATGGTCTACAATTTCACAGAATGATTTCATGAAAATTTCGTTCGAAAATTTTGACGTTTGGGCCTCAATTTAGTCAAAAGGACTAAATCGTAAAAAGTGTAAAAGTTGAGTTCTACATGGTAGAGGTGTCCAATTGTTATGAACTTTTAAATTGGAGGTCCTTACATGGTAATTAGACCATTGATTAAGTTGGTGACAAAAATGGACATGGTTAGGCATGTTTCCAAAGTTTTTCATTAAGGGCATTTTGGTCATTTAGTTATTAAAATGAATTAAAAACAAAATTAAAAGCCAATTTTTGTCCATCTTCATCCTCTTGGCTGAAACTTGCATGGAGAAACCATGTCTATGGTTTTTCAAGCTTCCAAGCTCAATTGTAAGTCCGTTCTAGCCCTGTTTTTAATGACTTTTACGTTTTTGCAAACCTAGTAATAAGATCTATCTATTTCTACCATTAATTTGAGCTAGGGTTATGTTTAAAAATTGACCCATGTGTGACATGCATGTATTTTGATGTCTAATGGTAGAAAATGAGTGTTGGATGTTAAATAAATGACTTTTATTAAGTGATTTTCGATGAAAACGTTCGAAGGACCATTTTGTAAAAGTTGTAAAAATGGCATAAAAAGGGTTTTTGACAAGAATTGTAGTTTTCTATAGTTATGAAAATGGTTCGGCTTGGCCTATAGAGTGAGAAAATTGAATAAAATAACTTTACGAGCCTAGGGGTAAAAGTGTAATTTTGACAAAGTTTAGTGGCAAAAACATAATTTTGCCAAAATATGATTTATGTAATAGCCCGATTTTGGGCCTAGTAGAAACAGCGGTTTCAGAACCACTATTCTGAGGCCAGAGAAAATTATTTTGATGTTATTTTATGTGTTATAATATAATTTTATAAGTGCATGTAAATTTTGGTAAGTTAATTTTAGCGATTTCTAGTCCAATTTCGAGGAAGGACTAAATCGCGTAAAAGGTAAAAGTTGTGTTTTGATGCCTAAAGGTGTTAAATTGCTTTGTATCTTAAATTGAAGGCCTTTAAAGGGCAATTATAACCTTTTTATTTCTGGTGGCCGGCCATAAGGGTCATAAAGGTTGAATAGTCAAAGTTGGTGTGTGTATTAGGTGACTTTTGACCAAATAGGTAATAAAATAAAGATAGGATGATATCATCCCTTTTCATCTTCTTCTTGCCTGATTTTTCCAGCAAAAGAAAGGGGTTTTGAAGCTTTGAAATATCAGCCACTTACATCCCTTGCTAGTAAGTGATTTTAATGTTTTTCTTGAAGATTTTTACATTTTTGTAACCCCTAAGGCATGAGCTTTCATAAGAGGGGACTATCTTGCAAAATGATTAAGAGACTAGGGCTTTGCCATGAAAGCATATGTGTTGTTTTCTGAGTTTTTATGGAAGAAAATGAGTCTTGGTAGTGTTATAAACACTTTTAGTGAAGGAAGATTGCATGAAAACTCCTAAAAAGTGGATATTTTGTAAATTAGTATAATAAGTGTAATTGTATGAAATAGTTGTAATTGTGAGTTCTATAGTTATGAAAATGGTTCATCTAGTCTTAAAGAGTAGAGAAATTGAATAAAAATCATTTTTCGAGCCTAGGGGTAATTTGGTAATTTTGGCAAAATATAGGGGCAAAATTGTAAAAATTGCCCAAGTGTGTCAGTGGATTAATTTGATTAGTACATTGTTTTAATAAGTTCAAATGCGATGTTATAGATGATGAAAATCAAGATTTGGACTTAGAACGGAAAGAAATCGACAAAGGGATGATTACGTCTTTTTCACCTTTGTCGTATCGAGGTAAGTTCGTATGTAAACAATACCATGCTATACATGTATTTAAATTTTATCATTACATGAATTGTACAAATATTAAGTGTATGTGATTAATAGAAATATGATAAGAGAAAGCTTTAATAGGCGAGGAAAAATCCTGTTTGAACCTTAGGAATAGAATAGGATACGAGTGACATGTCACTAGGAATTATGAGTCTAGACAACTAGCTCGAGAGTGAGCATTTAAATGTCATGAGATATGAGGTAGCTTTAGCTACAATTGAGGCACTTATGTGCAAAGTTTTTTCAAAGTATCCAATTAGTATTCCGAGTGTTCAAAGGGTAATCCGAGGAAAGAGTTGATGATGGTCCCAATGAGGTAAGTCATTGGTGAGTATGCAATTGAGTTATGTTATGACTTGCATAGGTATGTACACTAAGCCTATGAGAATGACTTGGTATGTGAATGATCTATGATGCATAAATATGTGTTCTTACCATGATGGATGAAATGATGTTGTATTAATTTTGTGAGCAATGATCATGAATGAGTAACTTAGCCTTGACAGATTTGAGTTACTGCAGTAGTGTAACTTTGAAAATACAATAAAAATAGTGAAAATGAGTTAGAAGCTGAATAAAATATAGGAATAAAGCTTATTGACTCTAGTTTCTTATAAAAAGAGCCATTAGGCAAGAGAATTTCCTATAATGAGATATTTGAAGTTACGTGGGACAGAGTCAGAATGACTTCGAGATCCCCTATTTTGATTTGAGAAAATCATTATAAATTGTAAAAAAAATTGTTATGAGTTATGACTTATATGCTTAGAATTATTAATGAGTCTAGTTTCAAGAGAACTAGACGAGAACATTATTCGAGTCCTGTGCTATGAGATAATTGAACTTTACTGCAGAAGGGTCGAAACTGCCAACAGTGAATCAGGGGTAACTTTGAGGAATAAACTGTACTAATTTGGTAAACCAAAAATTCTGGAAGTTTTATGGTATAAAGGTACATGAGTCTAGTTTCAAGGAAAATTAACGGAACTTAATTTAGAGTTTCGTAGCTCCAGATATAAATAATTTAGTGACTGGTACTCAGGATGACAGCTTGTCGTGAACTTGAGAATATGTTGTAAACATTGATAAAACATGTTAATGAGTTGCTTATTGTTTTCATATGAACTTACTAAGCGTAAAGCTTACCCCCCTTTCCTTCCCATATTCCCTAGGGCTGCCAGGTTAGCTCGGGTTGGAGGCAGTCAGAAATATTATCACACTGTCGAGTTAACGTTATCGGCGTAAGTAAATCCTAGTGTTTCGAGTCTATGGCATTTATAAGGTTTAAATGTTAAGTATGTGGTATTATGATTCAGACTAAGGCATTGGCTTGTTATTAAGGTAGTATGTAGTCGTGTAAATTGGCCTATGTCGACTAATGACGTTATGGGCCTATATGATTATTCTTATGCATGTATGTTATTTTCTCTTGTGATGTGGCTTACAACATGTATGCCTAGAGATTGAATTTAGATTCATTGATGAGTTAGTAACTAATGCAAGATTAAGTGATTGGTAAATAGTTAAGAATGTCTCATGAATGGTTTGTGGATATGATTAAGCATGCCTAGTGATAGACATGAGGTTTATGACGTAATGATAATTACGACAAGTATGTGGTAATGATGTTAGTAAATTCTATGATATTTATTGCATAAGAAATTAACATGAGCATAACATGATTGTAGATGTTTAAGAGCTCATTATGCCATGTTGTATGTTAATGGATAAGTATGTGTGCATATTGTGAGGGTGACAAATGGCTTGGAAAATAGCCTTGTAATTATCTACACAGGTAGACACACGGGCGTGTGTCTAGACCGTGTGTGACATACGGTCTGCCCCAATGGGCGTGTGTCATGGCCGTGTTTTAAAGTCAGTGTTGCGCACGGGCTAAGGGCACGGGTGTGTTCCAATCCACGCGGGCGTGTGTGACTACACGATCTATATCCACACGGGCATGTAGAGCCTTAAAGCATAAAATTTTTGAAGTTTTTCTTAAGTTCTTGGTTTAGTCCCTAACCGCCTCTAACACATGTTTTGGGCCTCGTGAGCCAGTTTAAGGGACAAAATGTATGTGAAATGAATGTTTTTAAATTGATTGAAACTTTACGGCCCAATTTTTGTGTGATTGATTGACTTTAAGTCAGGTAACACCTCGAACTCTATCCCGGCATCAGATACAGGTGAGGTGTGTTACATTTAGTGGTATTAGAGCATGGTTTAGTCGATTCTCGAACTAACCTAGCGTAAGAGAGTCTAGCTATACATGCCATAGTATTACTCGTGATAGTGTGATATCTCTCGGCCCTAACAAAACTGTTGGTTAAGACAGGAATGAGTTCCAACCGAGCAAATCTTGATAAAGATTAGAGTAAAGTTGAGATTATTGAATCATGCTTGTGATATGCTGAAAATGGGAAAGGTATGAAAAGAAATTCATTATTTTTTTACATGAACTAGTATTCATTATGTGATACTTTTGAGTTAAAGAATGTGAAATAGTGGAATAAAACAAAGTTAAGTTGTGAAAAGCTCTTTTATGCATGTTAGTCTTCATACGATGTTAAATGTCTAACTTGATTGGCCAAGTGTTTAAAAAAAAATTGCTTGAAATGACAGAATGTATGTATGAATGCTTTTATTGCATGATTAATAATTAGTATATACATGAGGTTGACATTTATGTCTAGATTAATGAAGCCAAGATGCCGTAATGTTATGCTTTATAATCTCAGTTACAGAATCATAAATGTCACAATAGCATGAAAGTTATAATGAAAGATTAAATCGGGTGGAACGCAGGGAATGAGTACGATCGTTCACTAGTTAATTGACAGAAAAGACCATGGTTGGACCATGGCAATACATGAGATTTGTGTGTCAGTGTAAGACATGTCTGGGACATGCATCGGCCACATTATGATAGCCAGTGTAAGACCATGTCTGGGACATGGCATCGGCATTGAGACGAGGGCTAGTGTAAGACATGTCTAGGACATGCATCGGCCTCAAGATGTTAGCTAGTGTCAAACATGTCTGGAACATGCATCGGCTACGAGATGTGCTAGTGTAAGACATGTTTGGGACATGCTTCGACAGGGTTACATGTGTCAGTGTAAGACCTGTCTAGGACACGGCATCGACACAAATGGACGAGAGCTAGTACAAGACCATAGTTCGACTATGGCATCAAGTAAACGATGTACTCAAAACCGTAAGACGTTCTCCAATTTGATAAATACTGGCAAGTGATTACGACTAAATGTGGGAACTTGATAAGACATTGATAGTAATTTGGGTAAAAGAAATGAAAGTTTGAGTTGTGATAAATTCACTTATGTTTAGCTAATATTCACATGAAATAAAGTTGTATGTATTACTGAGATATGTGAAAATGTGTTTATAACAAGCTGGAAATTTGAAATGTTTGAATCAATGCGCGTTATGCTATGTTGTTGTTGAATATGTATTCGCTTGAGAGTCAAAAGTTTAGAGGCTTTACAATCTTTGCCCCCTTACTAAAATAGAGTTATACGATGAGATTCTCGATAGATATGTTGCATAAGCTTGCAAAAGTGAAACTAAAGAGTACAATAATGGAATAGTATGGGATTAGTGAAGACAGAATTAGTTAGAGGAGTAATGTCAGACTTGCACAGATGTCTGAGTATGACGGATTCAATTAAATAAAAGTTATGGCTATCTTTGTCTTCTGAGTATTCTATGTTTTCCTCTATTCTGGGGAATACGTATGGTTATCCCTTTCAAGTAGGAACTCTATCGTATGAGGATGCTAGTGACTGTGATATTAGATGAAAAGCCCTATTGGTCCAGTTTGTTATGATCGACATTTCTCCATCTCTTCAGATTTCTATTCTGATATATTGGAATGAAGTTAATAGTAAAAATTTATGTAAGATTATACTGATGTTCTATTGATTATGGTTTATATATGTGGGAATTATATTATCTCTGTTATAAGGAATTCTAGAACGTACAGACAGTAGTTTCCTTCTGGTATTCTCTGAGGGATTTTCTGGATCATCTTTATTATTTTCTTCTGGATTATATTCTCGGATTTTTGGTATAGTCTTATATCTTGGAATTTCTTATATTGGTTTTTCTCTCGTTCTTGTTTCGAGAATTATCGAGCTTGGCTTATCTTTACGAGTAATCTTTGACTTGCGATATTAGAATCTGTTATGATTATGCTTCTGGCTTGACTATAGAAGTGCGGGGATTTTAGTGTCGAGATTTCTTTAAAATTCTTGGGGATAAAGAATGGTTATTCTGTAAAAGTAAATCTGAGTTATGTGCATTTAAGTTTATTCTCTGGTTCAAGAATACCATTACGTGTTCTTTGGTAAGTAGTTGTACAGTCAGAAATGATGAGGTTTTATTCTTGAAAGTATGATATGGAAACATATTAGTTGGATTTCTCTTGTTCAAGAGATGTTGTTATAAGTATAGTTGTCTTGATTGATAAAGAGACCACATCTATGAAGTTGGAATCATTTGATTCATGTTAGTAAAGTATCTAAACAGTTGATGACCAGAGTATAGAAACGTGGCTATAAATGGTAAATTAAACAAGTACAACATGATTCGACTTTTAATTTGGAATTGCAGGGAGGATTTGATTTCTGGTTTCTATTAGTATTATTTCAGAGTAAAATTTGAGTACTGAGAAACTCTAGGTTATACAGAGAATTGAGTATAGAGTTCACAGCAGTATCTTGTCTATTCTTCCAAAGTATGTTGAATTGTCTACAGAGTAAGGCCGATTATCAGATATATTCGAGATTTATGATTGCCAGTGATGGCATTTGATGAAAAAAAAAAGAGAGAGAAGAAAATGAGAAAGGACTAGTACGAATTTCGTACAGGGATGTCTCACTTCGCCAGGTAAATAATAGATACCATATTGGATTGATGATAGTAGTCCTCACGACTATTTTGGTATATACAGAGGTATTATTAGACGGATTTGGACGAGTTGTGTTTCTAAGCTTATAGTTCTTAGAATGTTAGTTTTCAATATTTCGAATTGAGCCGAGACTCAGAAATCCTGAGTATGAGCTTGAGCTGAGTTTTATTGTAAGTTGTGAGAAAAAGATATAAGTGACTCGTGAAAGTTGAGAGCAACTTTTTCTGGTAAGATTTTCGGGAACGAAAATCCGTAAAGGTGGGAAGAAATGTAACAACCTGATTTTGGGCCTAGTCGAAACAACGGTTTCAGAACCACTATTTCGAGGCAGGAGAAAATTATTTTGATGTTATTTTATGTGTTATAATATAATTTTATAACTGCATGTAAATTTTGGTAAGTTAATTTTAGCGATTTCTAGTCCAATTTCAAAAAAAGACTAAATCGCATAAAAGGTAAAAGTTGTGTTTTGATGCCTAAAGGTGTTAAATTTCTTTGTATCTTAAATTGAAGGCCTTTAAAGGGCAATTATACCCTTTTTATTTCTGGTGGTCGGCCATAGGGGTAATAAAGGTTGAATAGTCAAAGTTAGTGTGTGGATTAGGTGACTTTTGACCAAATAGGTAATAAAATAAAGATAGGATGACGTCATCCCTTTTCATCTTCTTCTTGATCAATTTTTCCAGCAAAAGAAAGGGTTTTTGAAGCTTTGAAATATCAGCCACTTACATCCCTTGCTAGTAAGTGATTTTAATGCTTTTCTTGAAGATTTTTACATTTTTGTAACCCTTAAGGCATGAGCTTTCATAAGAGGGGACTATTTTGCCAAATGATTAAGAGTCTAGGGTTTTGGCATGAAAGCATATGTGTTGTTTTCTGAGTTTTTATGGAATAAAAATGAGTCTTGGTAGTGTTATAAACACTTTTTGTGAAGGAAGATTGCATGGAAACTCCTAAAAAGGGGATATTTTGTAAAGTAGTATAATAAGTGTAAGTCTATGAAATAGTTGATATTGTGAGTTGCTATAGTTATGAAAATGGTTCATCTAATCTTAAAGAGTAAAGAAATTGAATAAAAACATTTTTCGAGCCTAGGGGTAATTTGGTAATTTTGGCAAAATATAGAGGCAAAATTGTAAAAATTGCCCAAGAGTGTCAATGGACTAATTTGATTAGTACATTATTTTAATAAGTTGAATGTGATGTTATAGATGATGAAAATCGATATTTGGAATTAGAAATGAAAGAAATCGATTAAGGGATTAGTACATCTTTTTCACCTTTGTCGTATCGAGGTAAGTTCGTATGTAAACAATACCATGCTATACATGTATTTAAATTTTATCATTACATGAATTGTACAAATATTAAGTGTATGTGATTAATATAAATATGATAAGACAAAGCTTTAATAGGCGAGGAAAAATCCTGTTTGAACCTTAGGAATAGAATAGGATACGAGTGACATGTCACTAGGAATTATGAGTCTAGACGACTAGCTCGAGAGTGAGCATTTAAATGTCATGAGATATGAGGTAGCTTTAGCTACAATTGAGGCATTTATGTGCAAATTTTTTTCAAAGTATCCAATTAGTATTCCGAGTGTTCAAAGGGTAATCCGAGGAAAGAGTTGATGATGGTCCCAATGAGGTAAGTCATTGGTGAGTATGCAATTGAGTTATGTTATGACTTGCACAGGTATGTACACTAAGCCTATGAGAATGCCTTGGTATGTGAATGATCTATGATGCATAAATATGTGTTCTTACCATGAAGGATGAAATGATGTTGTACTAATTTTGTGAGCAATGATCGTGAATGAGTAACTTAGCCTTGATAGATTTGAGTTACTGCAGTAGTGTAACTTTGAAAATACACTAAAAATAGTGAAAATGAGTTAGAAGCTGAATAAAATATAGGAATAAAGCTTATTGACTCTAGTTTCTTATAAAAAGAGCCATTAGGCAAGAGAATTTCCTATAATGAGATATTTGAAGTTACGTGGGACGGAGTTAGAATTACTTCGAGATCCCCTGTTCTGAGTTGAGAAAATCATTATAAATTGTTCAAAAAATTGTTATGAGTTATGACTTATATGCTTAGAATTATTAATGAGTGTAGTTTCAAGAGAAATAGATGAGAACATTATTCGAGTCCTGTTCTATGAGATAATTGAACTTTACTGCAGAAGGGTCGGAACTACCAAACAGTGAATTAGGGGTAACTTTGATAAATACAATTTACTAATTGGCTAAAGCAAAAATTCTAGAAATTTTATGGTATAATGGTACATGAGTCTAGTTTCAAGGAAAATTAACCGAACTTAATTTGGAGTTTCGTAGCTCCAGATATAAATAATTTAGTGACTGGTACTCAGAATGATAGCTTGTCGTGAACTTGAGAATATGTTGTAAACATTGATAAAACATGTTAATGAGTTGCTTATTGTTTTCATATGAACTTACTAAGCGGTAAGCTTACCCCCTTTCCTTCCCATGTTCCCTAGGGTTGCCAGGTTCGCTCGGGTTGGAGGCTGTCAGAGATATTATCACACTGTCGAGTTAACGCTATTGGCGTAAGTAAATCCTAGTGTTTCGAGTCTATGGCATGTATACGGTTTTAATGTTAAGTATGTGATATTATGATTCAGCCAAAGGCATTGGCTTGTTATTAAGGTAGTATGTAGTCGTGTTAATTGGCCTATGTCGACTAATGACGTTATGGGCCTATATGATTATTCTTATTCATGTACGTTATTATCTCTTGTGATGTGGCTTACAACATGTATGCCTAGAGATTGAAATGAGATTCATTGATGAGTTAGTAACTGATGCAAGATTAAGTGATTGGTAAATAGTTAATAATGTCTCATGAATGGTTTGTGGATATGATTATGCATGCCTAGTGATAGACATGAGGTTTATGACGTAATGATAATTGTGACAAGTATGTGGTAATGATATGAGTAAATTCTATGATATTTATTGCATAAGAAATTAACATAGCATAACATGTTTGTAGATGTTTAAGAGCTCATTATGCCATTTTGTATGTTATTGGATAAGTATGTGTGCATATGTTGTGAGGGTGACAAATGGCTTGGAAAATAGCATTGTAATTATCTACACGAGTAGACACACGGGCGTGTGTCTAGACCGTGTGTGACACACGGTTTGCCCCCATGGGCGTGTGTCATGGCCGTGTTTTAAAGTCAGTGTTGCACACGGGCTAAAGGGCACGGGCATGTCCCAAGCCACACGGGCGTGTGTGACTACAAGATCTATATCCACACGGGCGTGTGGAGCCTTAAAGAATGAAAATTTTCAAGTTTTTCTTAAGTTCTTGTTTTAGTCCCTAACCGCCTCTAACTCATGTTTTGGGCCTTGTGATCCCGTTTAAGGGACAAAATGTATGTGAAATGAAATGTTTTAAATTGATTGAAATTTTACGGCCTGATTTTTGTGTGGTTGATTGAGTTTAAGTCACGTAACACCTCGAACCCTGTCCCGGCATGGATACGGGCGAGGGGTGTTACAATTTATGGATTATTTAAATAATGTGACTAATAATTAGACTAAATGTGATATTATAATCAAGGAAAACAAGGATTGGACATAGTTCGGGTGAAAAATGGAAAATCGACAGTTAGGTTCTTTTTTGTTATTTTGGTGCCGAGGTAAGTTCGTTTATCAATAATATTGCAATGCTATATTTGAATTGAAAATTCTATATTATTATTGCACGAATGACAGGATTTAATAAATTGAAAAGTGATGAAAGAATGGTATATAAGATTTGTGAGAACAATGATATATAACTAGTAGCACATGAAATGTTTGATGGTTCAATCTTTGATGGCTTGCTATATAATAACTAAATTTATTGAGAATTTGATAAAACATGAAGTTTTATTAAGTTGGATAACTTGTGAAAGAGTGAAAATGAAGGTAAGTTTGTATGTAAATAATATATCGATTCTTTTTATGTTATTATATTTCGTAATTATATGAGATGTGGCTGCCAATAGAATGATCATTTGATGTAAATTTTGAATCAAAATAGATTATGAATGAGTTTGTTAAATGTTGAAAAGTGAGGAATTTCCCGGTTGAACCTTTGGAATAGAAATGATACGAATGATCCATTGTGAGAACACATGTGTAGTACTATGTGCAATCTACTATGTGTTTAAGATGGTTTTAGGTCACGTGTGTAGTACTAAGTGCAGGCTACTACGTGTACCAGATAGTTAGGTCACATGTGTAATACTAAGTGCAGGCTACTATGCGTACCCGACAACTTCAATCACGTGTGTAGTACTAAGTGCAGGCTACTACGTGTATCAGATGGTTAGGTCACGTGTGTAGTACTAACTGCAGGCTACTACGTGTACCAGATTGTTGGTCGCATGTATAGTACTAAGTGCAGGCTACTATGCGTACCATATAGCTTCGGTTACAAGGGTGGTAATATGTGCAGGCAACCGTGTATCTGTTATTATTTTGATGAGCTCAACGGGAAATTGACTAAGTGAAAATACATGTGAACATGACCATGTGATGAATAAGTGTAGGTATATGTTTGTGGAAATTTATGAGTAACGTGCTCGATAGTTGAGTGAACTTTCGGTAAGATGGAATGGAGTAAGTGAAATTATGTAAGAGTGAAATTTGTAATAAAACAGTTTTGGACAGCAGCAGTTGTGTAACTTTGAGAAATCATCAAAAATCATGGAAATCGAATTAGAGGTTGAATAAGACATGAAATTAAAGCTTATTGAGTCTATTTTCATATAAAGTAAATGTAAGCAAAAGAATTTCGTATTATGAGATATTTGAAATTTTGTGAGATAGGGTAAGAATGATTTTGGAATCCCCTATTTTGACTTGTAAAAATCATTAAAAATTGTACAAATATAATTATGGTTATAATTTATATGCTTATAATCCTTAATGAGTTTATTTTTGAAAGAAAAAAATGGGAACATTATACAAATCTTGTACAAAGAGATAATTAATTTTTAGTGCAGAGGGGTCAGAACTATCAGACAGCGAAATAGGGGTTACTTTAAAGAATAAATTGTACTTATTGGCTAAACCAAAAATTCTAAAAATTTTATGCTAAGAATATATGTGAGTCTAGTTTCTGGGAAAATTAGCAGTTCTCAATTTGGAGTCCTGTAGCTCTGGGCATAAATAATTTAGTGACCGTGACACGAGAAAATAGCTTAACTGGACTTTGAATAAATAGAGAGGAATTGAAAAATAGCATGTTAATAGATTGGTTATTAGTTTTTCTGCGAGCTTACTAACCATAAAGCTTACTCCCTCCTTTCCATTTCTTTTAGTATTGTCAGGTCGGCTCGGGGTTAGAGATCGTCGGAGGCAGCATCACACTATCAAGCCAATACCTTTGGAGTATTGATACATATGTTAGAAATATCAAGTGAATGGCATGTATAGGGACCTAGTTGTATGGCATGTGTTATTATGATTTGGCCAAATGTATTGGCCTATTTTGAGCTATTGTATATGGCCATGAGATGTGGCTTATATTGTTTATGGCTTGTAAGTCTAGCTAGTGATGTTATGATTTATTACTTATGATGTGAAAATATGATTATGTTTGTTTGTCATGTATGGTTGGCAATATATCATATGTGTTGAATGCATGTTTTATGACATGAATTAAATGTGTAATAAGGAGATAAAATAATAATGCTTTGAACATAAAAGTTTGATGATAAGTTGAAATAAATTGGCACAAAGATAACTGTGGTAAGACTAGTCTTGGTTTAATGTGAGAATGTGTAACACATGCATGTTGATAGGTAAATGATATGTCTGTATCAGTATTGAGGATGTTGAATGCCATTGAATCCATGTCTATGTGTGTGCATGTAAGGGTGACAAAAAGGCTTTGAAAATAGCCTAAGAGTTAACTACATGGAATGAGACACGGCTTGGTGACACGGGCGTGTGGACTGGCCGTGTAGTTCAATTTATTTGCTGATGTCATAAATAGAGAGTTACACGGCCTGAGGACATGGGCATGTTGATGGCATACGGGCGTGCCCCTGTGTGCATATGGGCGTGTAACCCTGTTTCATGAGAAAAATTTCTAGGTTTTCCCAGAACTTTCCAAAGTTCTCAGTTTAGTCCCGAACCTTTTCTTAAGTATGTTTTGGGTTTCGTAGACCAAAATAAGGGACTATGTGCATATGATAGAATGATTTAAAATATGAATGAAATTTTATGGCCCGGTTTGTATGATTTTTTATGTTTAAGCCCGGTAATGCCTCGTACCCTATCCCAGCGTAGGACACGTGTAAGGGGTGTTACAGTGCTTCATATACATGTTTTGTAAAGTGATTTTGAGTAAAAATACATATTAGGAATTTAATTTATAAAAGTATAAATTGAGGGGCTGAATTGTGGAATAAATGAAAGTTTTGGGCTCCTAGAAGTCCTTATGATATTCGGCTATGTATGGGTTCATTGAAATTATGTGTATTTTGTGTTTTTGTGAAATAGGGACTAAAGTGTTAAAATATGAAAATGTGGGAGCTAATTTGTAAAATGCCCTAACTATGTGTTTATGGATTAAATTGAATGTGTTGGTGATAAATGAGTTAATTTTGAATACATATAGATAAAGAAAGGAGAAATTCAGACTTAGATTGAGGCAAAAACAAAGTGCTCAATTGATTGACTAATATTGTCGTTTTTACGTCCGAGGTAAGTTCATGTATAAAAATTTTGTTTGTATAATGTTTGTATGTGATGAAATAAATAGAAATGAGATTGATAAGTTGGAGTATGTGAAATATGAATCGAATTTGAGGCACTAAGTGTGCGAGAAATGAAATAGCTACGCTATTAAATATGGTAGTGAGTGTGCGAGAATATATAGCAATGGCTGAATAAATGGCACTATATGTGCGATACCGATATAAGTTCGGTTTAATGAAATGGCACTAAGTGTGCGATAATATTGTAGCTTCAGCTAAATAATTGCTACTAAGTGTGTGAGTTCAAAGAACGTCTAAAGATGATTGAACGACATTATGTATTGAGCATTAAAGTGAAAAATGTGATAGGTAAGAATGTGATGGTACAGGTATGTATGGAACCTATGTGGTTGATGATATTACGGTATGGTAGTAAGTTATAGCTTTGAGTAATTATAAGTAATGTGATGAGTAATATTAAGTGTTAGTTAAGATATTGAATTAGTGGATTGATGAGTTAAGTATATTATATCATGAACTTACTAAGCTTAAAAGCTTACTTTGTGAAATGTTCTCTGTTTTACAGTGTTATAAAGCTAGTTTAGATCTGGGGATCGCTAGCATCTCATTCACACTATCGGACATCTATTTTGGTACCATTTTGAAAGTTGTATATATGGTATATGGCATGTATAGGCTACTGTCATTTTGGTATGTTTTGTGTTGTGAATATTAGCTATGAGAATTGGCTTATAAATTTTAATATGTACGACCTTTTAAGTTGGCTAAAATAGTGTTTTTGATAGGTAAGTCATATGATGTATATAATGTTCATGTGATGGTTTGATTTTGGAATGTGGAATTAGCAAGTTTTGTGGTATGACGTATGTGATAAAATGATGAGTTTCTGTATTTGAAACTTATGTAAGCTGTGATGATTTTGGTAATTGACTAGGTATGCTTTGGTTGAGAAATTGAGTAATGAATTGGTTGGTAATTGAATGGTATGAATGTATACAAATTGGTTGATTTGGTTGCCTATGAATGTATGCAAATGATGCTAAAATGTTGTGGTTTTAGATTGCTTGAGTTAGGTGGAAATTGTGGCTTAAACCAAGCCTAATTTTACCTTATACGGTTGATCACACAAGCGTGTGTCTCGACTGTGTGTCTATTGTAATTTAGCTATTCAAGTTAGTCTCGAGCATGGCTTAGACACACAGGCGTGTCTGGTGGCCGTGCGTGGCACACAACCTTGGTACATGGGCGTGTGGTCAGCCGTGTGACCCAACTCAATTTCCACCATGGCCATGGCACAAGGGCTTGTCTTGTGGCTGTGTGGTTAAATCGGTATGTATGCCCTATTTTTCCACGATTTAGACACACAGGCCAGCTAAAGCCGTGTGAGGCACACGGCCTGTTCACACAGGCGTGTGACCTGTGAAACTTCAAAAATTTTGTTAAGTTTCTGAGAAAATTTGTATGTGCTCGGTTTAGTCCGGACCCCTTTAAGGTCTCGTTGACCTATGTAAGGAAATTTGTAATGATGTGTGACGATGATGCCATGATGATTGAGAAATGAATGCAAAATGTTTAGATTTTTTCGGTAACGCCTTTAACCCTAGTCTAACGACGGATACGGGTTAGGGGTGTTACATTTTATTGTATCAGAGCTACAGTTTAGTTGATTCTAGGACTAACGTAACGTGTAAGAGTTTAGCTATACATGCCATATATATGAATTGCGATAGTGTGATGGTTTCTGACAGTTAAAATGTGTTTTTCATATAGCTAATGGATCCCGAAAGAACGATAGATGATGATGTTGAGAGCAATGTGCCCGCTCCCACTCAAGGGGCAGCGCCGACTGAATCTCGGCCGATATCTAGTAATCAGGGAGGAAAGGCTAAGCAAGCCTTCTTCCAAATGATGAGTGAGTGGTTTACGGAATTCGTACGAATGAATCCGGAAGCTCAAGAACCTCCACCCCCACCTGTACATCAATAGGTCCGGGTTGTGCCACAAGTAATAGATCTGATTCGACTGAGTAAGCCACTGATTGATAAGATTCGTAAACGCGGGGCTAAAGAGTTTCAGGCTACAATTGATGATAAAGCCGAGAGGGCTGAGTTTTGGATTGAGAATACTATTCAAGTATTCGATGAGTTGTCCTATACTCCAGATGAATGTTTTAAATGTATAGTATCTTTGCTTAGAGATAATGCATATCACTAGTGGAAAACGTTGACATTAGTGGTTCCTAGAGAACGAGTTTCCTGAGAATTCTTTTAGACTGAGTTTCGAAAGAAGTACATAAGTCAAAGTTTCCTCGATCAGAAAAATAAAGAGTTTTTGGAGTTGAATCAGGGTCAGATGACTGTTATAGAATATGAAAGAGAATTTGTACATTTGAGGAAGTATGCTCGGGAATACGTGTCTACTGAAGAGATTATGTGCAAAAGATTTGTTGATGGATTGAACGAAGAAATAAAGTTGTTAGTTGGGATACTTAAGCTGAAAGAATTTGTAGTACTGGTTGACAGGGCTTGTAAAGCTGAAGACCTCAGCAAAGAAAAGACAAAAGTTGATGCAGAGGCGAGATATTCGAGGAAGAGATGATGAATAAATCTTATCATTCCTCGTCGAAGAAATCGAGAGATTACTTTAATCGATCGACAGCTTCAACAGATATCAGAATAGAGATCGCAGGAAGCAATACACTAATCTTAAAGCTCAAGCCACATTAGTATCGAGCGTTGGTAACATAAAATATGTAAAGCCTGAGTGTCAACACTGTGGAAGACGGTATTTTGGAGATTGATGGGGAAAAAGTAATAACCGAGCTTGTTACAGTTGTGGTTTACGAGATCACTTTATAAAAGATTGCCTAGAGTTAGCTAAAAAAGATAATGCTCAGAACATAAGGCCGAGTAACACTACGGC
Source organism: Gossypium hirsutum (assembly GCF_007990345.1). Classification (NCBI taxonomy): domain Eukaryota; kingdom Viridiplantae; phylum Streptophyta; class Magnoliopsida; order Malvales; family Malvaceae; genus Gossypium; species Gossypium hirsutum. Next base: position 57,222,597 of record NC_053426.1, on the reverse strand, counting down.
TAGAGGTAGACCACCGAGAAACACCGAAAATGTGAGTAGTGGTAGAGGTGTAACACGAGACACTGCAGCAAGATCAGATGCTAGAGCACCTGCACGAGCCTACGCTATTCGAGTACGTGAAAAAGCTTCAAATCCAGGTGTTATTACCGGTATTTTTACTCTCTATGATACTAAAGTTATTGCATTTATAGATCCAGGGTCTACTCATTCGTATATAAGCATGAATTTAGTATCCAGTAAGTCTTTTCATGTAAAGTCTACTGAAATTGTATTTAGAGTATAGAACCCCTTAGGCAAGTGTGTATTGGTTGATAAAGTGTGCAAGAATTGTCCATTAATGATTCGGGGTAATTGTTTTCCGGCCGATTTGGTGTTGCTACCATTTGACGAGTTTGAAATAATTCAGGGTATAGATTGGCTAACATTGCATGGTGTGGCCGTGAATTGTAAACGAAAGATGATTGACTTGAGATGTCAAAGTAATAAGATTATCCGAATTGAATCAGATGGTTTCAACGGATTACCAGTAGTGATTTCAATGATGCTAGCTCAGAAATATGTGAGAAAAGGTTACGAAGCTTATTTAGCTTATATAATTGACACGAAAGTGATTGAAAAGAAGATTGAATTAGTGTCAATTGTTTGTGAATATCCAGATGTGTTTCCTGATGAGTTACTGGGTTTACCACCGATCCGAGAGGTTGAATTTGGTGTTGAATTAATGCCAGGGACTACTCTGATTTCGATAGCTCCATACAGAATGGCACCGACTGAATTAAAAGAGTTGAAAGCTTAGTTGCAAGAATTGACAGATAGAGATTTCGCACGATCGAGTTATTCTCTCTAGGGTGCACTGGTTTTGTTTGTGAAAAAGAAAGGCAGAACGATGAGAATGTGCATTGATTATTGTCAGTTGAACAAAGTGACTATTAAGAACAAATATCCACTACCTCGAATTGATGATTTGTTTGATCAGTTGAAAGGAGCTACCGTGTTTTCAAAGATAGATCTCAGATCAGGATTTTATCAGTTGCGAGTAAAAGATTCAGATATTCTGAAAACTACTTTCCGAATGAGGTACGACCACTACGAGTTTTTAGTTACGCCTTTTGGATTAATGAATGCACCTGCTGTTTTTATGGATTTGATGAAGAGAATTTTCAGATAGTATTTAGATTGATTTTTTGTCATATTCATTGATACAATTTTGATTTATTCACGTGATGAAACTGAGCATGTTGAACATCTGAGAATTGTGCTACAGTCTTTGAGAGATAAGCAATTATTTGCGAAGTTCAGTAAATGTGAATTTTGGTTATGAGAGGTTGGTTTTCTGGGCCATATTGTATCAACATCTGGTATTAGAGTTGATCCAAGCAAGGTTTCGTCCATTCTGGATTAGAAGCCTCTGAGAAATGTTTCTAAAGTCTGCAGTTTTCTGGGACTTGCCTGTTATTATAGGAGATTCGTAAAAAGCTTTTCAATGATGGTGACTCCGTTGACGAAATTGCTTCAGAAGGATATGAAATTTGAATGGTCTGAAAAGTGTCAGAAAAGTTTTGATCAGTTGAAATTTCTATTTAATGAAGCTTTGATGTTGGTACAGCCAGAATCGGGTAAAGAATTTGTGATTTAATTTGATGCTTTGTTGAACAGTTTGGGCTGCGTTTTTGTAACACCCCTCGCCTGTATCCAACGTCGGAATAGGGTTTGAGGTGCTACCTAACTTAAACTTAATCAATCTTAGGAAATCAGGTCATAAAATCTTGATCAAATTAAAACTTTTCGTTTCATAAGTAATCTGTCCCTTAAATGACTTACGAGGCCCAAAACATACATTCAAGATGGTTCGGGACCAAACCGAGAATTTAAGGTAAACTTAGAAAAACTTTATGCTTTAGGCTCCACACGCTCGTGTGGCTTGGGCACGCCCATGTCCTTAGCCCGTGTGCAACACTGACTTCAACACACGGCCATGGCACACGCCCGTGTGACTTGCCCATGTACGATACTGACTTTAAGACACGGCCATGGCACACGCCCGTGTGGCCTGCCCATGTACAAAAATGACTTCAAATTTTAAGTACAGGGGACGCACGGCCATAACACACACCTATGGGAGTGAGCTGTGTGTCACACACGGCCTTGACACACGCCTGTGTGTCTTGCTCATGTGGACAAAAGAGGCTATTTCCAAGCCATTTTGTCACCCATTTTAGTCAACCTACACAAGATCATTTCAATATACTAATTTCACCACAATGAACGCCAATTCATCCATAGAAAGAACATTATATGCATTTACCAAAATGAATAACAGCCACTATTCCAGGCTTGATACAAAATGAAAGGCTTTTGACTTTACCAAAATACATAACCAATTTCTCAATAAATCAAACATTTTAGTCTAGCTCTACACATGCCATTATAACAAAATAAAAGCTTTCACATATACCCAAAATAGGATTAGATCGATAGTATGACCAATGCTCCAACCGTCTTCCAATCCTCAAGAGTCCACGAGTACTGTAAAACAGAGGAAAATAAATAGAGGGTAAGCATTAACATGCTTAGTAAGTTCAGATAACGGGAAAGTAAACTTATCGATTATTTAACATGTAACCATAATAAATACTCCATCCAAACAAGTATAGAATAGATTTCCTATCACATGATCTCAACCACTAAGTTAGTCTCATGGCATGACAAGATAATAGTATATCTAGATGAGCTCATCACATCATTATTCCCAATTTACATTTGATGTTAATCCCATTGAATTTCTCGGTTCTCTGATGGATATCTCATTTCCCGTCAATTCGTACAAGTGATCATTTCGATTATGCACTCCCGCGAATCTCGCATCTTACGGCGGAATTTCTAAATCAGGCCAAATTCCCCATAATACAAACTCATTGAGTAAATGTCGAGATTACTAGTCCAGGCTAAATCCCCTTACAACGACATATACTCTAATGAGTTCAGATCTGAATTACTCATCCAGGCTAAATTTAGATCCTACTTCGGATTGCCCATCTGGGCTAAATCCTTAAGGCACACATATTCTTCGGGAGGCTAGATCACTTTAGGATCACCCGTCCGGGCTAATCCTTTTCACCGTCAATTCATTTTCGAGATGTTCCATCGTATAACCTTATTCATTCAACCAGGACATTCTTATATGCATTTTACTTACTTTATCAAATCTCATAAATTATCATGCAATAGACAATTACCACATTTATGCAATCAAGAATATACATTTTAAGTACATTAGAGTCTACTTTGAGTTATTCGAACTTACCTGGCAATCGTTTCGGATTTGGGCTTTGATCACTCCGAAACCTTCTGTTTCCCTCGGTCAACTTTCAGATTTGGTTTATCGAGGTCTAAATCAGCAAAATAACTATATAAATACATCATTTAATTCCTTTGCAATCCCTATCTCATCCTAGGGCAAAATGACCAATTTGCCCCTAAACATTGCTAAAATTATGATTTTGCCCTCGGGCTCGTAATTCGATTTTCATCACATTTTCTAACCATTCAAGCCTAGCCTAATAATTTTTATGCTTATGGCATCTTACAATTCCATCTATATCATACATTTGTTACCCATTTCACAAACTTTGCAAAATGGATCTATTAGGTGTTTTCATGCTAACACCTTTCATAAAAGTTGTTTGTTTAGCAACTAAAACTCATATTCTTCCACCAAAACTTGGTAAACCTCATGAACCCTTTCATGGCAACTTCCTATAACATTTACCATTTTGTAACATAGTCCCCTCAAAAGAAAGCTCATGCAAAGGGGATTCCAAAAGTACAAAAATTATCAAGGAAATCACATACTTGTGTGAGTAATGAATTGATGAAATTTTAAGCTTCAAAAACCCTTCTTTTTGCTGAAATTTTTGGTGGAACAATGGAGAAGATGAAGTGTGATATCATCTTTTCTTTATTATAATATTTCAAGTCAAATAGGTCCACGTAACTCACCTAAACCAAAATTTTTTTGTCTCCTATATTACTATGGCTGGCCACCCTTGTTTTAAGGGATTAATTGCCCTTTAAAAGCCTCCAAAAATTAGTCTATGATAAATTAACACTCTTTTTCTATCTAATTTGGACTTTTGCACTTAATGTGATTTAGTCTTTTTTCACAATTAGACTCAAAATCGCTAAAATTAATTAATTAAAATTTTCATGTATCTATATAATCATGCTATAACACCAAAAATATAAATAAAATGATTTTCTTAGCCTCAGATCCGTGGTCTCGAAACCACTGTTCTGACTAGGCCCTATATTAGGATGTTACAATTCTTCCTCCCTTTACGGACTTTCGTCCCCGAAAGTCCTACCAGAAAACAAATTTGGGTATTGTCTTCTCATGACTTCTTTAGGCTCTCAAGTGGTTTCTTCCACTCCGTGCCTATACCATAACACTTTCACCAAAGCTATATCCTTGTTCCTCAACTGTTTGACTTCCCGAGCCAAAACCTTGACCGGTTCCTCACCATAGGTCATATCCGGTCTAATCTCAACTTTCGTCGGTGAAATCACGTGAGAGGGGTCTAATTGATATCTACGCAACATGGAGACATGAAATAAATTATGTATCTTTTCCAATTTGGGTGGCAATGCTAAACGGTAGGCTAATGGTCCAACTCTTTCAGTGATCTCATAAGGTTCAATAAACCGTGGGCTCAATTTGCCTTTCCGGCCAAATCTCAATACTTTTTTCCGTGCAGATACCTTCAAGAATACTTTATCCCCAACTTGAAACTTAATTTCTTTTCATTTCAAATCGGCATACGATTTTTGTCTGTCCGATGTCGCTTTTAAGTAGGCATGGATCACCATAACTTTTTCTTCCGTTTCCTTGATTAAATACAATACAATACAATGGAGTTCGGCACTTCTGACCATACAATGCTTTATACGGAGCCATCTTTAAACTTGTCTGAAAACTACTGTTGTAGGCGAATTCCACTAATGATAAACATTTTTTCCAACTGTCTTGAAATTCAAGGACGCAACATCGTAACATGTCCTCAAGAGTTTGAATCGTCCATTCAGACCGATCGTCCGTCTGAGGGTGGAATGCCGTACTAAAATTCAATTTAGTACCCAAAGCTTCCTGTAGCTTCTTCCGAAATCTTGAAGTGAATATTGGGTCTCTATCCAAAATAATTGATAACGGTACTCCATGTAACCTTATGATCTCGGATATGTACAAGTCAGCCAACTTGTCCAGAGAGTAACCGGTTAGCACTAGGATGAAGTGTGTCGACTTTGTTAGCCTGTCAACTATAACCCAAATAGCGTCTTTCTTCTTCAGGGTCAACGGTAATCCGGTCACGAAGTCCATGATAATCCTGTCCCATTTCCATTCGGGAACCAACACAAGCTGTAACAAACCCGAAGGTACTTGGTGTTCAGCCTTGACTTGTTGACATATCAAGCATTTCGATACGAATTCTGAGATGTCTCTTTTCATACCCGACCACCAATACATTTTCTTAAGGTCATTGTACATTTTTACACTACCCGGGTGGATGGAAAAACAACTACCATGTACCTCCCTCAGAATCTTCTGAATTAGCTCATCATTCTTGGGTACACAAATTTTGTCTTTGAACATTATACAACCATCGGTACTAATATGAAAATCTGATTCAATCTCTGACTCACATTGAGTTCTCTTAGCTTGCAGTTTCTCGTCATCTTTCTGAGCTTCACGAATTTCATGAAGAAAAGTCGTTTGGCCCTCAACTTTGTTAGGATCGAACCATCATTAGATATAGTTAACTGAGTGTTCATGGCCCTCAAAGCAAACAGTGACTTCCTACTCAAGGCGTCGGCGACTACATTCGCCTTTCCTGGATGGTAACCAATGATCAGTTCATAATCTTTAATTAGCTCTAACCATCTCCTTTGCCTCAGGTTCAATTCTTTCTGAGTCATTAGATACTTTAAACTCTTGTGGTCGATGAATATACGACACGTCTCATCATACAAATAGTGCCTCTAAATCTTCAAAGCCAAGACGATTGAGGCAAGCTTTAAATCGTGTGTCGGGTAGTTCTTCTCGTGAGGTTTTAGTTGCCTCGAAGCATAGGTGATCACTTTGCCCTCTTGCATAAGTACACAACCCAGTCTATTTAAGGATGCATCACTATAGACCACAAACTCTTTTCCTGACTTGGGTAATACCAAAACTGGAGCCTCGGTCAACAACATCTTTAATTTTTCAAAACTCTGCTGACATTCCTCGGACCATTCGAACTTAACATCCTTTTGTAGCAATCTCGTCAATGGAGTTGCAATCATGGAAAATCCTTTTACAAAGCATCTATAGGAACCAGCTAAGCCCAAAAATCTTTTAACCTCGGTTACATTCTTCGGTGGTTTCCAATCGATGATAGCAGAGATCTTGTTTGAATCAACTCGGGTACCATCTCCCGAAATGATGTGACCCAAAAACCCCAACTTGTGGAGCTAGAACTCACTATTGCTAAACTTAACGTTGAGTTGCTTATCCTGTAGAGTCTATAATATAGTCCTCAAGTGTTCCGTATGCTCTGACTCATCCTTGGAATAAATCAGGATATCGTCAATAAACACTACAACAAACTTGTCCAAGTACAGCCGAAACACCCTATTCATTAAATCCATGAATACAGCTGGGGCATTCGCTAGACCAAACGACATGACTAAGAATTCATAGTGACCATATCTTATCCTAAAGGCAGTCTTGGGCACATCCGACTCTTTAACTCCCAATTGGTAGTAGCTGGACCTCAAGTCTATTTTGGAAAATACAGTGGCCCCTTTCAACTAATCGAACAAATCATCAATCCTTGGAAATAGGTACTTGTTCTTAATGGTCACTTTGTTGAGTTATCTGTAATCTATGCATAACCTCATCGATCCATCCTTCTTTCTAACAAAAAAACAGGAGACCCCAAGGCGAAAAACTTAGCCTTGCAAAGCCTTTGTCGGCCAATTTTTGCAACTATACCTTTAACTCTTTCAATTCAGTTGGTTCAATTCTATAAGGGGCAATAAAAATAGGCGCAGTTCCAGGTGCTAGCTCAATACCAAACTCTACCCCTCTAACAGGGGGTAACCCAGGTAACTCTTCGGGAAACACATCGAAATATTCTCGTACCACCGGTATCGACTCCATCTTTAATTCAGATTCTTTGGTATTCAAAACAATGGCTAAGTAGGCTTCATACCCCTTCCTCAAATACCTTTGGGCCGTCATCGAGAAAATCATAATCAGTGATGAGTCCGACTCACTTAAGTCAACCTGGAGAGTCTCACCATTAGGACACGTCAATTCAACATACTTGCTACCACAATTTACAACCACGTTATGAACGGTCAACTAGTCCATGCCAAGAATCACGTCGAACTCATCAAAAGGCAAGAGCAAAAGGTGGGCCGAAAAACAATGGCCTTGAATCATCAAGGGACAATTCTTACAAACTTTATCTACCAGAATAGACTTGCCTAGAGGGTTTGACACTCTAATTACAAATTCAGTGAGTTCTATAAACAAGTTCATACTAGACGCCAATTTCATACAGATGTATGAATGGGTCAACCTTGGATCGATCAAAGCAATAACATGAGTATTATAAATAGAAAATATACCCGTTATGACATTAGAAGCAGAGGCCTCCTCTCGAGCACGGATCGCATAGGTTCTTGCTGGAGCTCGGGCCTCTAATTTTGCAGTGGAGTTTCTGGCAACTATTCAACTATCATTAGCAGTTTCGGCAGGTCTAGGAGGTCTACTCTGAGAATTAAGAGCAATTGATTTCGAAGCTGGCTCAACTTCTCTATTTGATCTTTCCGGGCAATCTCTAAGGAAGTGGTCAAGAGAACCACATCTATAACATGACCCACTCTTCATTCGGCATTCCCCAAAGTGGAATTTGTTGCAACTCATGCACTTCGACCTTTGATCATCAATGCTAGCCACACTTGTGTCCGAAAGAGAAGAAGACTTTGGGTTATGGAGCTTAGAACTCTTTGCACTGCCCAAGTATCCCACTGATGAAGTGGAGTGGTCTTGACGACTCCTTGATTTCTTTGTAGGAAAAGAATGCGCCTTGCTACTGGTCTTCTTACTTGATACTCGAGCCTCTCTCTTGGCTTGCTTCCTTTTATTGTTAAGCCCTTCGGCTTCTTAGCCCGATCAGCTAAGGCAGCAAATTCTTGTATCTCAAGAATTCCAATCAACAGCTTAATTTATTCATTCAAACCCTCCCCGAAATGTTTGCACATTTCAACTTCTATTAGGACCCATTCATTCGCATACTGGCTTAGCCTCACTAATTCTTTTTCGTATTCAGACATAGTTTTATCTCCTTGTTTGAGTTCTAGGAACTCTTTTTGTTTCTGATCTAAAAATCTTTGACTGATGAACTTCTTTTCAAACTCAGCTTGGAAAAATTCCCATGTAATGGTCTTTCTCTGTACCACCGAGGATATGGTCTTCCACCAATTATATGCAGTATCCTTTAGAAGAGATACCGCACATTTCAAACTTTCTTCTAGAGTACACGACAAATCATCGAGCACTCTCATAGTATTTTCAAGCCAAAATTTCGCACGTTCTGGGTCATCATCTAGGGTGGCTTTGAACTCTTTGGCCTCATATTTCTTGAGTTTGTCTACCGGAGCCTTTCCCAATCTCATAGGTTCCACGACCCATGGTGCTCCTTCAAGTTGGGCGGCTGGTGGAGGAGGTCGGGGTATCTCAGGATGACTTCTCATATATTCCCTGAACCACTCGTCCATCATCTCGAAGAAGGCAGCTTTCGCCTCTTCTCGGCCCCCAGACATGGGCCTTCTACTACTAGAGTTATCCCTCTATACAGAAGCTAGAGCATAGCTCTCGGCTCCCTCAGAATCATCTCGAGCTTGATCGAAAGACATTTTCTATATTCAAATGCAATTAAAAAGGTTAGGAGATGTCACACTATCATCACTTGTATAATGACATGTATAACTATACTCAATACATACTACTTTATTCAAGAACCAACTAAACCGTAGCTCTGATACCAATAAATGTAACACCCTTCACCCGTATCCAACGCCGGAATAGGGTTTGAGGTGCTACCTAACTTAAACTCAATCAATCTTTGGAAATCAGGTCATAAAATCTTGATCAAATTAAAACTTTTCGTTTCATAAGCAATCTAACCCTTAAATGACTTATGAGGCCCAAAACATTATCCAAGATGGTTTGGGACCAAACCGAGAACTTAAGATAAACTTGGAAAAACTTTATGCTTTAGGCTTCATATGCCCGTGTGGCTTGGGCACGCCCATAGAAAGAACATTATATGAATTTACCAAAATGAATAACAGCCACTATTCTAGGCTTGATACAAAATGAAAGGCTTTTGACTTTGTCAAAATACATAACCAATTTCTCATTAAATCAAACATTTTAGTCTAGCCCTACACATGCCATTATAACAAAATAAAAGCTTTCACATATACCCAAAACAGGATTAGATCGATAGTATGACCAACGCACCAACCGTCTTCCAATCCTCAAGAGTCCACGAGTACTGTGAGACAGAGGAAAATAAAAAGAGGGTAAGCATTAACATGCTTAGTAAGTCCGGATAACGGGAAAGTAAACTTATCGATTATGGAACATGTAACCATAATAAATACTCCATCCAAACAGGTATAGAATAGATTTCCTATCACATACACTCAACCACTAAGTTAGTTTCATGGCATGACAAATAATAGTATATCTAGATGAGCTCATCACAACATTATTCCCAATTTACATCTGATGTTATTCCCATTAAATTTCTCGATTCTCCAATGGATATCTCATTTCCCGTCAATTCATACAAGTGATCATTTCGAGTATGCACTCTCGCGAACCTCGCATCTTATGGCGGAATTGTCAAATTAGGCTAAATTACCCGTAATACAAACTTATTGAGTAAATTTCGGGATTACTAGTCCAGGCTAAATCCTCTTACAATGACATATACTCTAATGAGTTCGGATCTAAATTACCAGTCCAGGCTAAATTTAGATCCTACTTCGGATTACCCGTCCGGGCAAAATCCTTAAGGCACACATATTCTTCGGGAGGCTAGATCACTTTAGGATCACCCGTCCGGGCTAGATCCTTTTCACCGTCAATTCATTTTCGAGATGTTCCATCGAATAACCTTATTCATTCAACCAGGACATTCTTATACATATTTTACTTGCTTTATAAAATCTCATAAATTATCGTGCAATAGGAAATTATTACATTTATACAATCAAGAATATACATTTTAAGTACATTAGAGTCTACTTTTAGTTATTCGAACTTACCTGGTGATCGTTTCAGATTTGGGCTTTGAGCACTCTAAAACCTTCCGTTTTCCTCGGTCAACTTTCGGATTTGGTTTATCGAGGTCAAAATCAGCAAAATAACTATATCAATACATCATTTAATTCCTTTGCAATCCCTATCTCATCCTAGGGAAAAATGACCAATTTGCCCCTAAACCTTGCTAAAATTACAATTTTGCCCTCGGGCTCGTAATTCGACTTTCATTGCATTTTCTAATCATTCAAGCCTAGCCTAGTAATATTTATGCTTATGGCATCTTACAATTCCATCTATATAATGCATTTCTTACCTGTTTCACAAACTTTGCAAAATGGTTCAATTAGGTGTTTTATTGCTAACACCTTTCATAAAACTTGTTTGTCTAACAACTAAAACTCAGGTTATTCCACATAAACTTAGCAAACCTCATGAACCCTTTCATGGAAGCTTCTGAGAACATTTACCATTTTGTAACATAGTCCCCTCAAAAGAAAGCTCATGCAAAGGGGATTCCAAAAGTACAAAAATTATGTGACAGCCCTAAATTGACCCTAGTCGGAAATCGGTTTCGGGACCGCTAAACCGAATCACCGAAGTATTTGAATATAATCTTTATTGTCTAAAATATGTGGATATGAATGTGTGAAAGTTTTAAGCTTCGATTTAGTTGATTGCATGTGAATTTAGTTAATAGGACTTAGGTGTGACACTTTTGAAATGTGATAGGTTAATCTATAAGGATCTAATAGTGCATGATGTCAAAAAAGAGGGTACTTGCATGTCAAATTAGCCAAATCTTGGATAGTGGCCGGCCATGGTATGGGCTATTAATGGTAATATGTATTTTTCTATTAACATTTTTTTTGTTACAAAATAAAATAATGAATTAAGAATAATAAAACATGAGGTGAGTGGGAGGAGAAACCAAAGTTGTTTCATCCTTGCTCCTCCATTGCCGTGACTTGAGGGAGGAAGAAGAAAAGAATTCTCTTGCTTCATGTTTGGTTGGTTGATGATTAGGAAGAGGTATGTTTGATGTTATTCCATGAAATTCATGCATATTTTTAGTTGTTAGTTTGAATTCTACCTAGCCATGGTTTAAATCTTTGCTATTTGATGGAGATGATACTCGGCCATGGATGTTGTCTTTCTTGGTTGGTGTTTGATGTTGTGTTGATGAGGTATGAAGATGATAGAGTTTGAGTGCTTAATAAAAAGGATTGGATGTGAGTGTGTGTGAGAATTTGAAAAGGATGGGTCTTAGCAACTTCATGAAGTGTTCGGCCATGGTGCTAAAATGTTGTATTATGTTTAAACTTAGAATTTTTAGTTATATGGTTAGTATAGGTATGGATAACCGAATATGAGAGCATGAATAGATGAAGAGTTTTGTAATTATAAAAAAATGGGTTAATTGATATGTGGTAAAAGTTAAGTGTTAAATGAAATGGAAATGATATCATATTGGAATATGTATACTCGACCACATGAATGAATACATAGATTGGTGTTGCATATATTCGGCTATAGGTAAGCATATTGATGATTCTATCTTGACTTAGATAATCGGCTAAAGGAGAATATTAGCTAATATGTTGAATTTGATTCATGATTTCATATATATGACTCTAATGTCTAATATATATATGGGCTAAGTACCTTGAATTTCTCTTGATGTTCAAGATGATTAAATCAATTTATTTGTTAAATTAAGCTCAAGAGCAAAGGGGAACTAAATTTGATAAAGGAAAGGAAAAAGTAATTGAATAGCCGTTGAAGTCGTTCGACAACATCCGAGGTAAGTTTTCGAGTAATGGAACTTAGTTTATGATTTGATTAAGTCATGACATATAGCATAACAAATAAACGGAGATATAATGATTCTACTTGAATTATATATTGAGGTGATTAGTTTATACTTATGACGGGCAGCCGAATACGTATAGAGATCATGTTATAAAGCAAATCAAAATCATGCTCTTTGTATGTGGCTATTGAGCCGAAAATGGTAATGGTTGATAAGTGTCTTGTGTTTGAATTCTAGTTATGAAAATGAAATATAGATGTGTCATGATTTATTGATATATGTGCATGATTATTTGGATGATATCCGGGCTAAGTCCCGAAGGCATTTGTGCTAGTGACCATATCCGGGCTAAGTCCCGAAGGCATTTGTGCTAGTGACTATATCCGGGCGAAGTCCCGAAGGCATTTGTGCGAGTAGTTGCTATACCCGGGCTAAGTCCCGAAGGCATTTGTGCTAGTGACTATATCCGGGCTAAGACCCGAAGGCATGTGTGCGAGTTGCTATATCCGGCTAAATCCCGAAGGTACTTGGGTTTGGAAGTGAGAGATCTTGCTGTAATAATTTCAAATAATACGCTCATGAAATCCAAATGATAAGGTATGTTTCGTATATGCATCGGAAAGGTTGATTCCTTTTAAATAGTATTCGCTCAATTGATTAACGAACTTCCGGCCTCTAGTTAGGGTTGATTCCCTGTGTATGAATATAATGGTTGAAGCGTGAAGTAAGTATGATTTTGAGAACATGCATATAAGCAATTATTCATTTAGTCATATGAACGCTATACTTTGGTCGTAAATAATTTCATTACTCAAACTTACTAAGTATTAAATGCTTATTCTGTTTCTTTAATTCTCTGTTTTATAGATTTTGTTCGTCAGCTATCGGACTCGGGATTGTCAAAGTCGAAGTCGTCCACACTATCTAAACCCTTTTGGTACCCTTTTTTTTAGTTGAACTTCGATAGTGGCATGTATGGGACTGACCTTTGTTGTTAATTAAGTACCTTTTGGTAATGTATATATATTCGGATGGCCATGCGAAAATGGCTTATATATTTTGAGCGTAGCGTTATAATCATTTTGTGTATATATATATGGTTATTGAGAGGTGTGGAAATGCTTGGCAATGATTAGCCATTGGAATGGTTAATCGCGATCATATTTGGTGCTATGTATGTCAAATGGCTAGTTGAATCATGGAAACTATGAAATAGGTGAGATTTACCTTAAAGTAGATGCAGACAGCAGCAGTGGTGTGAGTTTGAAAAATCACTAAAAATATTCGGAATGTAATTAAATAATGAATAAATTATGTAATCGAATCTTGATGAGTCTATTTTCATTTGGAAGAAACGAAATGACCATATGAGCCGTATTTTATGAGATGTTTAAGTTTTTGTGAAATAGGGCCAGAGCGATTTCTGGATCCCCTTTTTTGACTTTGGAAATTCACCATAAATTAACCAGAGATAATTAGAAGTCATGCTTTATATGTACAGATTCCTTTCTGAGTCTAGTTTCATTAGAAACAAACGGCATAAGTATTTAAGCCCTGTACAGGGAGATATCTAAGTCGTAATGCATGAAGGTCAGAGTAGTCGAACCCTGAATCAGGGGAGACTTTAACTACTAAACTGTACTAATTGGCCAGACCAAAAATTCTAGAAAAAAATTTATAGATGAATATATGAGTCTAGTTTCAGGAAAAATTTACGGAATCGATTTTCGAGTTTTGGAACTCTAGATATGATTTTTAAAGTGACTGTGATGCAGTTAGCCAGCTTGTCTGGAAATTTTAAAATGAACTGTGTAAGTAAATGAATTAAGTCTGTTAACACCTCGTGTTCGACTCCGGAAACGGTCTCGGGTACGGCCATTACAAATTATCAAGCAAATCACTTACTTGTGTGAGTAATGAGTTGCTGAAATTTAAAGCTTCAAAAACCCTTCTCTTTGCTGAAATTTTCGGTGGAACAATGGAGAAGATGAAGTATGATATCACCTTTTCTTTATTATAATATTTCAAGTCAAATAGGTCCACCTAACTCACCTAAACCAAAATTTTTTGTCTCCTATATTACTATGGATGGCCACCCTTGTTTTTAAGGGGTTAATTTCCCTTTAAAAGCCTCCAAAAATTAGTCCATGACAAATTAACACTCTTTTTCTATCTAATTTGGACTTTTGCACTTAATGGGATTTAGCCCTTTTCACAATTAGACTCAAAATCGCTAAAATTAATTCATCAAAATTTTCATGTATCTATATAATCATGCTATAACACCAAAAATATAAAAAAATAATTTTCTTAGCCTCAGATCCGTGGTCTTGAAACCACTGTTCCTACTAGGCCCTATATTAGGATGTTACAGTTTTGGTGCAGGAAGGCAAGGTCATAGCCTGTGCTTCGAGACAGTTAAAGTCGCATGAAAAGAACAATCTGGCACACGACCTTGAGTTAGTTGTGATTGTATTTGCTTTGAAGATTTGGCGCCACTATTTGTTCGGTGAGAAATGTCACGTTTAGTTTGATCACAAAAGCTTAAAAATTTGATGACTCAGAAAGATTTGAATCTACGACAGCGAAGATGGTTAGAGTTGTTAAAAGACTACGAGCTTATAATTTGACCATCATCCGGGAAAGGCCAATGTTGTTGCTGATGCTTTAAGTCATAAATCATTGTTTGCTTTACGTGCGATGAATACACAGTTAACTTTGTCTGATAATGGTTCAGTTTTAGCTGAGTTGAAAGCAAAACCATTATTTATTCAACAGATTTACGAAGCTCAAAAGGTTGATAATGAATTGTTAGCAAAATAGGCTCAGTGTGATTTGAATACTGATTCAAAATTTCGAGTTGATGCTGAAGGTTGTTTGAGATTCAGAGATCGAATATGTGTTTCGAGAAATTCAGAGTTGATTCAGATGATTTTAAATGAAACTCATAGCAATCAGTTATTTATTCATCCGGGTAGTACTAAAATGTATAATGATCTGAAACAACTTTATTGGTGGCATGGTATGAAACGAGATATCTCGAAATTTGTTTCAAAATGTTTAATTTGTCGGCAAGTTAATGCTGAACATTAGGTTCCATCTAGGTTATTTCAACCGATTATGATTCCTGAGTGGAAATGGGACAAAATCATGATGGATTTTGTATCGGGTTGACCTCTATCACTGAGTAAGAAAGATACAATCTGCGTTGTTGTGGATAGATTAACTAAATCAGCCCATTTCATTCTGATTGGTACATATTATTCACTTGATAAGCTTGTTGAGTTGTATATTTCTCAAATTGTGAAATTATTTAGAGTACCTATTTCTATTGTTTCAGATAGTGATCCGAGGTTTACATTACGATTTTGGAAGAAAATGCAAGATGCATTAGGTACGAAACTACATTTTAGCATTGCTTTTCACCCACAGATGGATGGTCAATCAGAGCGAATTATTCAGATACCCAAGGATACGTTGAGATGTTGTATTCTTGAGTTTGAAAGTACATGGGAACGATGTCTGCCACTGATTTAATTTCAATATAATAATAGCTTTCAATCAAGTATCAAAATGGCTCCTTCTGAAGCTTTGTATGGCTGCAAATGTCGAACACCGTTGTATTGGACAGTGCTTAGTGAGAATAAGATTCACGTGGTTGATTTGATCAGAGAACAAAAGAAAAAGTGAAAGTAATACGAGATAGTTTGAGAGCAGCTGCGGATCGTCAAAAATCATATGCAGATTTAAAAAGAAAAGATATTTAGTATCAGATCGAGGATAAAGTGTTTTTGAAAGTATCTCCATGGAAGAAAATACTTCAATTTGGTCGTAAAGGCAAATTGAATCCGAGGTTCATCGGACCATATGAAATTATGGAGCGAGTCGAACTAGTGGCTTGTCAATTTGCATTATTGTCTGAGTTAGAAAATATACATAACGTATTTCACGTATCGATGCTACGAAAATATAGATCAGATCCTTCGCATGTCATTTCCCCGACTGAGGTTGAAATTCAGCCTGATATATCTTATGATAAAGAACTAATACAGATTTTAGCTCGTGATATCAAAGAGTTGAGAAATAAGAAAATAGCGTTAGTAAAAGTGTTGTGGCATCGACACGGGGTTGAAGAAGCTACATGGGAACCCGAGGATGCTATGAGAAAGCAATATCCAAACCTATTCATTGGTAAGATTTTCGGGGACAAAAATCCCTAAGAAGGGAGAGTTGTAACAGCCCGGATTAAACCCTAGTCAGAATAGTGGTTTCGGGACCATAAATTCGAGTTAGAAAAAAATATTTTAATATTATTTTTTGTGTTTATAGTATGTGTTTAAGCATGTGTGAAAGTTTCGTGTGGAAATTTTATTATTTGTGTGCTTAATTTGATAAATGGACTTAATCGCATAAAATGTAAAAGTGGCTAGCTATTTGTTAAAAGTACCTAAGTGCTATGTCTTAATAAAGGAAAGGTCCTTATGTTGTAAATGTACCATTGAATTCATAAAATGACATAAATGGGCATGAGTTATGGATTTTAAATGAAATTATAAGTTATATTAGTAATTTGATAAATAAATGTTGATTTAATAAAACAAAAGCATAAAATTTGTCCATTATCATCCATCTTTGCCGAATATTAGAAAGGAAAAGAAAATAAAAGATCAAGCTAGGGTTTGGCACTTGTGATTGGTGATTAAGGTATGTTTTGAGCTCGATTTTTTATTATTTTTATGTTTTTGAGATCGTTGCTTGGTAATCTATCAAGCCCATGCCCTAATTTTTGAATTGGTTGATGATTTTGAAAGATGTCATTGATGAATTCATGTGTTTTATGATGTTTAATGATGAATTATGAAAGCTTAGTGCTTGATATACATGTTTTGTAAAGCGATTTTGAGTAAAAATGCATATTAGGGATTTAATTTAGAAAAGTGTAAATTGTGGGGTTGAATTGTGATATAAATGACAGTTTTGGGCTCCTAGAGGTCCTTATGATATTCGGCTATGCATGGGTTCATTGAAATTATGTGTATTTTGTGTTTTTATGAAATAGGGACTAAAGTGTTAAAATGTGAAAATGTGAGGGCTAATTTGTAAAATGCCCTAACTATGTGTTTATGGATTAAATTGAATGTGTTGGTGATTAAATGATTTCATTTTGAATATAGATCAAGAAAGGAGAAATTCGAACTTAGATCGAGGCAAAAATGAAATGCTCGATTGATTGACTAATATCATCATTTTTACGTCCGAGGTAAGTTTGTGTGTAATACATTTTGTTTGTATAATGTTTCTATGTGATGAAATAAATAGAAATGAGATTGATAAGTTGGAGCATGTGAAATATGAATCAAATTTGAGGCACTAAGTGTTCGAGAAATGAAATAGCTATGGTTATTAAATATGGCAGTGAGTGTGCGAGAATATACGGCGATGGCTGAATAAATGGCACTATGTGTGCGATACTGATATAAGTTCGGTTTAATGAAATGACACTAAGTGTGCGATAATATTATAGCTTCAGCTAAATAATTGGCACTAAATGTACGAGTTCAAAGAACGTCTAAAGATGATTGAATGACATTATGCATCAAGCATTGAAGTAAAAAATGTGATAGGTAAGAATGTGATGGTACAGGTATGTACGAAACCTATGTGGTTGATGATATTATGGTATGATAATAAGTTATAGCTTTGAGTTATTTTGACTAATGTGATGAGTAATATTAAGTGTTAGTTAAAAGATTGAGTTAGTGGATTGATGAATTAAGTGTATTATATCATGAACTTACTAAGCTTAAAAGCTTACTGTGTGAAGTGTTATCTGTTTTACAGTGTTATAAAGCTAGTTCGGATCCAGGGATCGTCAGCGACTTATTCTGTAACACCCCTATCCCGTAACTGTCACCGGAATAGGAAAGGGGAGTCATCGAATAGACAGAGCATATCGAAGTAACACAGATTCACAAATATCATATAATATCAATACATAAATATTAATCCACAATTGATCCATTAAGATGGTCTACGATACCTAAAACGTACAATAAGGGAAGGTCGAAACTGAACCGAACCCGTTCAGAAATTTCAGAACTTAATCAATATTTTCAAAATTGACCAAGTCACACGCCCATGTGACTAGGCCGTGTGACTCACACGGGTGGTCCAACTGTGCCAAAAAGAGGTCCTATACTTACTTTTCAACATGGCCAATAGACACGGCCGTGTGCCATGACCGTGTAAAATTTAGTTAGCTACTGACTTTCTCACACGGCCACAAGGCACGCCCGTGTTCGCTGGCTGTGTGGCTCAATGTAGGCTTGGTTTAAGCCAATTTGCCACCCCATATGGTTCCAATCCTACAAACATTAATATGCAACAAGTATACCAACATTTCCAATCAATTCAATGCTCAAATATGACCAAAACACATTAGAACATAGCACATTTCAAAACATGCATCAAAACTATGCACTAAACTTAACATTTGATAGCGAATTGACATGGCCTAACATATATACAATTCAAAACTTAATACATAGACATTCTAGCCTATACATGCCATACTTAGCAATATATACACTTTCAAAGGTACCAAAAAGATCTTAATAGTGTGGTGACAATCCTCGACTATCCCGAGCCTTCAGTAGCTACGATAATTGTAAAACAGACAGAAATCGCACAGAGTAAGCTACGAAGAGCTTAGTAAGTCAAATAGAAATTCCAAACTATTATAGCATAAAAATAATATTAAATGACTAGATTTCACAACCGTCTCATAGAATATTTCCTTACTTCACAAAAACATAGCCTTTTCTATTCAGAAACCTAGTACGATACAAACGTACCTGTATGAATTATATATTTCATATCTCATACTTTATCATCGCACAATCCAGAAACGGAATAAATATTCACAGACAAGTACAATGCCAACGTCCCAGACGTGGTCTTACATGTAATTCAGTATCGATGCCTCTGTCCCAATCAGGGTCTTATACGAAAACAGATACGATGTCGATGTCCCAGACATGGTTTTACACGTAAGTTTCAAATTGATGCCTATGTTCTTTTATCAGGCTCTCAAGTCTGTCCAATGCAGATAACAGTTTAAAAACACAAAGTTTAACCAACTTAACAAATAAGTGTAGTTTGACTTGCCTTGTACAGATTTAAGACGAAAATGAGTCGACTATTCGACTACCTTGGACTTCCCTCGATCTAAGTCCAATTTTCTTTGTTCTTGATCTAATACAATAGAAATTCAACCATTTAATCATTCATTTCATTCAATTTAATCCATTTACACATATTTAGGGCACTTTACATTTTAGTCCTTACATTTTCACACTTTGACAATTTAATCTATTTTTCACAAAATCACCAATATGCCAAATTCACCAAGACTATAACTTGGCCAAATATACATGGCTTCCATATAAGCCCATACAACATGTTTAATTCACAAATTAGTCCTTCAAAACCTCATTTTCACAAATTAGCCTAAATAGTTCATTTCATTAAAATTTCAAGAATAAAACATATAACCCATCTAAAAAGCCTTCATAATTCATCCAAAAACATCACAAAACTCATGATATCAGCAATGGCATTTCATGAAATCTTTAACAGAAACAGAAATTCAGACATGGGCTTTGAAGAACACGAAGTAACGATCACAAAAACGTAGAAATTATCAAAAACGGACCGAAGTACATACCTTAATCAAGAAATGAAGTAGCCGAACCCTAGGTGTTCTTTTCCTTTTATTTCTTTTGAATTTTTGGCAATAACAATGTGTTTATGGCCATTTTCATATTTTATTTTATTATAATAAACATTATATCCATCTTTTACAATTTTGCCCATGGCATATATCATTGAATTTTTACCAAATAATGTTCATAATTTTCCATGCATTATTACAATGGTCCAATTTCATCATAAGCACCTCTCATTTATAAAGCCAAGTCAAATAAGCACTTTAACAATTAGCATGCAACTTTTGTATTTTACGCGATTAAGTCCTTTCTCGTAATTAAACACAGAAACAGACAAATTAAATCATAGAAATTTTACAGGTATAAATTCACATTTCAAAGACACAGAAAATAATTTTAAAATATTTTTCAGACTCGGATTTGTGGTCCCGAAACCACTATTCCGACTAGGGTCAAAACCGGACTGTTACATATTCACACTATCGGACATTTATTTTGGTACCATTTTGAGAGTTGTATATATGGTATACAGCATATATAGGCTAGTATCATTTTGGTATGTTTTGTGTTGTGAATATTAGCCATGAGAATTGGCTTATAAATGTTAATATGTATGGCCTTTTAAGTTGGCTAAAATAGTGTGTTTGATAGGTAAGTCATATGATGTATATAATGTTCATGTGATGGTTTGATTTTAGAATGTGGAATTGGTAAGTTTTGTGGTATGAAGTATGTGATGAAATGATGAGTTTATGTATTTGAAACTTATGTAGGTTGTGATGATTTTGGTACAGTGACTAGGTATGCTTTGGTTGAGAAATTGAGTAATAAATTGGTTGGTAATTGAATGGTATGAATATATACAAATTGGTTGATTTGGTTGCCTATGAATGTATGCAAGTGATGCTAAAATGTTGTGGTTTTGGATTGCTTGAGTTAGGTTGAAATTTTGGCTTAAACTAAGCTTAATTTCACCTTACACGATTGAGCACACGGGCGTGTGTCTCGACCGTGTGTCTGTTGTAATTTAGCTATTCAAGTCAATCTCGAGCACGGCCTAGACGCACGGGCATGTCTGGTGGCCGTGCAAGGCACACGGCCTTGGTACATGGGCGCGTGTAGCCATTTCAAAGGGTACATGGGCTAGACACACGGCCGTGTGGTCGGCCGTGTGACCTAAGTCAGTTTCGACCACGGCCATGGCACACGGACATGTCTTGTGGTCATGTGGTTAAGTCAGTATGTATGCCTTGTTTTGCCACGGTTTAGACACATGGCCGTGTTTAAAGTCGTGTGAGGCACACGGCCAGTTCACACAGGCGTGTGACTTGTGAAACTTCGAAAATTTTGTTAAGTTTTTGAGAAAATTTGTATGTGCTTGGTTTAGTTCGGATCCCTTTCTAAAGCATGTTTAAGGTCTCGTTGACCTATGTAAGGGACTTTGTAATGATGTGTGTCGATGATGCCATGATGATTGAGAAATAAATGCGAAATGTTTAGATTTTTTCGATAACTCCTTTAACGCTAGTCCAGCGACGGATACGGGCTAGGGGTGTTACATATTATGCTTACTCCCCTCTTTTTTCCATTTTCTTATAGTATCGCCAAGCTAGCTCAGGGATCGAAAGATGTCAGAGACTCGATCACACTATCAACTGGACATTTGGGTATAGTCAGTCTCAACATTTTGAGTATGGCATGTATAGGGGCTTGGTCTTTTTGTTATATGTCATATTGGTCGAGCCAAATGTGTTGGCTTATGGTAATATTTGATTCATTTTGTATATGACCATTTGATATGGTTCATATTGATTGTTTATGTTGTAACCCTAATTAATTATGCATACATGCAATGTGTTATGCTTGATGTGGTTACTTATGGATGAAATGTGTGATGAATGGCATATATGCTAAATGAATGAATTGTGGCTAATAAGTATGACCAAAGTTATGGTATAATTGAGTAAATTGGAAGTAGGTTTACCATGATGAATAAATATGAAATTGGTGTGGAATGCTATATGAAAGCATGATGGTTTTGATAGGTGATATGTTGACATTACAAAGTGATGAATTAATCAAGTTTATGAGTATTTGAGTGACTAAATATACTATGTTGCATGCCATAAAAAATGTATGAGTAAATGAACATTTAAGGGTGACAAATGGCTTGGAAAATAGCCTCAAAGTTGTCCACACGGGTAGACGGTGTGTATCTAGGCCGTGTGTGACACACGGTTTGCCCCATAGGCTTGTGATTTGACTGTGTGTCCCCTGCACCCTAATTAATGCAAAACAGAATGCCCAGTAGTAAACACACGGGCAGAGACACAGGTGTGTGTCTCTGCCGTGTGAAGGGTACAGCCTTAGGATATGGGCGTGTGCCCAGGCCGTGTGAAGTCTGCACCTGATTTTGGAATTTAATTCGCCACACGGCCTGAGCACACGGACGTATCCCAAGCCACACAAGTGTGTGACTTGGCCGTGTGACCCTATTAGTGTTGATGACGTCATAAATAGAGAGTTACACGAGCTGAGGACACGGGCGTGTGTGATCACACGGCCTACCCACACGGGTGTGTGACCCTGTTTCATGAAATTTTTCTAAGTTTTTCTAAAGTTCTTGAATTAGTCCTGAGCTACTCCCGATGTAAGTTTTGGGCCTCATAGGCCCATATAAGGGATAATTTTCATATGCATGTGATTGGATGAATTTGATTTGGTCCAAATTTTATGGTCGATTGTGTATGTTTGCTGGTGTTTATGTCCCGTAATGCCTTGTATCCTGTCTCGATGTCGAACATAGGTAAGAGGTGTTACAATCAACATCTAGGGCTCTCGTTTTGTTAAAAGGTAAAAGGACTAATAGTCTTTATATTCTGGAAGGTTCTACAGTGACCGGTGAAATTAGACGTCCCTTGTCCTTTACGGAGTTGAAGTCAACTCATTTGGAGCAGAGACAACTTGGTCATAGGAGGGAAAAATGTATGATCGTTTCGTTAAAAATAGGTTTTTTTTATGTAGGTTTTGAAAAGTTTGACACTATGTTCGTGAAAATCAGACCCGGGTTAGTTTTGATTAGGCAGTGCATAAGTCGATGGTTAGAAGTCTTCCAGCTTCTAAGCACATATTCGACTCAATTAATTCTTTACATAGTTCAAGATAGGCCCGTGGCGGGCTTTGACAAAGATGGCGTTATGGAAATATGAGTCAAGGTGGAGATTTGTTGAGTATGCCTCATATTTTAATCAAATTTGAGAGATAATCTCCTAGTTAAACTCTGATTATTTGTTTCAGTCAAACTCTGATTAGTATAGATTATTTTATTATTATTTGACTTATGAATTTAGCCTATAAATAAGCTCTTTTACAACATTAGAAAATATACCCATTAAAGATTAGATATCATAACACTTTTGGAGAGTTTTGTGTTTACGTTTTGAGGGTTTTTTGTTTACAGGTTTTGGGCTTTAGTGTTTTATCTACATCTTTTGTACTCTTTGTTCTTTTGCCATTATAGTAAAATTATTTTTGCCTGTGGTTTTTTATCCTCTTTGGATGGGTTTTTCCACATTAAATTTGTGTGTTCAATTTCTCAATTTCTTTCGCTATTTTTTACTTATTCGTTGCTTAATCGGGTCGATTCCCAACATATATACTTGCAACAGTTCATACCATTTCAAACTACGTTTAACTCCATTACAAGCTTTAGATATTTAACCAAGTTCTAATATTAACCATTAACCATAAGTGCATAGACGCATAACTTTATATTCCAAATTTGACTCAACCTAGGTACATGGCTTGTAAACAACAAAAGAGACTTATACAAACATTATCGAGTTCGGGATTTTGACTAGATGCTGAAGTTGATGCTCGAGATCTCATTTGAGACCTAACTTGTGCATGAAAAAATAAATTGCACGCTGCATGATAAAACTCAATAATCTTTCTATAAATCAAATCAGTATAACATAATTGTTATCAAATACAAATAATCAATTCAAGTCTATTATTCAACTAATTCGTATACCAAATTGTAACATAGACTTAGTGATCAATTCATTTGCTTATTTCATATCACCATTTATAAGCATATGTTCCTATATATATATTCACATTCATTGATTTATATATTTATTTTCATCTCATCAATTTAATCATTTTTGAGTTTATTGACTCGTAAATACTCAATCACCCCCAGGGGCTCATTTCTAGCCAATTTACATGGTCTTTCACATGCTATTGAATATCACAATTCATATGTGAGCAATTATATCAAATCTATTCATATTTCATTTCAATCTACCATATAGCCTAGTCAAATTATGTTTATATAATCCTATTGACTTTACTTGGATTTCAAGACGGATATACAAATTAACCAACTGGCATCTGAATCTAGCATTGTACTATATTATCGAATAAATCGAAAGAAATTTATTGGCACACACTGTGCATCGTTGGACAAGCCAAAGCAATTATACTGTACATCATCGGATAAATCAAAAAAAATATATTGGCACATACTATGCATCATCGGACAAGTCAAAACAATTATACTAACATGCGTAGTACATATTGGATAAACCTAAGTAATTCTGATGGCACCTAGAGAAAAAAATATACTGGCATACAATCGGATCTTTATTACCAAAAAAACTAAAAAAAGAAAAAAAGTCAGATATTGGATACTTAGTCTTTCTATGTTCTGGAATACTGCTATTAAGAAAGTAAATAACATGAATAAAATTTATGGAAAAAAACTTTTTTCCTTCTATATAAATGATAGGATCCCATCAATAAAGTAGGACTTACCTTCCCTCTTCTTAATCTAGATTAAAAAAAAAAAGCATCTTCTCCAAGGCATTCCATGTGCATCTTTATTCCTTGCTATATAAAACCGCCCTTCCCCTATTACATAATTACTACATTACCATGCTTCAACTAGCCCCATTGCTTCATAAATCTTGAATATGCGCATATAATATCAAACGTATATTTACACACAGTTCTCAATATTTTATAAAAAAACATAATAATCAAGGAAGGCAGCTAAGCATTGAACAAAAGAAAAAGCAGAAGAAAGGCAGGTAAGCTAAGAACAAAAAAACAGGATGGATAATTGGATACCATTCCCTCAAAAAAGAATAATATAATAAGTTAAGGGATTTGGTAAAACTAATACATCATTAAAATCCGTGTTTGAAAAATTGACAACTTTTCACCTTTATTTTAATCATCTCACCGACAAAACGGCATTGGTGACACAGGAAAACGGCCAAACCGGGGGGGGGGGGCCATTCCCGTCATTTTCCCCTCACACTTCCACCGGCGGGCTCCTTATATAGCACTGCTTTTAGTTATGGGATACTGATGTAAAGACACTATTTTGGTAACTTACACACGTGATTCAACCTTGCTTTTTGTGCTGTTTTATTGACTTATTTAGCTACTATTAATTAAATTTTTATTAAAATTAAAAATATTTAAAATAAAATTTGAAAATAACAAAAAATTGAAAAATATTTAATAAATGTTAACTAAGGGATATATAAATATTTTAATATTTACGCACTGTACATCACTTTCCGGTCCTCAAAGTTCTAGCGTAACATGAAGCCGAGGTTGCCGCAAACGGAAGTGTTTGAACTGAGAGCCAAAAGTTGACTTTAACTCCAATTTAATATGATAGATCTTGTATCGTAGTATCAGGATTTCCAGGCAGTATCATTGCATGGTCTACTTAATTGCCAATATTTATTTATTCTAGTGAAGTTCCCAGTTCCCACCTTAGATTTTTGATTCTGATTTTCAAGTTGACTGAACCATTTTCTTTCTTTCGTTCTTTAAATTCACCTTCTCATCTACTTTGTAAATAAATGCGTTTTCCAACAAATTTAAGTGTAGTAAAGTAAAAGTAGCAGCTTTATCCTATAACCTTTAATAAGTAGTGAGCTAAACCCAGATCAGATATTTGTCTTTTTTAGATGAAAACTTCATTTATTGGGTGCTGCTGGGCCTCTATGCGCTAAAAGGATGTGTGCATTATGCTACTGAATGCATCAAGTTAATGTGATTGCTCCCTTTCCCAGAAATGTTTTCTCCTTCTTCTACTCCTACTTTTTAAGGTTTATCTTCCCTTCTTTTTCTTTTTGAGTTCAACAGGAATGGAGACTTCCAGGGTGGGTTTCAGTTTATTGCTTTGTACAATATTCATGGTTGTTCCAGTTTCAATAGGTCAGCTTACTTCAACCGAAACCAGGCTTCTTTTCCAAGTTCAAAAGCTTCTTGAATACCCTGAGGTACTTCAAGGATGGACAAAGTGGACCAACTTCTGTTATCTCCCTCATTCTCCTTCTCTCAAGATTGTGTGTGCAAACAGTCGCGTGACGGAGATAACCATCGTTGGAAACAGGAGCTCTCCAGCGAATGTTGTACCAGGTTCTGGACCACAGGGTTTGTCCGGCAAGTTTTCCATGGATTCATTATTCACTGTCCTCACCAAGTTTTCTAGTTTGAGAGTATTGTCCCTGGTGTCCCTGGGGTTATGGGGTCCCTTGCCTCCCAAGATCAACAGGTTTCATTCACTCCAAGCTCTCAACATGACCTCTAATTTCATCTCCGGCAGGATTCCTAAGCAGATTGCATCGTTCCAGAATCTAACAAGTCTGGTTTTGGCTGATAATCTGTTCAATGGGAGCGTTCCAGATCTTACAGGCTTACCACTCCTTAAAGTTGTGAATTTGGGTGGCAACCTCCTTGGACCTCAGTTTCCTTCATTGAGCCAAAGTCTTGTAAGTATCACGTTGAGCAACAACTCATTTAGATCCCAGATCCCTTCAGGACTGAAGAAATTCAATCAGCTCCAGAGGCTGGACATCTCTTCTAATAGACTTGTGGGACCACTCCCATCGTTTCTATTCTCCTTGGCTTCAATTCAGTATCTTAATTTGGCCCAGAACCAATTAAGCGGAGCCCTTGCTTCCACTACAGGTTGTAGTAACAACCTCTCCTTTGTAGATATCTCAAACAACCTTTTGATAGGGAAACTCCCTTCATGCATCGGATCAAACTCCAGAAACAAAACAGTCATTAGTTCATGGAATTGTCTGTCTACTGGGAATTCAAATCGCCAACATCCTTATTCATTTTGCAACAAAGAAGCATTGGCTGTTAAGCCCGTGGAAAGCAAGGAGCAGGAGGAGCCTGGGATCAACTTGGGTCTAATACTCGGTATCATTGGAGGCGTTGTTGCCATTGCAGGAGCTATTGCTTTGTTGATGTTTGTGATTATTCGAAGATCACGAACAACTGAAGACGCAAATTATGATGAAAGATCCATTGTAGACAAAATGTCTGTTCGTAGCTCTCCCAAACCACCCATTGATTCAAGTAAGACCATCTGATTTTGTAAATACTGTCATCATTAATTCAATTTCGACCTACCAAAATTTGGTTTCTTTCCTACACCACAGGGCGAGTTCCACAGACAATGAGATCAGCTGCAATTGGGCTTCCACGATATCGCGTTTTCAGCTTGGAAGAAATTGAAGATGCAACCAACAACTTTAACCCATCAAATTTTATGGGGGAAGGATCTCAAGGGCAGGTAAATACATTTTGTGTTAAATTGTCATTAATCCCTAGAGATATACGTTCAAGATGAATAGTGGTTACTTTTGATTGATGTATGCAACAGCTCTATAAAGGTTGGCTTGTAGATGGGTCACTGGTGGTGGTAAAATGTTTGAAACTAAAGCAGAAGCATGCACCTCAAAATCTGATACAACACATGGAAGTTTTGTCCAAGCTGAGGCATCGTCATTTGGTTAGCGTTCTGGGACACTGTATTGTAACTTACCAGGATCATCCTAATGTTGCCACTACTGTGTTCGTTGTTTTCGAGCACATTTCCAACGGATCATTGCGGGAACATCTTACTGGTAAACCTAAACCCCTTAAATAATTTAAAGGAACAGGGCAAAAGGATATTAATGTTATTTACTCGTTGATTTGACTTTGGGAATTGGCAGATTGGAAAAAGAAGGAGATACTGAAATGGCCACAGAGAATGGCAATCACCATTGGAGCTGCAAGAGGAGTTCAATTCCTGCATACAGGAATTTCGCCTGGGATTTACGGAAACGATTTAAAGATTGATAATATTTTGTTGGATGAGACTCTTACACCCAAAATTAGTAATTACAACATCCCATTGCCACTTAAGGTATAGGAAACACAAAGCAGATTTACATTTCATTTACACTTTTTGCTTTTCCAAAATTTAATCTGTTCCTTGGTTTTCATTGATGAAATTACAGACGGGTTCGGAAAGCCCCCTCTCAAATCGCCTTAGCAGGTAGGTAATGTCTTTCACCCACCTTCAATTTCCATTGACACAATGCTCTAACTCAAACCATTCCTGCAGTGATGAAAATGCTGAGAAGGAAGACATTTATCAACTGGGAGTTCTGCTGCTACAGGTTATTACCGGTAAATTGGTCACATTTTCAAATGAATTGGATGGGCTTAAACTTGAGGTATGCAAGTTTATAGGTTCTACTTCTCCACCCAAATTTAAACCAAACAGTATAGGCTGAATTAAATTTCCAATGTTGTGGTTGCAGCTGGAAAAGTGCTTATCTGAAGGGCCATCGAAGTTAAGAGGTGTGATTGATCCCTCAATACGAGGCACTTTTGCAGATGAATCAATGAAGACCACAGTTGAATTCGCTATAAATTGCCTGTCCAAAGATTCAACCAAACGCCCCTCGATAGAAGACGTCCTTTGGAATTTGCAATATTCGATTCAAGTTCAGGAAGGATGGGCCAGTAGTGGAAACCTCGCCACACATATGTAATGTAATACTTCATTGCGTTCTCAGCAACTATAATTTATTATCTTCTGTAACTTTACAGATGTTGCCAAAATAAAATGTTATCACTATTTCAACTTGTATTTAGAGTACACGAGATTCTTTGGCAAATCACCATCATTACAAGTTTCCACATGGTAGCATGATCCCAAGTGCAACTACCATCATTATGTTTGTCACAAATTCTATTAAATCATTCCATCATTAATTGATTTTTATACAGTATTTTAATAATTACAAATGAAAAATTATAAGTAACTAAAAATTATGTAACTTGGTTATTAACAAATAATCATAATTATTTAAGTAGATATCTATTGAATAATTATGTTTATTGCTAAAGATATAACTATTCATTTGGGTAGTTATGTCCTTATGAAGAGACATGAGGCCTCTTATAAATAAGATAATAGTGAAGTTTTATTTGCATGACAACCGAAAACATATAAAAAAGTTTCTTTCTAATCTCTGACCATCTTTTATATTCCTAGATTGTTTTATAAAGAAATATTGCAGAAATTTTTATAGAAATTGATATCCTTACTATTTTTGCTCAGTGCTTAGTGGACTATTTCTGTCTGTGCAAAATGTAGACAGTCATTGGACTTCATTGTATCCTCAAGATTCATTTACCAGTAACTCTTTTGCATACCATAATATAAGTGGGGGTGAGTAGAACCTTAAAAGAAAGTGGCATCGATACACACATTGAAGCCTTTGTTAATTTCTCATAAGTTTATTTTTATCCACATGCACCAGCAATTTTAAGGTTCTATTTTCATAATTTATGTTTTACTACACATTCACATGCCACTACAAGCATGGTACTATGATGATGAATATTGATAATTGCGGTTGCATAAAGATCAATGATCCTGACAAATTTTAATTTAGAAGAAATTTTTATTGCAAGAAAAGCTATGTCAAATTTATTATTTTACTCTTATTGCATATTTAGATTTCAATTGTCACGTGTTTATTGCATTGCATTATGCAAAAGATGTGGGTGTTTCATGCATCAATTACTTGACAAAAAGAAACTCAGGTGCTAGTTCACTGTATGCATGACTTTTTGAGATGCATGATTATGATTGATATAAAATTATATCATATAATATATATCATGCAAGGAAGAAAGAAGATGGAATGAAAATGTACGGATGGAATGAAAATGCACGTTTGGGAAATGGTCTATTAATGGACTGAAAAGTTACTTTCATTTTCAATGGTGATGACATTGTCAAAAAATTAGTTGAACATGCTTCTATTCAATAGAAGCATTATTACTATTCGGGTGAGCCTTCCCAAATAGAAAAAGTTGTATCACTTGGTCCAACGAATATTCTTAAAAGGTTGGATGAATGGATTCTTGAAATAAAAAATTGTTTACTTAAAAAGTGATAACTTTTTAAAAAATCACTTAAGCACCTATCAATGCTTTATAAATAGAAAATAAGTTAGGAGAATTGAAATATAACTCATTCCATCTAATTTATAAGTGAAACTCTTATTCTTTCTTCTTTTTGATATATATTTAACTTGACATATGAAATTATTTGTTTATTCAAATTATTATATTAGTAACTAGCATTTGGATGATATTAATGATACATATTTTTCATTCCTAAAAATGAAAATTTGTAGATGATCATATAATATAAATAATTTTGACGGTTGTTTTTGTTAAATAGACTTAAGCTAAATGAGTTTTTATATATGATTGCACATTTTTTATTCTATGTTATAAAGTTTGGACTAGAAGTAGTTTTGACTAAAAATGAAATAAGTCTTATGCATATGTATGGTTAAATTTTCTAGTCAAGGTAGAATAGTGGAAACATTAGTTGATCTAACAAAATCACTATTTTGGGTATATAATCTTCTAGTAGAAATGTGAACATGATAATCATATATTTGAAAACAAGATTATATTGTGCATGTTTATGATGATGCACTTGGTATTTATATATTGCTTGGATATAATCTATAATCTCATGGTTCTATAAAATTTTTATATGTATTAAAATTTGAAATTTACTTTGGAAACCATGAATCAAAGATCTCATGAGTATGGAAATAGCAATATGAATGTTATTTGACCCATTTAGGTGATGGACATTGTTTTGATCATAGTCAGAAAATAATTGATAATATCCATGGTGAAGGGTGAATAAATGTGTGATTTTATACTCACTTGATTGGACAATTGATTGTCCTCTAATTTGACTATATACGCTACACCTTTGTATATATATGGTGTGTTAAGAAAAAAAATAATATTATTTGACAATGAATAAAAAAAAATTTTAAAGTCATGTACTGACTTTGAAAATAAGCTATGACAAATAGCAAATATGTTGTCTAGTACTTGGCAAAAAAGACATGATGTATGGTTTCATATATTTGGTGTTTGTGAAATTAATTTCTTGGATATCAAGAAATAAATAAAATAACCAAATATGAAATTATCATGATAAGAAAAAATAATGAGATCAGTGTAATCTGAAAATAGTAGAAAAATATCTTTGATATCATTCTGTTGCAAAAAGATGGGTAACTAAACATGGACAGGATGATGTTGCTCTTGTGAATTTTCAAGACAAATAAATATAAAATTTCACCATGTGGTATAGATAATTAACATAACTATGTAGAAAATATAGAAATTTAGGGGTGAGGTACAAGCCTATAATATTTGAGTCACCCACGACGAAAACTCAACAAAATGTTTTGTATAACGTCAAGTCTTTAGTTCAATGAGACAAAGTACATTATCAGTATATGATGCTAGCATTATAAAATAATATATAATATATCATCCCAAGATAAAAAGTGTTACGTACCTGTAATGATAAGGGATAGGATGAGTATTATACTTTAATAGACCCATAACATAAATATGTTAGAGTGTTATAATTACGAAAATACTCTTGATGGGATCTACCTATGTGAGTGGAAGTGTGGCCACTTTTAGGAGCTCAAGGGCTTGGCTCTGGTAGCACTAATGAAAAGAGTTTACAGACACATGATCATAATAGTGTCTCTGGATATTGTGTATTGACTGGTGTTGAAATCATTGTGTGATATGTGTTCGGTTAATCAAATGGAACAGTTTATTCAAAGCGTAGCCTACCATGCAATTTCGATTAACTTTAACATATTTTCACTAAATGAAGGTTCAATTGTAAGACACCTTCATTTATGCAATTGATTTCCAAGATTATTAAAACCTAGAATATTTTGAAAATGGGGGGAAGATTGTTGAAGCATTTTCAAAATATATATAGTGTTCCTATGGTTGCAAATGAAAAGTTATAAGTAACCAAGAGTTATGTCACTTGGTTATTAACAAATAGTCACAATTATTCAAGTAGATAACTATTGAATAATTATGTTTATTGTTAAAGATATGATTCTCCATTTGGGTTGTTATATCCTTATGAAGAGACATGAGGCCTCATATAAACAAGAGTGAAGTTTCATTTGTATGACAACCCAAAAACATATGAAAAAGTTTCTTTATGATCTCTCACCAACTTTTATATACCTAGACTGTTCTATAAAGAATTACTCTAGAAATTTTTTATAGAAATTGATATCATTACTATACTTCGCTTAGTGCTCATAGAACTGTTTATGTTAGTGAAAGACCTAGCCAGTCAATGGGCTTTATTGTATCCTCAAGGTTCATTTGCCAGTAACTCTTTTGCACACCATAGTATAGGTGGAGGCGAATAGACACTTAAAAAAAGTGGCAATGTTACATGCCTTGAAGCCTTTGTTAATTTCTCATAAATTTATTCTTATAGACAGTCATTGGGCTTCATTATATCCTCAAGGTTCATTTGCCAGTAACTCTTTTGCACACCATAGTATAGGTGGGCAAGAATAGAAACTTAAAAAAAGTGGCAATGTTACACGCTTTGAAGCCTTTATTAATTTCTCATAAATTTTTTCTTATTCCCACGCACCGACACTTCCCTTTCATATGAGTTAGCATCACGATTCCTAATCTTTTTTTTTGATACAATACCTAAAACTACCTATAGTCCTTCCCCAACCCTTAAATAAGAGGATAATACGCTTTGACGTACTCGAACTGTAACACCCCTCGCCCGTATCCGACGTCGGGATAAGGTTCGAGGCGTGATCGTAGTTTCATACTTACAAACATACTAAATCGAGTCACTAAATTTTGCCTAGTATTTAAAACTTTTCAAACATGTACATCCCTTCCCTTACACAGGCCTTTGAGGCCTAAAACATACCTAGGGGTAGCTTGGGACAAAACCGAGAACATTCGATAAACTTTAGGCCCTTTTGAAAATTTCCCTTACTTTGAAGTGTCACACATCCGTGTGGTGAGGCCGTGTGGTCACACACACCCGTGTGGCTTGGGATACGTCCGTGCCCTCGGCCCATGTGCAACACTGACTTTAACCTTATCATACAATTGGGGACACACGACCAAGACACACGCTCGTGTGGCCTGCTCGTGTACAACACTGACTTAAAATTTTAGGTGCAGGGGACGCACTGCCATAACACACACCCAGGGGGTGAGCCGTGTGTCACACACGGCCTAGACACACCCCCCTGTGTCCAACCGTGTGGACCCTAATAGGCTATTTCCAAGCCTTTGGTCATCCTTTTCATCACTTATACTCAATGATTGTCAAATGCAAAGTAAAACATGATTATACTCTTATAAATGTTCTTGGCAGAACTTATTGCATGGAAACCTCATATCATTGGTTTCACACATGCTAGGTTATTTCCCATCTTATATTTAAGGGAATTCCATGTCTCTTTAACACATTCAAGATTGGCTCGTTCTTGAGATTCATTGCCAATTATAAACAAACCATCACATATGAATAGAAACATGCTTAGGTTTGTAGGTCATAGCTTACTTCAAAATAAGCCAATTCCCATGGTCATATACAAAAATATAGGTACATCTTTACATGCCTTCATTTGGCAATTCAAATGACACATATAATAAAATACTCAAAAGCCCTATACATGCTATTGAAAAAAAATAGAAATGTCCTTATACCAAAGATGGACTAGTTGATAGTGTGTTGACTCTTCAACCGTCTTCCAATCCTTACGAGTCCTCG
Source organism: Gossypium hirsutum (assembly GCF_007990345.1). Lineage (NCBI taxonomy): Eukaryota > Viridiplantae > Streptophyta > Magnoliopsida > Malvales > Malvaceae > Gossypium > Gossypium hirsutum. The sequence continues at coordinate 57,188,680 of NC_053426.1, read as the reverse complement.
AGCTCTGTAAGACAGGGAAAAGAGAGGGGTAAGCATTTACATGCTTAGTATGCTTGAATAACTGGAATGTAAACTTACCAAGTAATTAGCATACAACCAAATTGGGTAATAAAATCAATAAGCATGAAATGGTTTCCTTATCACATACACTCAATCAATGAGTTAGTTACATAACAAAGTACCATGTAATTTATCTTAGATGAGCTCATCATTCAACATCTCAATTTGTACATATATCTCATATTAATCTCGTTGAGTTTCTAGGAAATATCGATGGAATATCCATTAACCGTCAATTCGTACAAATGATCATTTCAGGTATGCACTCCCGTGAACCTCACATCTTACGGCGTGATTACCAGTCCAGGCTAAATCCCCCGTATAGTGAACTCATGAGGTGATGTTGGGATTACCAGTCTAGGCTAAATCCCTTATAGTGACAAACACCTCTATTGAGCTTGGATTTGAATTACCACTCCAGGCTAAATTCAGACCCTAATTGGATTACCCGTTCGGGCTAATCCATAATGCACATATATTCTTTGGGAGGCTCGATCATCGAAAGGAACACCTGTCCGGGCTAGATCCTTTTCATAATTGAGATCAATGGATTACCCGTCTAGGCTAAATCCTTACTGCAACACATGCAGGATCTCAATTCACATGTCATTAATGGTTTATCCATCGAATTCCCTTTTTAACCTCAACCGAGACAATTTTTTTTCAACATATCAATATTAAGAATGCGTTTTATAAGTTTTATGCCATTAATAAATGAAATCATCATTTATTCACAAATCATATAATTAGGCAGGTTAGGAGTTTACTTTAAGTTATCCGAATTTACCTGGTATTCGTTCGATGTTGTGCTTTGGTTATTTTGAAACCTTTCGTTTTCCTCGATGGACCTCCGGAATTTGTTCCTTGGGGTCTATAACAACAAAATTAAATCGTTAACACTCTACATTATGATTTTCAAGTCTAAATTCCACCCCCGCTCCAAATGACCATTTTGCCCCTAACTTTTCACATTTTTATGATTTAGTCCCTAGGCTCGTATAATGAAACACATACAATTTCTACCTTACCCAAGCCTAGCCGAACACTTTTCCCTCTTATGGTAGCTCACATTTTTCATTATTTTCATATTTCTACCACACATTTTACAACTTTTGCAAAAAGGTCCCTGTAAGGGTTTTTCATGAAAATCACCTAGGAAAAGATGTTTAACACACATCCAACTTTCATATTCCTCCATAATCCATAAAAATACAAGTAACTCATGCATGGGTAAATTTTTAAACATGAAACCTAGCATGAAATATGGGTAGAAATGGAGAGAGTAAGCTTCCGGGATTTTAAAAATACAAAGAACATTAAAAACGGGGCTCGGGAGCACTTACTATTGAGCTTGGAAAGCTTGGAAACCCTAGCTATGGAGACCTTTGAAATTTTGGCATCATGGAGAAGAAGAATGAGCTGATTTTGGTTCATTTTTTCCCATTTAAATTCATTAAAATGCCAAATGACCAAAATGCCCTTAAGTCCTTTTTTTAAAATTTCATCCATGCAAGCCTATTTTTGTCCAAAAACTTAGAAATTGGGAAAATTGCTCTCCAAGACCTTCTAATTTATAATTTAAAGCAATTTCATTTAAATTTCTTCTAGAATCCAAGTTTTGCAATTTATTCAATTTAGTCCCTAATTTCCAATTGGACACTTACTCAAAGAATTTCTTCATGAAATTTTAACACATGCATATTCTCATACTCTAAACCTCATAATAGTCATAAAATAAATATTTGATGTTAGATTTTTGGTCCCAAAACCACTATTCCGACTAGGCCCTATTTTGGGATGTGACACGAACCCACGTCCTATTGCATGGACAACAATATTCATACCAACTAAGCTAATGATTGGATGTGATCTTTGCACAAAAAATACTGACAACAATACTCGAACGCACTCAATCCCCTCACTAATGATTTTTTCACCAAAAAGGAAGTTTCAACTACCTCTAAATAAACGAAGCATAGGGAGTGCACAAAAGTCGAGTTCAACCCATCGATTTTTTCAGGTCTGGTTTAATGTTAATTTAGTTAAGTTAAATCAATTTTAGTTTTAAAAATTCAAAATTAAGTTAATCTACTTTTAATTTTAAAAGATTTTATAAAACACTTAAACACTTAAAATAAAAATTAATAGCTTATGTTTTACTTTAATACACAACACTATAGCGTAAATTTTTTATTCGATACATTACCTATAACATATATAAAAAGCAAATATATGTTTTATTGTAGCTACGTAGAAGTCTTAATATCTAGTATTTTTATGATATAATGACTTATTTGACCCTCTAATTTTATAAAAAAGAAAAGTCATTTTAGTTCACTATTTATTTTTTTCTTTTTTAGTTCTTAAACTTTCATTGATTGTCAAATCACCCCAAAATGAATGAAAAATTTAATATTTGTTAACTTTGTTGATGTGACATCCATGTGAAAGTCCACGTGTATGCTACATTAGCAATTAATTAATATTTTGAAAACTAAAAATATTAAAAATTAATTTTTTATAATTTTTAATTTTTAATAATTAAAAATATTATATATTTTTTATACTTTTTATTTTTTAAAATTTTTAAACAATTTTTATACTTTTTTGAATTTTTTATATTTAAAAAATTAATTTATTGCTAAAGTAAATTCCACATCAACAAAGCTGATATTAATTTTTCATTCATTTTGAGTGATTTTACAAATAGCGCAAATTTTAAATCTAAAAAAAAAAGAAAAAAATTAAATGAAATGCTAAAATAACCTTTTCTTTTCTTTTTTGTAAAGTTGGACGGGCAAGTAAATCATTATGCTTATTTTTATTTATTTATTTAGTCGGGTAGAACATTGGGGAGAGAAAGGAAGGGACTGGGGTCTTGTAAGGTGATACATGCACGGATAGGATGAAATTTATTGAATTCCATTCACCAAAGCTGTCAATTTTTAAGTTTGAAAAATTAGCCGACTTGCGGCAACTTTTTGGATGTGATCTAGACATTTCTATGTCGAGATGTCTTCATAGAGTTCAAATATTTATCTTTTAGCTTCGCAATACACTTTTAATCACTCAATTTCAAGTTTGGGAGCTCAAGTTATGACCATTTTAGTAAAGACTGCGTGAGTAGAATTTTTGGACAGGATTATTACAAAAATTATGAGGTTTGGGCCTTTAATTCGTGTTTAAATCATATTGGGTTCAATTTTTATGATTAATTTTTATTACATATGAGCCCAATGTTGTATTTATTAGGTTTAAATATTTTATTATTTATTTATTCCAAATTTTTGATATTGTTTAAGTATTTGAAGTTGTTTTGGAGTTTTATGTTTCTTAGTCAAACAAGAAAGTTTAGTTTAAAATTGTTGTAACACCCCTCACTCGTATTCAACACCGAAATAGGGTTATGAAGTATTACCGGAATTTCAAGACTATTAAATATACATTTCATATACAATTATCAATTCAAATACAACAAATTCATAAACAATCATAACGTCCCTTAAACAAGCCTAAGAGGCCCTAAACATACATTGAGAGTGGTTAGGGACTAAACCGAATACTCGGTAAATTTTTCAAAACTTAATAAAATTTTTCTCAAAACAGCGGATACACGCCCATGTGGCTAGGCCGTGTGTCTCACATGGCCACCAGATACGCCTGTGTTACAGGCCATGTGGACATTCGAAATGGGAGCATGTAACACCCCTCGCCCGCATCCGATGCCGGGACGGGGTTCGAGGTGCTACCTGACTTTTAGTAACACTTCTATACTAAACAGAGCCATGAAATCTCAAATAATTAAAAACTTTTCTTTTCACATACAATCTATCCCATAGACGGGCTTACGAGGCCCAAAACATACATCCGGAGTGGTTCAGGACCCAACCGAGAACTCATGAAAAACTTAGAAAATCTCTTACATCAAGGCTTCATATGCCCGTGTGGGTATAGAGCACACACCCGTGTGCTAGGGACACGCCCGTGTCCTGAACCCATGTCCAAAAACCTGGACAAATACAAGGCTATTTTCCAAGCCATTTTGTCACCCTCACAACACATGCACACATACTTATACAATAGCATACAACATGGCAAAGTTAGGCACTTAAACATTCCTAACATGACATAACCATGGTAATTTCACATGCAATAGATATCATAGATTTTTCTCACATCTTTACCACATTCATGCTACAATCATTATAAACTCATCATGTAAAACCATAGCACATGCATGTATAATTAAAATGAATTTACAATCCCATAATAAAAATAGGCCAACACATATGGTCAAAGCCATATCACATACTCTAATATTTAAACCCCTATACATGCCATAGACTCAAAGTACTTGAAATCACTACTCCAATAGCGTTAGCTTGACAGTGTGATAATATTTCTGACGAACTCCAACCCGAACAAACCTGGAAACCCTAGAGAACATGGGAAAGAAGGGGGGGCAAGCTTTCGCTTAGTAAGTTCATATGAAAACAATAAGCAACTCATTAACTTGTTTTATCAATGTTTACAACATATTCTCAAGTTCACGACAAGCTGTCTTACTGCACAATAGTCACTAAATTATTTATCTCTGGAGGTATGAAACTCCGAATTAAGTTCCGTAAATTTTATATGAAACTAGACTCATTTATATTTCTTCCATAAAATTTCCAGAATTTTTGGTCTAGCCATTTAGTACAGTTTGTTAGTTAAAGTCTCCCCTGTTTCAGGGTATGACTACTTTGACCCTTGTGCACTCCGAACTGAATTTCTCCCTGTACAGAATTCCAATGACCATGTCGTTTATTTACCTTAAAAATATACTCAATAAGAATCCATTCATGTAAGTTATGACTCTTAATAATTTTTTTACAATTTATGGTGAATTTCTAAAGTCAGAACAGGGGATCTCGAATTCATTCAGACCCTGTTTTACAAGAATTTAAATATCACACAATATAGATTTCTTTTTCTTCCCCTGTTTCTTTCATGTGAAAATAGGCTCATTAAGATTTAATCCCATATTTTATTCTGCCTCTAACTCATTTTCTACTATTTTTAGTGTATTTTCAAAATTACACTACTGCAGTAACTCAAATCTGTCAAGGCTAAGTTATTCATTCATGATCATTGTTCACAAAATTAATACAACATCATTTCATCCATCATGGTAAGAACACATATTATGCATCATAGATCATCACATATCAAGGCATTCTCATAGGCTTAGTATTCATACTTGAACAACTCGTAACATAACTCAAGTGCATACTCACCAATGACTTACCTCATTGGAACCATCATCAACTCTTTCCTCGGATTACCCGTTGAACACTTGGAATACTAATTGGATACTCGGAAAAGCCTTTTCACATAAGTGCCTCAATTGTAGCTAAAGCTACCTCATATCTCATGACATTTCAATACTCACTCTTGAGCTAGTCATCTAGACTCATAACTCCTAGTGACATGTCACTCGTATCCTATTCTATTCCTAAGGTTCAAACGGGATTTTTCCTCGTCTATTAAAGCTTTGTCTTATCATATTTCTATTAATCACATACACTTAATATCTGTACAATTCATGTAATGATAATATTTAAATACATGTATAGCATGGTATTGTTTACATACAAACTTACCTCGATACCACAAAGGTGAAAAGGACATAATCATCCCCTAATCGATTTCTTTCCGTTCTAGGTCCAAATCTCGATTTCCTTGATAAGCAAGGGAAATATGTTGCTGAAATTTTCCAGCTTCAAAACCCTTTCTTTGCTGCATATTTCGGTGAAGGAGAAGAGAAAAATGATAGTTTTTTCTTTTTGATTTGTTAATAATAAAACTAGTCTAAATTGGTGACCAAATTTCACCTAATTTTGACTTTTCAACAATTTTGTCTCCCATGGCCGGCCATCACACTTTCAATGGCCTAATTTCACTTTAAATACCCCCAATTTAAGATACAAGGCAATTTAACACCTTTAGGTATTAAAACACAACTTTTACCTTTTATGCGATTTAGTCCTTTTTCGAAATTGGACTAGAAATTGCTAAAATTAACTTACCAAAATTTACATGCACTTATAAAATTATATTATAACACATAAAATAATACTAAAATAATTTTCTCTGGCCTCGAAATAGTGGTCCCGAAACCACTGTTCCGACTAGGCCCAAAATCGGGCTGTTACAGAGCACATGGTCGTGTCCCAGTCCATGTCTTACCCCGTGTAACTCTCTGACTTGGGTCATACTGTAACACCCCTTACCCGTTTTTGATGCCGGAACAAGGTATGAGGCATTACCGGACTTAATCACTAATCATCGTATAAAACCGATTCATAATTTCACTCTAATTTAAAACTTTTTCAAACACATTCAAGCTGTCCCTTAAAAATAGTTTACAAGGCCCATATCATGCTTTAATTCAACCACACACATAGGCAAGCATGCACATTCATAAATTGCATCATTTAATTAATAACATAATCAAGACTATCTACATTAAATGACTTTATACAATAGAGACCTTCAAATAACATAGGTCAGTATTTTAAGCCAATTCCTAGCAACTTAATAACAATTAAACGAGTCTCCATATATGCCAAAGACTTAAAATACTTTAAAACCTTTATATATCGATCAATAGTTTGATAGTGTGATTTAACCTTCGACGACCTCCAACTCGAGCTAGCATCTGCGACACTATAGGAAAAAGGAAAGGAAGGGAGTAAGCATTATAGCTTAGTAAGTAAGTATGTAAATATTAATAAACAGTACATTATCATACTTTAAACAAAGTCACAATATGTTCCTGGAATATTACCATCACAAACGCACATACTTTCACTATTACAATCATAAACAGGTTCAAAATAAGCTGTCTAGCAGAGTACCAGAAACTAAATTATTTATTTCTAGAGCTACAGAACTCCAAATTACAAACCGTTAATTTTCCTTGAAAATAGATTCACATATATTCTTACCGTAAAACTTTCATAATTTTTGGTCTAGCCAATTAGTACAGTTTATTCATTGAAGTTACCTCTGTTTCACTGCTCAACTGTTCTGACCACTCTTCACTACGAATCAATTTTCTCCCGTACAGACTTCAAAGGATGTTCTAGTTTATTTCATTTGAAACTATACTCATTAAGGATTTCAAGCATATAAATTATATCCCAGAATTATTTTTTTTAAAATTTTTAATGATTTTTCCAAGTCAAAACAGGGGATCATGTAGTCATTCTAAACCAGTCTCTCAAAAACTTAAATATCTCATAATATAAAATTCCTTTGCTTGCTCTGTTTCTGTTATATAAAAATAGACTCATTAAGCTCTAATTTGATATCCCATTCAGTCTCTGATTCAATTTATACTAATTTGGTAAATTTTCAGATTCACGTCACTGCAACTATCCAGAACAGTTTTATTGTCAATTTTGATCTTTCACACTTCAATTGTATTCATCACTTTCCCATAACAATCTTTCCAATTTCCAATCACATATCGAGCATATTGCTCATAAGCTACACACGTATATACTTACACTTATCATCACAAAGTCATACACAATTTCATTTAATCAATTTCCCAGTTGAACGCTTCGGAATAATAACAGATACGCGATGGTATCGCACACATCCCACCTTTAAAATCGAAGCTCTCTTGTACACATAGTGGCCTTCACTTAGCACCACTCATGTGACCTAGCTCGATTGTACACATAATTTTGGCTCTCTTGTACACATGGTGGACACTTAGTACCACCCATGTGACCTAGCCAGTTTATCTCGTAGCTCTTTTGTCTACATGGTGTCCTTCACCTAGAACCACGCATGCGACCTAGCTACATATATCCCGTAGCTCTCTTGTCTACATGGTGTACACATAGTATCACCCATGTGACCTAGCTACATCATAATGTCTCGTAGCTCTCTTGTACACATGATGTGCACTCAGCACTATACATGTGACCTAGCTACATACCATCTATATCATCCAATCTTTCCGAAGGTTCAACTGGGATTTCTCTCTCTTTCTAATACTTGATTCCATACTTCCAATATTCAATTATGATTCAAAACTCAGCTACAATACATAAAATATGCTGAAATACACAAGCATAATAAAGATAATGTACTATTTACATACAAACTTACATACTTTGTCATTTCCATGTCGAATAAATATTGAACATTTAAATCATCATAATTATACTTACTTTCAACACCATGGCAATCATAGTAAATATATCAATTTTACATTGAAACATGCATAAATTAATGCTTATTATACATATGAACTTACCTGTAACACCCCGTACCCGAGTCCGTCGCCGGAGTCGGACACGAGGGGTTTGCAGACTTAAATCACTTCTTTGCACAATCCATTTTAAATTTTCCAGGCAAGCTGGCTAACTGCGTCACTGTCACCTTAAAAATCATATCTTGAGTTTCACAACTCGAAAATCATCTTTGTGATTTTTCCCTGAAACTAGACTCATATATGCATCTACAAATTTTTTTCTAGAATTTTTGGTCGGGCCAATTAGTACAGTTTATTAGTCAAAGTCTCACATGTTACAGGGATCGACTACACTGACCTTTGCGCATTACAACTTGGATATCTCCCTGTACAGGACTTCAATACTGATGTTGTTTGTTTCTATAGAAACTAGACTCAAAAATGAATCTATTAATATATGGCATGACTTCTAATTATCTCTGGTTAATTTATAATGAATTTCCAAAGTCGGAACAGGAAATCTAGAAACCGTTCTGGCCCTGTCTCACGAGAACGTGAATATCTCTTAACATACTGTCCATATGATCGTTTCGTTACTTTCCTATGAAAATAGATTCATCAAGGTTCATTTACATCATTTATTCACTATTTAATTCCATTCCTACTATTTTTAGTGATTTTTCACATCCACATCACTGCTGCTACCAGCATCTGTTTTTTTAAGGTAAACTTTACCTATTTCATGATCCTCCATGGATCAACTAGAGTTTGTCATACATATTCCAAAGGTGATCAAGAATAACCCTTCCCATGGCTAACCGTTACCAACATTTCCATACCTCTCGATGGACAACATACAAAAGATTATAATGCTATGATCAAAGTATATTTAAGCCATTTTCGCATGGCTATCCAAATTTACACAAAACCGAAGGGTACATGACCAACAACAAAAGGGTAGTCCTATACATGCCATTTCAAAGTTCAACCAAAATTGTACCAAAAGGGGGCTTTGATAGTGTGGGCGACTTCGACTTCAAAATCCCGAGTCCGATAGCTGAAGAACCAAAATCTATAAAACAGAGAATCAAAGAAACGGAGTAAGCATTAAATGCTTAGTAAGTTTTGAGCAAAGAATTTAGACACAACCAAAGTATAGCATTCATGAAGCTAAACAGATAATTTCATATGCACAAATTTTCAATATCATACTTACTTCACATTACCAACCCTTATATTCATACACAAAGATTAACTTAGCCAAAGGCCGGTAGCTCATTTATCAACTGAGCGAATACTTATTTGTAAGGGCTCAACTAATTCAAAGCACATACGAAACATACCTCAATGTTGGGATGTTACAAGCGTATTAACTGAAATTTTTACAGCAAGATCATTCATTCCCGAATCACGTACCTTCGGAATTTAACCGGATATAGCTACTCGTTCAAATGCCTTCGGGACATAGCCCGGTTATAGTAACTCGCACAAATGCCTTCGGGACTTAACCCGGATTTAGTATCTCGCACCAATGCCTTCGGGCTTAGCCTGGAATTAGTAACTCGCACAAATGCCTTCGGATCTTAGTCTGGATATGGTCACTTAGCACAAAGCCTTCGGGACTTAGCCCGGACATCATTCGAATAACCATGCACATTTAACAATAAATCATGACACATTCGTATTTCATTTTCATTAGCAAAACTCAAACACAAGACACTTATCACTCTTGCAATTTCGGCTCAATAGCCACACACAAAGAGCATGATTTTGATTTGCTTAAAACATGATCTAATCAAATCATAATTTAAGCTCTATTACTCAAGAACTTACCTCGGATGTTGTCGAACGATTTCGATGGCTATTCGACCACTTTTTCCTTCCCTTTATCGGATTTAGATCCCCTTTGCTCTTGAGCTTAATTAAACAAATAAATTGATTTAATCATTTGAGCATCGAAAAGAGGAACACAAGGCACTTAGCCCATATTTATACATTAGACATTAAAGTCACATACATGTGAAATCATGCATCAAATCAACATATTAACCCACACTCCCTTTTAGCCGATTGTCCTAACCAAGATAAATGCATCAATATGCTTGCCTCTAACCGAATGCATGCAACACAAATCTGCTCATGTGGCCGACTATGCATGTATATGTTGAGGCCAATTATATGCTTAATACTTCCCACAAGTATGGTTACTTGTATTGGTTATATACCGTTTCGTTTCAAATTCAAAACTCGGCTAATACGCATTTATACACTAGTAATCAAATACTAACATTTTGCATTTTATCTTACTACCATTTCACATCTACTTTCTACCATGGCCGAATGCATCAAGACACTATTTACCCTTATATTTACCATAGCCGAAAACCTTACTCATTCCAAAAATTCAAATCTCAACTTGGTCACAAAAATAACTTGATATCTCACCAACACAACATCAACACCAAGCAAGAATGATGCATCCATGGCCGAGTGTCATTTCCATCACATAGCAAGATTTAGACCATGGGCTAGGTAGAACTCAAGCTAACAACTAAAACATGCATGCATCTCATGGAACATCATCAAACATACCTTAGCCTAGTTACATGCATGGCCGAACCTCTTCAACCTTTCTTCTTCCTTCCTCCTTAAAATTTTCGGCCAAGGATGAACCAAAGGATGAACACTTTTTTTTCTTTCCTTCAACTCACGGCAATGGGGGGACAATCACACACATCCTTTCTTTTCTTTTTTTTTGTTTCTCATCCTACTAACACTAATATTTTATTGCCCATGCTCTTTATTTTATTAATCCTTACATAATGCACTACCCCAACATGTTTATGACATGTTTTTAGCCATAACATCTTGTCCACCCATGCTCTTTATTTTATTAATCCTTACATAATGCACTACCCCAACATGTTTATGACATGTTTTTAGCCAGAACATCTTGTCCACCCATGCTCATGGCCGGCCACTACATATTAGGGGGGAAAATTGACATGCAAGTCCTCCCTTTTGATTACATGCACTATTAGGTCCTTGTAGATTAGCCTATCACATTTCAAAAATGTCACCCATAAGTCCTTTTGACTAAATTCACATGCAATTTACTAAATCGAAGCCTAAAAATTTCACACCTTCATAATCACATATTTTAGACAATAAATATCACATTCAAATAATTTGGTGACTCGGTTTAGCGGTCCCGAAACCGCTTTCCGACTAGGGTCACTTTAGGGCTGTCACAACTCTCCCCCATTTAAGAAATTTTCGTCCCCGAAAATCTTACCGGTAAATAGGTTTGGGTATCGTTCTTTCATCGAGCTCTCGGTTTCCCAAGTAGCTTCCTCGATCCCGTGTTTGAGCCATAACACCTTTACAAACGGAACCCTTTTGTTTCGCAACTCCTTCACTTCACGAGCTAGGATACGCATCGGTTCTTCTTCATAACTCATATCGGCTTGAATTTCAACCTCTGATGGGCTAATTATGTGTGATGGATCAGATCTATAGCGTCAAAGCATCGAAACATGAAAGACTTCGTGAATCTTTTCAAGTTCAGGGGGCAAAATCAATCGATACGCAACTGGACCAACTCGTTCGGAGATTTCGTACGGCCCAATGAATCTCGGACTCAACTTGCCCTTACGGCCAAATCTGAGTACCTTTTTCCAAGGCGAAACTTTAAGAAACACTTTATCTCCCACCTGATATTCAATGTCTTTTCGTTTCAAATCCGCATACGATTTCTGACGATCTGTGGCTGCCTTCAGACTTTCACGGATTACCTTTACTTTCTGTTCGACATCTTTAATCAAATCAACTCCAAAAATTTTACTTTCACCGAGCTCGGTCCAAAACAATGGTGTACGGCATTTACGCCCGTACAAGGCCTCGTAAGGTGCCATCTTAATACTTGATTGAAAACTATTGTTGTAAGCGAATTCAATCAAAGGTAAATACCGTTCCCATGAACTACTGAACTCGAGGATGCAACATCTCAACATATCCTCAAGTATCTGAATTATCCGCTCGGATTGACCATCGGTTTGGGGGTGAAAAGCAGTGCTAAAATGCAGCTTGGTACCCAAAGCTTCTTGCAATTTCTTCCAAAATCGTGAGGTGAATCTCGGATCTCTATCCGACACGATAGAAATAGGTACCCTGTGTAATCTCACAATCTGAGAAACGTACAATTCAGCTAGTTTATCCAATGAAAAATCCGTAGCCGACTTAGTCAGTCTATCAACAACAACCCAAATCGCATCCTTCTTACTTGCTGACAATGGCAGTCCGGACACAAAGTCCATTGTGACTCGTTCCCATTTCCACTCGGGTATCATGATCGGCTGAAGTAATCCTGAAGGCACTTGATGTTCTGCTTTCACTTGTTGACATATTAAACATCTTGAAACAAAGTCGGAGAGGTCTCGTTTCATACCATGCCACCAAAATCGACGTTTGAAATCGTTGTACATTTTCGTACTCCCCGGGTGAATTGACATTCGGCTACAATGGGCTTCGTTCATAATCATCGAAATGAGTTCCGAATTCTTTGGAACACACAAACGACTTCTGAACCTCAAACAATCATCATCATCAATTTGAAACTCCGATTCCTTGTTCGGAACACACTCAGCCCGTTTTGCAACCAATTCATCATCGACTTTCTGAGCTTCACGAATTTGATGAATCAATAATGGTTTGGCTTTTAATTCAGCTACTAACACATTGTCGAGTAGAATAGACAAGAGTACATTCATCGCTTATAAAGCAAACAGTGATTTCCGGCTTAAGGCGTCCGCAACCACATTAGCCTTTCCCGGGTGATAGTCAATGACAAGCTCATAATCCTTTAACAACTCGAGCCAACGTCTTTGTCGCAGATTTAAGTCTCTTTGAGTCATCAAATATTTGAGACTTTTGTGATCCGAAAATACATGGCACTTTTCACCAAATAAGTAATGTCGCCATATTTTTAGAGCGAATACGATGGCAGCTAGTTCGAGATCATGGGTCGGATAATTTTTCTCATGTGGCTTTAATTGTCTCGACGCATAGGCCACAACTCGACCTTCTTGCATCAATACGCAACCTAACCCAAGTAGGGACGCATCACTATAAATGACAAACTCTTTGCCTGATTCGGGCTGCACTAGAATTGGAGCTTCGGTCAAATAAGTTTTCAGTTGATCAAAACTTTTCTGACATTTTTCTGTCCATTCGAACTTAACATCTTTTTGAAGTAGCTTCGTCATGGGTGTGGCTATCATCGAGAAACCTTTTACAAACCGTCGGTAGTAACCGACAAGTCCCAAAAAGCTCCGAACCTCAGTAATATTTCTCGGAGGCTTCTAGTTAAGTATGGCTGAAATTTTGTTCGGGTCAACTCGAATACCCGATGTGGATACCACGTGGCCCAAGAAGCTAACCTCTCTTAACCAGAACTCACACTTACTGAAATTAGCATATAACTGCTTATCCCGTAAAATTTGCAACACTAATCTCAGGTGCTCAGCATGTTCGGTCTCATCTCTTGAATAGACCAAGATGTCATCAATAAACACAACTACGAACCGGTCCAAATACTGTCTGAAGATCTGATTCATCAAATCCATAAATACCGCAGGGGCATTAGTGAGCCCAAACGGCATCACTAAGAACTCGTAGTGGCCGTATCTCGTTCTGAAAGCAGTTTTGGGTATATCCGAATCTCGAATTCGCAACTGATAATAACCCGATCTTAAATCTATCTTTGAAAACACTGAGGCTCCCTTTAGTTGATCAAACAAATCATCAATACGCGGTAACGGATATTTATTCTTTATCGTCACTTTATTCAGCTGACGATAGTCAATGCACAACCTCATGGTTCCGTCCTTCTTTTTCACGAACAATACTGGTGCACCCCAAGGTGAGAAACTTGGTCGAGTGAAACCTCTATCAGTCAACTCTTGCAACTGAGCTTTCAACTCCTTTAACTCGGTTGGTGCCATACGATACGGAGCTATCGAAATTGGCGTAGTTCCAGGTACAAGCTCAATACCAAACTCTACCTCCCAAACAGGTGGTAAACCCGGTAATTCTTCAGGAAAAACATCCGGGTATTCACAAACCACCGGCATAGATTCAGGTTTCTTTTCTAATTCTTTGTCATCAAGTACATACGCAAGGTATGCTTCGCACCCTTTTCTTACATATTTCTGGGCCAACATTGCTGATATTACAGCTGGCAACTCCTTTAAGTCCGTAGACTCAACTCGGATTATCTCGTTATTTGCGCACCTCAAATCAATAGTCTTGCTTTTGCAATTCACAACCGCATCATGCACGGTCAACCAATCCAAACCAAGAATAACATCAAATTCATCAAACGGCAAAAGCATCAAGTCCGCCAGAAAACAGGAATCTCGAATTACTAGGGGGCATTTCTTACACACTTTATCGACAAGCACGTAACGACCCAAGGGATTTGACACCCGAATTACGAACTCAGTAGACTCAATAGGTAAAGTCTTACTGGATGCTAAGGTTTCGCATATATAAGAATGAGTAGAACCAGGGTCAATCAAAGCAATCACATTAGTATCAAAGAGAGTAAAAGTACCGGTAATAACATCTGGCGAGGAAGCATCCTCGCGTGCGCGTATAGCATAAGCCCTAGCAGGAGCACGAGCCTCAGATCTGGTCGTAGCATCTCTGGATCCTCTCTGACCACCACTAGCATTGCCCATATTTCTGGATGGTCTACCTCTAGCAGTGGTAGCACCCGATTTCCCGCTTTGATTTATATTCTGTTCAGACAACCTCGGGCAATCTTTAATGAAGTGGTCAACTGATCCGCACCTGTAACAGGAGCGATCATGGAATCTACAACTCCCCGAATGCCATTTACCACAATACTGGCACTCCGCTCTGTCCCAACGATCATTTCCAACACTAGCGACTGAAGTGACTCGTACACCCACAGGGGGTCGATCGCGATCTCGTCTAGAAAAGCCTGAAGTGTCTCTAGATTGGTCTAAGCCATCTCTAAATTTCTTCGATGACTGTGGGAAGGGCTTCCCCGAAGACCTCTTACGAAACTCCTTTGCTCCCACCTTAGCTTTTCTTTTCTCCATACTGAGCTCCTCGGCCTTGCAACCTCGCTCGACAAGTGCCACAAATTCTCGAATTTCCAAAATGCCTACATACAGCTTTATATCATCATTCAGCCCATCCTCGAAACGTTTACACATCACGGCTTCTGAGGAAATGCATTCTCGTGCGTACTGGCTAAGCCTCACAAATTTTCGTTCATAGTCGATAACCGACATGGAACCTTGTTTGAGTTCAAGAAATTCCTTCCGTTTTTGGTCGATGAATCTCTGACTGATATACTTCTTTCGAAACTCGGTTTGGAAAAACTCCCAAGTTACTTGCTCTCTAGGCACAACAGAAGTCAATGTATTCCACCAATAGTAGGCATAATCACGTAGCAAGGAGATAGTACACTTTAGGCACTCATCGGGTGTGCAAGATAGCTCGTTGAGTACCCGGATAGTGTTGTCCAACCAAAATTCAGCTTGCTCGGCATCATCGCTGTCCGTAGCTTTAAATTCAGTAGCCCCGTGTTTTCGGATTCTGTCAACTGGGGGCTTATTTGACCTTATTTGGTCAGTTGCCGGAGGTATTGTAGGTGCGGGGGTGGCATTAGTCGGGAATGGAGGTTGTGGAACAGCCGTATTAGTTCGAATGTATTGGTTGAACCAATCATTCATTACGCTATAGAAAGCTTGTCTAGCTTCATCATTCGGGTTACTAGCATTAGGTTGAGAGTCCGCCGGCACTGTCCCTTGCGCGGGAGCAGGCGCTACACTCTCAAGATCATCAGCTACCGCTCGGTCGGGATCCGGATCCATTACTATAAATAAACACATTTGCAAATGTCAGAAATCACCACACTATCAAATAATCATATAAAATGGCATGTATAGCTAGACCCAACGCATTACGGTAGTCCTAGAATCGACTAAACCGTAGCCCTGATACCAATAAAATTGTAACACCCCGTACCCGAGTCCGTCGCCGGAGTCGGACACGAGGGGTTTGCAGACTTAAATCACTTCTTTGCACAATCCATTTTAAATTTTCCAGGCAAGCTGGCTAACTGCGTCACTGTCACCTTAAAAATCATATCTTGAGTTTCACAACTCAAAAATCAGCTTCGTGATTTTTCCCTGAAACTAGACTCATATATGCATCTACAAATTTTTTTCTAGAATTTTTGGTAGGGCCAATTAGTATAGTTTATTAGTCAAAGTCTCCCATGTTACAGGGATCGACTACACTGACCTTTGCACATTACGACTTGGATATCTCCCTGTACAGGGATTCAATACTGATGTCATTTGTTTCTATAGAAACTATACTCAAAAAGGAATCTATTCATATATGGCATGACTTCCAATTATCTCTGGTTAATTTATAATGAATTTCCAAAGTCAGAACAGGGAATCCAGAAACTGTTCTGGCCCTGTCTCACGAGAACCTGAATATCTCTTAACATACTGTCCATATGATCGTTTTGTTACTTTCCTATGAAAATAGATTCATCAAGGTTCGTTTACATAATTTATTCACTATTTAATTCCATTCCTACTATTTTTAGTGATTTTTCACATCCACATCACTGCTGCTGCCAGCATCTGTTTTTTTAAGGTAAACTTTACCTATTTCATGATCCTCCATGGATCAACTAGAGTTTGTCATACATATTCCAAAGGTGATCAAGAATAACCCTTCCCATGGCTAACCGTTACCAACATTTCCATACCTCTCGACGGACAACATACAAAACGATTATAATGCTATGATCAAAGTATATTTAAGCCATTTTCGCATGGCTATCCAAATTTACACAAAACCGAAGGGTACATGACCAACAACAAAAGGGTAGTCCTATACATGCCATTTCAAAGTTCAACCAAAATTGTACCAAAAGGGGGCTTTGATAGTGTGGGCGACTTCGACTTCAAAATCCCGAGTCCGATAGCTGAAGAACCAAAATCTATAAAACAGAGAATCAAAGAAACGGAGTAAGCATTAAATGCTTAGTAAGTTTTGAGCAAAGAATTTAGACACAACCAAAGTATAGCATTCATGAAGCTAAACAGATAATTTCATATGCACAAATTTTCAATATCATACTTACTTCACATTACCAACCCTTATATTCATACACAAAGATTAACTTAGCCAAAGGCCGGTAGCTCATTTATCAACTGAGCGAATACTTATTTGTAAGGGCTCAACTAATTCAAAGCACATACGAAACATACCTCAATGTTGGGATGTTACAAGCGTATTAACTGAAATTTTTACAGCAAGATCGTTCATTCCCGAATCACGTACCTTCAGAATTTAACCAGATATAGCTACTCGTTCAAATGCCTTCGGGACATAGCCCGGTTATAGTAACTCGCACAAATGCCTTCGGGACTTAACCCGGATTTAGTATCTCGCACCAATGCCTTCGGGCTTAGCCTGGAATTAGTAACTCGCACAAATGCCTTCGGATCTTAGTCCGGATATGGTCACTTAGCACAAAGCCTTCGGGACTTAGCCCGGACATCATTCGAATAACCATGCACATTTAACAATAAATCATGACACATTCGTATTTCATTTTCATTAGCAAAACTCAAACACAAGACACTTATCACTCTTGCAATTTCGGCTCAATAGCCACACACAAAGAGCATGATTTTGATTTGCTTAAAACATGATCTAATCAAATCATAATTTAAGCTCTATTACTCAAGAACTTACCTCGGATGTTGTCGAACGATTTCGATGGCTATTCGACCACTTTTTCCTTCCCTTTATCGGATTTAGATCCCCTTTGCTCTTGAGCTTAATTAAACAAATAAATTGATTTAATCATTTGAGCATCGAAAAGAGGAACACAAGGCACTTAGCCCATATTTATACATTAGACATTAAAGTCACATACATGTGAAATCATGCATCAACTCAACATATTAACCCACACTCCCTTTTAGCTGATTGTCCTAACCAAGATAAAGGCATCAATATGCTTGCCTCTAACCGAATGCATGCAACACAAATCTTCTCATGTGGCCGACTATGCATGTATATGTTGAGGCCAATTATATGCTTAATACTTCCCACAAGTATGGTTACTTGTATTGGTTATATACCGTTTCGTTTCAAATTCAAAACTCGGCTAATACGCATTTATACACTAGTAATCAAATACTAACATTTTGCATTTTATCTTACTACCATTTCACATCTACTTTCTACCATGGCCAAATGCATCAAGACACCATTTACCCTTATATTTACCATAGCCGAAAACCTTACTCATTCCAAAAATTCAAATCTCAACTTGGTCACAAAAATAACTTGATATCTCACCAACACAACATCAACACCAAGCAAGAATGATGCATCCATGGCCGAGTGTCATTTCCATCACATAGCAAGATTTAGACCATGGGCTAGGTAGAACTCAAGCTAACAACTAAAACATGCATGCATCTCATGGAACATCATCAAACATACCTTAGCCTAGTTACATGCATGGCCGAACCTCTTCAACCTTTCTTCTTCCTTCCTCCTTAAAATTTTCGGCCAAGGATGAACCAAAGGATGAACACTTTTTTTTCTTTCCTTCAACTCACAGCAATGGGGGGACAATCACACACATCCTTTCTTTTCTTTTTTTTGTTTCTCATCCTACTAACACTAATATTTTATTGCCCATGCTCTTTATTTTATTAATCCTTACATAATGCACTACCCCAACATGTTTATGACATGTTTTTAGCCATAACATCTTGTCCACCCATGCTCTTTATTTTATTAATCCTTACATAATGCACTACCCCAACATGTTTATGACATGTTTTTAGCCATAACATCTTGTCCACCCATGCTCATGGCCGGCCACTACATATTAGGGGGGAAAATTGACATGCAAGTCCTCCCTTTTGATTACATGCACTATTAGGTCCTTGTAGATTAGCCTATCACATTTCAAAAATGTCATCCATAAGTCTTTTTGACTAAATTCACATGCAATTTACTAAATCGAAGCCTAAAACTTTCACACCTTCATAATCACATATTTTAGACAATAAATATCACATTCAGATAATTTGGTGACTCGGTTTAGCGGTCCCGAAACCGCTTTCTGACTAGGGTCACTTTAGGGCTGTCACATTACCTCGATTCTAAACGGCCATTTTACCAATTTTCTCGATTTTCGATTTTTCTCCCATTCTAGATTCAAATCTTGTTTTCCGGGATCTAAAACATCATATTTTACTTATTTAATTAATGTACTATTCAAAACAGTCCTTAAATCAAACTTTGGAAAAATTACAATTTTGCCCCTAAACTTTTGCATGTTTACACTTTTGCCCCTAGGCTCGGGAATTAAACATCGTCCCCTATTATTATGTTTTATGACATGCTGATCATTTTTCCCTTTATGTCAACATCAAATTCTCACTCTAACACATAGTTATGAACAATAATAACTTTTACCGATTAAGTCGTTTCTCATTTTTGCTTAAAACCGCTTAGCAAAAGTTGTTTAACATAATTTCAGCCTTCATATTCTACCATAAAACATCAAAATAAACACATTTCACCTATGAGTATTTTTCCAAATATGAACCCTAGCTTAAACTATTGCTAGAATAAGCTTAATTAAGTTACCGGGATTCCAAAATCGTAAAGAACTTGAAAAATGGGACTAGAACGGACTTACTATTGAGCTTGGAAAGCTTGAAAACCCTAGCCATGGCTTCCCCCATGCTAATTTCGGCCTCCATGAAAAAGATGAGTCAATTTTGGCTTTATTTTCCCTTTTTATTTCTTTTAATTACCAAATGACTAAAATGCCCTTAAGGCCTTTCTTTAAAATTTTGTCCTATCCATGCCCATTTTTGTCCAAACGAAATATAAGGGTCTAATTACCACTTAAGGACCTCCTCTTTAAACCCCCATTTCAATCAAGTACTTATGAATTAGAACACATATTTTGCAACTTTTGCAATTTAGTCCTAAAAGTCCAATTAAGCACTTTATTAGTAAAATTACTTAATGATATTTTTACACAATATTTTAATCAATAAATAACCTTAAAAATTAATCGAAATAAATTTTTTGACTTCAAATTCGTGGTTCTAAAACCATCATTCCGTTTAGGCCCTAAATCGGGCTGTTACAGCAACTTCTGCAAATAAGCCCTAATAGGCAAATTAAACATGCAATCTATAAAATTTCTTATCAATACTCTAACACATGCATCTAATCACTCGGTAAATCATAAAAATTAATCGAAATAAACTTTTCTATCTCAGATTTGTGGTTTCGCAACCACTATTCCATTTAGGCCCTATTTCGAGATGTTACACATACGGCTAATACACATGCTCGTGTGGCAGCCTGTGTGCCCTAAAAATGGCCACACACGCCCGTGTGCCAGGCCATGTGCTAGGCTATGCCAAACCTGTAAGGTATACTGACTTATGCCACACGACCAAGTCACATGCACATGTGTGAGGCTGTGTGGAGCATACTGACTTAATTTAAATTTCAACATCAGGGGACACATGGCCGTATAACAAGACACAAATGACACCCCAACATAGCATAATTGAACATATATTGTAGCCACAACCAAGACAATTTCATACCATTTCCAACACTAATAACCAACATGCTTATAGCTTATGTTCTTCTTAATCAAAACATATTTAAACACCTATATCAATCAACTAGCTAAACATTTACCAGACATACATCATTTTGTACCGATTCATAAGCATGATACCAATTCCACAAACCTCATAATATAAGTCATTCACATATTCATCCATGGACTCAAAATACTTTTACATGAACTCACAACATAAGCCATATATTTATATATACCAACATTTGGTTCAAACATACCAAAACAAGCCAAGTCACATGCTATATATATATACAACCCAAAACATAGCCATTCACAAGTCATTTTTAATGGCAAAACTCACTATCAAAATACATATCAACAAGACCGTAATCCTAACATGCCATATGACCAAACCATAAACTCAAAAGTACCAAAGTGATGGTTTGATAGTGTGACATAGTCTCTGTAACACCCCTTACCCACGTCCGTCGCCGAAATAGGGTATGAGGCGTTACCGGACTCAAATGCATACAAACATTTCCAGGTCATAAAATTTCGTTCAAATTTAAAACTTTCCAATTTCTATCTTAAAGTCCCTTATATGGGCCTACAAGGCCTAAAACATACATTAGAGATGGTTAGGGACTAAATCGGGAACTTTTGAAACTTTTGAGACACTAAGAAAATTTTCATATTTTGGAGAGTCACATGCCAGTGTGGGCAGGCCGTGTGGTCACACACGCCTATGTGGCTCAGGACACGCTTGCATCCCCCACCTGTGTAACTCTTTGTTTATGACGTCATCACCCATTTAGGGTCACACGGCCATGTCACACGCCCGTGTGCTAGCTATGTGGCCATCTATGTGGATGATAGTTAGGCTATTCACTAAGCTTTTTTCCATCCAAAAACACTTCCACACCCATACTAAGTTTATTAACACACAACATGGTATTTTTAGGCATCCCAATAACCACACCATAGCATTCACACACTATTTATAAATCACATTCATCATGTACAACGACTCACACACTTAACTAATTATAACATGTAACTTACTCAACCATTCACATTTAGTATTTTCCACACATAATTATCACACATTCACTCATCCAACCCAAACAAGCATGCACATCCATGTAATGCTTCATCATAGACTTATAACATAGCAAATATTGGCCACACTAATGACCTTATACAACAATGACCTTCAATTAGCATGGCCAATATTCTAGACCAAGTCATAATATTATGTACACAATAACCAAATCCCTATACATGCCATACACTTAAAATGCTAAAAAATCATTGATACCCATCAATAGCTTATTAGTGTGATAGGATCTCCGACGACGTCCAACTCGAGCTAGCATCTGTGACACTATACGAAAAAAGAAAGGAAGAGAGAGTAAGAATATAGCTTAGTAAGTAGGTATGTAAATAATAAACAATTTATTAACATGCTTTTAACAATCCTCATAATATGTTCTCAAGATAATGCAATCATAATTGCACAAAGTTCCACTATTCACTTATGTTCATATCAAGTTGTCTACACGAGTTATAGTCACTAAATTATTTATATCTTGAGATATGGAACCCCAAATTAAGTTCCATTAATTTTCTATGAAAATAGACTCATATATCTCCTTACCATAAAATTTCCAGAATTTTTGGTTTAGCCAATAAGTACAGTTTATTCTTTAAAGTTGTCCTTATTCTACTATTTAATAGTTTTGACCCTTCTTCACTAAAAATTAATTATCTCCTTGTAAGGGACTCAGATGATGTTTTCGTTTGAGTCTCTTGAAAATATATTCATTAATAATAATAAAATATAAATTATAACTCTTAATTATTTTTATACTATTTTTAATGATTTTCCAAAGTTAGAACAGAGGATTCCAAATTCATCCCGACCCTGTCCCACAAAAATTCAAACATCTCATAATATGAAATTCTTTTGCTTATACCATTTCTTCTGTGTAAAACTAGATGCAATAAGATTTAATTTCATATCTTATTCAACCTCTAATTCAATTTTCACAATTTTTGGTGATTTTTCAAATTTATACAATTGCTGCTGTCTAGAACTGTTTTACTGCTAACTTTACTCTTTCATGATTTCTTTGTATTAACATCCATTTAATCATACATAACACCAAAGCATATCCTTAACTAGCCATTCTAGTATCTAGTCATTATCAAATATTTACATGCCATTCATTGGCCAATTTAACCTATACATCAACAACAAAACTTAAACTTATCATGTCTCAATTTAATTTGGCCTAAAAGCCTTACACATGATCATCAATCAAATTTACCACCTATTTACACATCATAAGTATAGACTTATAATCACAAGGTCATCACTAGATCATTTTCATAAGTAGGACTTACTCATTTACATTTTTACCAAATGTCGCATATACATCGAATTCATTACTCATGAATTTTGCGTACATACCTGTTCCCTTTCAACATGATCATACCTTGTCATTTCTTTGACATAATCTTTGGATTTACCCTTTGAACCTCTTGAGATACTAAGGATACTCGGGAAAACTCGTACATGACGTATCGTACCATTGCCATGTCCCAAACATGGTCTTACATGGAAATCTCATATCGATGCCAATAGCCTAGCTATGGTCTTACACAATGCCTCATGTTGATGCCATGTCCCAGACATGGTCATACACTAGCTCACATGACGATGCTGATGCCATGTCCCAGACATGTTCTTACATTGGCTCACGTAACAATGCCGATGCCATGTCCTAGACATGGTCTTACACTGGCTCACATAACAATGCCGATGCCATGTCCCAAACATGGTCTTACACTGGCTCACGTAACAATGCCGATGCCATGTCCCAGACATGTTCTTACACGGTTACACATTACCATGGTCCAACCATGGTCTTTACCGTCAATTCCTAATATGTTGTAATTCGATCATACTCAACCTTGCATTTCTCTTTTCAATACGATCTTGTATTTTTATATTATTCATGATCTAATAATAACATACGAAACAATACATGATATCGATTAAGCATTTAAACATATCAAATTTAATGCTTATTAACATACGAACTTACCTTGGTATGAAACGACGAAATAAGTCAATTACTTGATTATCTTGCTTGTCCCCCGATCTAATTTTGAATTTCATCTTCCTTGATCTATAACAACACATTTAATTTATTCATTCATCATGCTACTCAAATTAGCCCAATTTCACATTTTTGGTAAAATTACATTTTTACCCCTATACTTTGTCATATTTACACTTTTTCCCCTAGGCTTGTAAAATTAAATGTGTTCAATTTCTTTACTACCCATGCATAGACGAACCTTTTTCATGCTTAGAGCAGCCCACATTTTCCATTATTTCAGACATTTACCACTTATTTTACAACTTTAACAAAATGGACAATTTTAGGTGTTTTTGTGAAAATCATTTAACAAAAGTTGTTTATTTAACAACCAATATTTTTCTTCCATAAAAATGCAGTAAACAACATGGATATTCTCATGGAAAAACCCTAGACTTTCAAACATTTTGCAAAATAGTCCCCTCATTAGCTAGATTAAGTTATAAGGGTTCCAAAAACATAAAAATCAACAAAAATGACCATCAAAATCACTTACTTGCAAGGGTCTAAAGTTGTGACAGCCCAAAATGTGACCCTAGTCGGAAAGTGGTTTCGGGACCACAAAACCGAGTCATAAAAATAATTAACCGCCATATTTGAAGCTTATTATATGTATATATGCATGTGTGAAAATTTCATGTTTGAATTTTGTTAATTGTAAGTGAATTTTATTAAATAGGACTTGTGTGAGAAAATTTAGAAATGTGATAGGCAAATGTTAAAGTGGCCTATTGATGCATGTTAAAAATGCTTGTACTTGCATGTCAAATTGGCCAAATTCTAGATGGTGGCCGACCATGTTATGGACTAAAGCATATTATAATTATTTTGTGTCAACATTTTATGCTAATAATTTATGTTACAAAATGAAATAAGGAATAAGGCTAATAAAATACTAGTTAATGGGAGGAGAAACCAAAGTTTCTCCATCCTTGCTCCTCATTGCCGTACCTAGAAGAGAAAAGCTTTGAAAAATTCAGCTATGGTGGTTAGCTAAATCAAGGTAAGTTCAAGGATGATTCTTGGATTTTTAGCATTTTTTTTAGTTAGTCATTAAGTTCTTTGCTTAACCCATGACCAAAATTTGAAATGGTGTGGTGTCTTGAGCATTCGGTTTTAGTTATTAAAGGATGAGATTGGGTTATAGTCTTTATGTTTTATGAAGAAAATGTTCAAGAAATGGTTGTTGTTCATGTTATTTGGATGAAAAAGAAAATGGTAGTTAGGTGAAGTAGAGTCTAACAAATGAGCACATATGTGCATTAGTTGCTAAATGGAGAAAAATCGGCTAACAAGTTGTGTACTAAGGCCGAATATGATTTTGGATACTATTGGGCAATGTATGTGTTTTGAATTGATGGAATGGAGAGGATGCTTTAATTGTGTTATGAACAATTATATGTTAAATTAAGGTTTGCTAAGCTAGCTACTAAGGTGAAATGCAAATGTTAGCATTTGATTTGGTAATAATCTGCTTGGGGACAGCAGCAGTAAGGTGATTTTGGAAAATCGCCATAATTTGTAGGAGTTGAATTAGAAGCTGAGTAAATTATGTCATTAAAGCTTGAAGAGTCTAGTTTCTTACAAAAGAAACTATAAAAACAAAAGAGTTACCGACCTTGAGATATTTGAAGTATTGTGGGGCTGAGTCAAAACGACTACTAGATTCCCTGTTCTGTTTTTATAAAATCAGTATAAATTGTACAAAAATGGCCCTAAGATAAAATTTATGTGCTTAGACTCCTTAATGAGTCTAGTTTCAAATGAAATAAACAAAAACATATTTTGAATTCTGTACAATGAGAAATTTGATTCGTAGTGAAGGAAAGTCAGTTTAGTCAAATAGTGAAACAAGGTGAACTTTAAGAAAAATCTGGTATTGTTGGGCTAAACTAAAAATTTTGAAAATTTTTTGGATAATAGATAAATGAGTCTTCTGTCAAGAAAAATTTACGACAATTGATTTGGAGTTTCGTAGCTCCAGTTATAAAAACTTTAGTGACTGTTGCTCAGGAAGTCAGCTTATAGGGAAATTGTAATTATATTGTAAACATTAATGAAAATTTGCTAATGAATTATTTATTGATTTTTACAAAGCTTACTGTAATCTATGTGTGTGAAAGTCGAATCTATATATATTATATTCTGAAAGTAATACTTGAATAGTCGATTAATGACTATTTTAAAATTTGTTGAACTTAAGCTCAAGAGCAAAGGGGAACTAAATCCGATAAAGGGAAGGAAAAAGTAATTGAATAGCCATTGAAGTCGTTCGACAACATCTGAGGTAAGTCTTCGAGTAATGACCCTACTTGAATTATATTGAAATGATTAGTCATACTATGACGGATAGCCGAATGTGCATAGAGACTATGTTATAAAGCCAATTGAAATCATGCTCTTTGTGTGTGGCTATTGAGCCGAAATTGGAAAGGTTTAATAAATGTTCTGTGTTTGAGCCTTAGTAACGAAAATGAAATATGGATGTGTCATGATTGTTGATATATGTGGGCATGAGCATTTGAATGATATCCGGGCTAAGTTCCGAAGGCATTTGTGCTAGTGATTTTATCCGGGTTAAGACCCGAAGGCATTTATGCTAGTGATTTTATCCGGGTTAAGACCCGAAGGCATTTGTGCTAGTGATTTTATCCGGGCTAAGACCCGAAGGCATGTGTGCGAGTTGCTATACCCGGGTTAAGACCCGAAGGCAATTGTGCTTGTGGTTATATCCGGCTAAATTCCGAAGAAACTTGGGTTCGAAGGTGAGCGTGTTGTGCTGTAATAAATTCAATTAATACGCTCGAAAAACCCAAACGATAAGGTATGTTTGCGTGTGCATCGGAAAAGTCGATTCGTTTTAAATAGTATTCGTTCAATCGACTAACGAACTTTCGGCTTTTAGATAGGTTAATACCTTGTGTGTATATGTTGATGAAATGTGAAGTAAGTATGTTTATGAGAATGTGTATTAATAAAGTGATTCATTTAGCTATGTGAATGTAATACTTTAGTCAAAGCCGATTTCATTACTTGAAACTTACTAAGCTTTAAAATGCTTACCCCATTGCTTTGGCTCTCTGTTTTATAGATTTGTTCGTTAGATATCGGATTCGGGATCATCGAAGTCGAAGTCATCCACACTATCAAAGCCCTTTTGGTACTCTTTTAGTTGAACTCTGGATATGGCATGTATAGGACTACCCTTTTTGTTGTGGGTCATGGACCCTTTGGATTTGTATAATTTTGGATAGCCATGCGAAAATGGCTTATATATGTTTGAGCATAATGTTATAATCATTTGGTATGGATATGGTTATTGAGAGGTGTGGATATGCTTAACAAGGATTGGCCATGGGAATGGTTAATCACTATCATAATTTGTGCTATTTATGCTAAAAGGGCTAGTTGAATCATGGAAACTATGAAATAGGTAAAGTCTACCTTAAAGGCAGATGCTGACAGCAGCAGTGATGTAGATTTAGAAAATCACTAAAAATAGTAGGAATGGAATTAAATAGTGAATAAATTATGTAAACGAACCTTGATGAATCTATTTTCATAGGAAAGTAACGAAACGATCATATGGACAGTATGTTAAGAGATATTCAGGTTCTCGTGAGACAGGGCCAGAACGGTTTCTGGATTCCCTGTTCCGACTTTGGAAATTCATTATAAATTAACCAGAGATAATTAGGAGTCATTCCATATATGTATAGATTTCTCTCTGAGTCTATTTTCTATAGAAACAAACGGCATCAGTATTGAAGCTCTGTTCAGGGAGATATTCAAGTTGTAATGCGCAAAGGTCAGTGTAGTCGATCCCTGTAACATGGGAGACTTTGACTAATAAACTTTACTAATTGGCCTGACCAAAAATTATATAAAAAAATATGTAGATGGGAATATGAGTCTAGTTTCAGGGAAAATTTACGAAACTGATTTTTGAGTTGTGAAACTCAAGATATGATTTTTAAGGTGACAGTGACGCTGTTAGCCAACTGCCTGGAAATTTTTAAAATGGATTGTGCAAAGAAGTGATATAAGTCTGCAAACCCCTCGTGTCCGACTCCGGCCACGGACTCGGGTACGGGGTGTTACAAAAGTTGCTGAAAATTTCAAGCTCCCATGGCCATTTTTCTTAGAGAAAATCGGTGGAGAGAAGAAGATGGAAAAAAAAACAATGATAACTAGGCTTTTTATTATGATTTTATTCATTAGTCAAATTTTGTTGCCTAATGCCAACTAACCATTGACTTTTCATGATTTTTGTCTCCATATCCACCCACCACATTAATATTTGTCTATTTCCTTAATAAGGACCTCTATTTTAATGTTTCATAGCTAATTAACACATTTAGCTAATAGAACAAAACTTTTATACCTTATGCGATTTAGTCTGTTTTTCAAAATTAAGCATGCAATCGCTTAAATTAATTCACCAAAATTTTCAAACATCCATGTAATCATGCTATAGCATATAAAATAACATTAAAATAATTTCCCGTCTTCGAATTTTTGGTCTCAAAACCACTATTTTGACTATGCCCAAAATCGGGCTGTTATAGTCTCCGACTATCCTTGAATCTGAGCTAGCTTTGAAATCACTATAAGACATGGAAAATAAATAAAGTAAGCTTTATAGCTTAGTAAGCTCGTATGATATAAACTTAACTAATCACAAATACACCATTCATCAATTTTAAACATATTAACATGAAATTCATGATTACTAACAAAACTTTCACATGCTTATTCATACGCTTATATGCAAACTTCGTAAATTCTTCGATTTAAAACTCATACTATGCATGTACATACCTGTACCAAACCATAACAAGCTCATACATATTCGCAGTACCGTTGAATACTCAATATCTCGCACACTAAGCACTGTACATAGCTGAAGCTATCTCAAATCGCACACTAAGTGTCATATATAACTGAAGCTATCTCGATCTCGCACACTAAGTATCGTATATAGCCGAAGCTATATTGAATCGCAGACTAACTGCCATATATAGCCAAAGCTATGTCGAATCGCACACTAAGTGCCATATATAGCTGATTTGTCGTCGAACATGATTGTAGTCCCATATATACAATTTATGAAATTTCAAAGCATTAAAATCATAATTATAACAGTGCTTATTACATAAGAACTTACCTCAGATATTAAAACGGAAAATCGAGTCGATTAGTCGATAACTTTCGTTTTTCCCCGATCTTGATCCGAATTCCATTTTTCTTGATCTAAATATATTAAAAATTAACTCATTTAATCAACTATTTATTCAATTCAATCCAAAATATACATTAGGGCTATTTTACACATTTGCCCCTAAACTTTTACATTTTTCACAATTTAGTCCTTATTTCATAAAATTGAAAATTCATGCAATTTAGTACAAACCTATGCTTAGCCGAATGTAATACATGTTACTAGCCGCCCATATTTTCAATTTATTCACACTTTTAACCACCACAATTCACATTTTCTCAATTTAATCCCTTTTTGACAAAACTGTTAAAAATTAATTTACAAAAGCTATTAATCTAACATTAAACCTTCCAAATCTATCATAAATCATCAAATTACTCAAGCATTCAACAATGGCAACACGATAAATCTTTAACAGTTTCAAAATTTAAAGTACGGGCTAGCTAGAATACGAAGCAATGATCTCAAAAACATAAAAATCATTAAAAACAAATAAAAAATGAGCTTACATGTAAGGATGAACCCTAGCTGAAAATTCAAGCTTCAGATATGGTGTTTCTTTAGTTTATTTTTGGTGGATGATGATAATTAGGAAGACAACCATTTATTTTCATTATTTTAGTTAGGTTATTTAATAATTTACCATTTTAACCTTGGTTTAAAACATTAAAATTCACTTGTTTTATGCCCATAAATGTCCATTACCTATAGTAATGGTTTAATAACAACATAAGGACTTTCACTTATATAATCCATAGCTAATAGATACTTTAATCTATTAGAATAGCACTTTTATATCTTATGCGATTTAGTCATTTTTATCAAATTGACCAATCAAACGATAAAATTTATTAACGAAATTTTCACATAAACATATTATTATGCTGTAGACATTAAAATAATAATAAAATAAATATTTTGACCTCAAATTTGTGGTCTCAAAACCAATGTTCCGATTTGACTAAAAACAGGCTGTTACAATTGTAACCTCCCCAACCCGACCTAAACGTTAGGCTATATTCGAGAGATTACATTGGCCACTAAAATGACCCAGTGAGCTATCGGAATTTTTAAGAAAGTCATATTAAAACATTCGTTTAATTTAGAGGAAAACTTAGTCCAATTTTAGAAAAACTTACAAGAAAAAAGAAACGATTCAAATAGACTAATCCTATATACAATGTTTACTTTTGTAAACCTTGTTTATTACCATTTCATTTAATATTCAAGTTCTAATTATAATTTAGCAACGCAAAAGTGAAATCTATTTACATTTTTAATAAAAACTGGAGTTCATGCATAACTAATTAATATTTATAATTCCATGTCCTAAAATCAAAGTAAATGACATGCAAGCTATATAAAATAAGACCCAAGTTCTAAATTTCATGCCATAGTTTAAAATAAAATAATCCAGTCTCTGAATAATTAAAAAATCAAATAATAAATCCAAAATATACTAATAACTAAAACTGAGCTGAGACCTTTTAGATGCTGCGTCCGTGTCCTAACATGGTGGGTTGTCTGTAGTCTGTAGAGATGGAAATAAGAGGGAAGTAAGCTATGAAGCTCAGCATGAGCTTCGTTACAAGAGAATCAATGCAAAGTAATAAACCAAGCATATAATAATAGTGTTGAGTATAGTAACAATCACATAAAATACTAGAAATTTGCAATTCATTCAAGCATGCTTATTAGTGCCGATGTAATGCAAATTTAGTTTAACAGTAAAGAAAGGTCCTACACTACCACTACACTCTATAGTAATAGTACCCCAAAACTTGTATATCCTGGACACTCTAGTTTGTGGATGATCAGTTGTTAACGTCACAGCAAAAAAGTGCTAGCGTACTCTGTCAGTGCAAGTATAGCAGACAAATGTGAGTCTGTCGGATATCAATCCCATAGGGATGGTAGTTTTTTGTCTATTGATTTTGATGCAATAGCTAAAAAAAATTGAATTAATTTGTGTGGGTAATTTTTAGAGCAATAACAATGAAATAAAATATGGTAATGATAAATTACATGAATCTTCAGTAGTATACTAAGTACTCACAAGGTATAAAAGATAGGTGATTGTCGACGCAATAAAAATTAATGTATATCTTACCAAACTCCACTTTTTTATTTAATCTGGGACTTAACCATGCACGTTAACCTCACCTTCTGATGATGGCAATATGACATATTAAGAACAAGTGGACTAAATTCCTTTAGTCCCTACTCAACTTCCATTGAAATGCTTATTAGCTCAAACTGTCACTGTACCTTCTAGTGTTAGTGATTGCAATAACACTTCCATGTTTAGAACATTCAAACCCCCAAGATTAAACAATAAAAATTAGATTTAATAAGACAACATTTAACAAAGCATTCATTATACTTCCATACAGTAGAAAACATAAAGTAATCACCAGCGTTTTTTAAAGAAATAAGAAAGAATATAATGGAGAATACTATTCCTAGGCTACTCGACTGGATCTCTCTATTTCTCCTTATTCTGCCATTAGATTTCCTCGTCAGGAGTGAATCTATATTAGTCTTCATGTTGGCTCACCCGTAGGACGCTCAAGCTGTCATGGCCGCAAGCTTCAAAATAGGGTAAAAGAATGATGGTTTAGCCAAAAAAATCTCCTTTCCTCCTCTCACGTCAACCTTTTATGTTCTCCTCAACTGCACAGGTGTCATTCCCACAGGATTCTTCTATACTTGTTTGTATAGGGTAGTTATACCAGATTGGAAAGCTCACACATGGTTGGCTCTTATCAGGTAGCTCTCAACTGCAGTGAAAATTCTGGACGCAATTTGGAATTAACTAATGTAGCGACATTACTGCAAAAAGATAGCAAAATTAAAGATAAAATAGACTAGGATTCACTGGGTTATGAAATGAAATTTACTAAATTGAAAATGCTAAAACGTATGCTAAAGATAACTAAATGGGAACAAATTAACCAATAAGTAGGGAGAAAACATATGTTCTTTCTAGTACAATCACACCTCCAAACTTGAGTTTTTACTTGTCCTCAAGTAAAACAGAAACTAGCAAGGCTACAAAATTTTTTCTAAGGCAAATGATCATTCTAACAACTTGAACCCTCTCAGTTCCTAATGAATGAATCACATTTAGATGAAAAATATATTACATCGACAATACATAAGCATGAATGAGTAAGATTGCACTTTCATCAAGGCCAGCATCATGCTTCAAATCCTAAATTCTATCTACCAATACAACATTTATTGTACAATACAAAGTATTTATATATCTTTTTTTTAGAATAAGGGATATCTTTGTATTACTATACCCTTGTTCCTAAGAAGTAACAATAGGGAGCAACAAACCCCCAAAGAGCACATAATTGCACCGACACACATTCATGCAGCGACGACCTTTGGCCAGATTCATTTTTCTAAAGGTTATATTGAAGTGTTCCCTTTTTAACATTCCACAATACACCCACTTTGGAGTGTCTCTTATTTATAACTATCTATATAAATATAACCAGCTAAAAAAACATTTTCATTCAAGATTCAAGGAATGCTACTAGTCATTTATTATTGATGCAACCTAAATCATTCATCAGAGTATTGAAGATACAACATTCAATCAAATTTATCCAACTCATTCATTAACAATTCACATGATCCAAGAATTAAACATCGAATGTAACAAAATTTTTGAACAATCGTGCATAAACCTTGCATGCTTTAAAAATAATGCATTGGCATGAATATGTAATGACAATAAAAATGCAGTGACAATGTGTACTAAACAAAATGTGACTTACAACTATATGCAATAAATGAAATCTACAGCTACAACTTTAAAATAAAACTAACTCAGTTTTCTGCAGCCATCGTTGCGGCTGCACGATGTTTCTTCCTTCTCATCCTTCTTGTCCTTGGAGCACTTTCTTTTCTTTTCTCTGGGCGTTGCACTATTTTCGGATTGCTGCTCAAGTTTCAGCTCAGCCCTGGTATCATTGGTTGCTTCTTGTATGGGATAGGCCACCTGATGTGGTCTAGTGTAGACCACTATTGCCAATGAGTTATCCTGCTCCTCACTGGTGACCTTAGCAACTTCTGCCTGTCTCACTCCATCTAGTTCCAGATTTTCAATATTTGCACCCACAGATTCCAGTGCGGTGACAATATTCACATCAGAATCTTTCTCTTCTCTTTTTTTCTCTTCTTTAGAAACAATTTCCTCTTTTGCAGTAGCAGCTTCCTTGTCAACAATAGTGTCCTCTTGATCAGCAAAAATACCATCCTCGAACAAGCTATCAACCTTGCACAGACATTCCTCAATGTCACTGGATTCTTTATCAATCGGAGGAGATGCCACCGATCAGTCTCAGTCTTCGAAGTTGTCATTCGTAGATGAATGCTCATAATTTCAAATGATTGGTGGAAACACTAGGAAATCCAGTATTGAAGATGGGCTCAATTGGCTTAATGTGGCTACAATGGAACTATTCTAGGCTTTAGTATAAACATAAAACAAATTCTAAGAGTTCTCCATGTCCTTAATTGTAGTGACAAGTTTGATTTTCCTATTGCTGATGGAAGTAACCATTTTCTCAACATCTTTCATCTTACACCATAAGGATGTCTCTGTATGCAGGGTTGTTCCTTTACTATCGGCTTTGGCTTTGCCTTTTGTTGGCATAATGGTTCTTGCCTCTTTCAGTTCGGTGTTTCTATGCCATGAGTCATTCTCTTGACAGGGGCCTCATTAATTGGACCCTTGTTATCCATAATTTCTTCATCTCCTCAGGGTACAATTCCTTTCTACTGACACAGTGACATGACCAATGATGGGAAAACCAAAATGTCGGTCTGCCTGGCAGCACATTCAGCAGTTTCTCCATAGAGTATTACACTGACATCAATTCTTCTACCCTTGATAATGGAATGTATCAAACACATTCTGTCAAGATTAATGGTGGTGTTATAGGTAGATAGTAGTAACCTGTAGTTAACAAAGTGAAACCAAATTTTGCTGTGTAGCTTTAGAAAACGGTGGTGCATCGTAAAATTCTTTGAATGTGACCTTGTCCACACTGCTCCTTCAATACACAAGTCCTGTACCAGCAGGTTCCTTTTCTCATCCGTCATTTTTGCAAAGAAATCGATTGTTGACATAAACCGAAATGTTGTACAGCTCATTGATTGCTTACCTTTACGAATAAAAATAAATTCTAATTATTGGTTATAGAGGTTGGTATAGAAATCACGAACCAAGGAAGGGGAATAGCTTCCAAGGTGTGTGCAGAAATTTCCCCATCTCGGTTTAGAAACGGTTTAGTGAATTTGTTTGCCCAACTCTTATTGTCGCTATAGGGAAATCCCTTGTTCGGGGTGAAAATTTTGGTGC
Organism: Gossypium hirsutum; assembly: GCF_007990345.1. Classification (NCBI taxonomy): domain Eukaryota; kingdom Viridiplantae; phylum Streptophyta; class Magnoliopsida; order Malvales; family Malvaceae; genus Gossypium; species Gossypium hirsutum. Next base: position 57,153,898 of record NC_053426.1, on the reverse strand, counting down.
AATATGTTGTTTTGAAATTGTTCCCTTGCTACTTTATTCAAAAATATTACTAGTTCCTTTTTCTGCACTGGCATGAGGGATTCCGACTCACAGATTGCGGTAGCGAAGGACGCATGTTCTTCAGTAGATTTGTTGGCTTTCTTGGTCAAACCTCTTGTTCTTTCCATCTTTTGTAGAGGGAAGACGATTTTAAGTGAAAAATGTATGATCTTGAGTAAGGAAAAAGAATAAAAATGGTTGTTTGGATGCTTTGGAGTCGGCATAATGGTTTAGACTTTATAGGGAGTGAAAGAGAAAGATTTAGAGTCGTGATGTTCTGTGGGGAGATACAAAACTAGCGGGAAGAGTTGCGTCCAATAAGAATTGCCTCTGCTCAAATAAATCAAATGACTGGGTGGGTTTTGATCCAATGGTTAAGATTGAATTTCCCTTAATTCTGATCAATGGAAACATAGTGGTACGGGATGCGTTGACAACCAAATCTTGTTGTGTCGAGATTGGTACCTTATTATTCTACAAAAAGGAAAGAAAACAAGCTTTATAAAACAAAAATAAAATAAGATGAAATGTCAAAGTAATAAATTAAAATTTTAAAATTGTAACACCCCTTACCCGTATCCTATGCAGGGACAGGGTACGAGGCGTTACTGGAGTTAAACACATGCATAAAAACATTTTCGGGCCATAAAATTCCACTCAAATTTTAAACTTTCAAACTTCCTCTTAATGTCCCTAATATGGACTTAGAGGCCTAAAGCACTCTTTGGAAATGGTTTGGGAATAAACCAAGCACTTTAGAAAACTTTCAAAAATTTCAATGCAAATGGGGGCACACGCTCGTGTGGAAGGGCGACACGCCTGTGTGTCCTCTTAACTTGGCCATGTTGAAGGCCCGTGTAGATTTATTTCTCAATTCGAACCTACAGGGGTTTTCACATGGCTTGTCACACGGCCTGATACACGCCCGTGTCCCTCACACGGCCATGACACGCCCGTGTATTAAAACTTTGACGTCATCAACCATTTAGGGTCACACGGCCAAGGCACACGCCCGTGTGCTAGGCCGTGTGGCGAATTTAATTTCACATTTAAGGTGCAGACTTCACACGGCTTGGGTACATGCCTATGTACTATGGCCGTGTCCTCCACACAGTTGAGACACACGGTCGTGTCCTTCCGTGTGGTTACTGATGGGCATTCTATTTTGCCAAATTTAGGTGTAGGGGGCACACGGCCTGACTACACACCCATGGGGTAGACCGTGTGTCATACACGGCCTAGACACACGCCCGTGTGGAAAAAAACAAGGCTATCTACCAAGCTTTTTTGTCACTCTTACTTGCACCAACCTACACCACATCAAACATCTTGAATCCAAGCATAAACACATGACCAAAACAGCCACAAATAAACATCCACACATCAAATCTAAGATATTTTCTATCACATACAACATCTTCTACTTATCAATACAAACCATGCAATAATCACATCCATGGAAATCCTCATCAAATGCATTTAGCAATAATAAACATTTTCCATCATCCATGGCCTTATACAAAATGAATCAACCTTCATGACAAGCCAACATATTCGACTAAAACAATATGACACTTAGCAAAAGACCAAGTCGCTATACATGCCATACTCAAAATGATAAATCGAACTATACCAAATATTCTGATTGATAGTGCAATCGAGCCTCCGACGTCCTTTGATCCCGAGTTAGCTTGGCGATGCTATAATAAAAAGGAAAAGAAAGGAAAGGAAGTAAGCATAAAGTTTAGTAAGTTGCATATAAATAAGTAACAACATCAACCATGCATATTTAAACACATAGCATTTATAAACTAGCACAACATTCTTGATTTAACAATGGTAGATTTACTACATATTTACACATCACAAGTATAAGCCAAAGATTTCAAGATCGCCCCAAAACCATTCTCATAGATAGAACTTACTCAATTTCATACTTACTATTAAGCATCATAACTAAGCTCATATCTCATGAGTTTCAAGTAAGAACCTGTACCGCTCACAACATGATTATATCCTTTCATATCTTTATCGTAAGCTTAAAATAACCTGTGGAACCATTTGAAATACTAAAGGATACCCGATAAGCCTCACACAAGAGGATAAATTACTGATGCCATATCCTAGATATGGTCTTACACTGGCTCACATGTCGAGGCTGATGCCATGTTCCAGACATGGTTTTACACTAGCTCTTATCTAAATGCCGATGCCATGTCCCAAACATGGTCTTACACTAGCACACATAAACGCCGATGCCATGTTCTAGACATGGTCTTACACTGGCTCTCATAATGTGGTCGATGCCATGTTCCAAACATGGTCTTACACTAGTACACATATCACTCAATTGTCATGGCATGGATATCCAATCTATTCTTAAGGTTCAACTAGGAGTTTTTACTACATCAATTTTCATCATGCATATTCACAACAATAATCAAACACTTTATGCATATTAATTTTTCAATACATAATAACAATAAATTTGTATTATTTACGTACAACTTACCTTGGTATACAAAAAATAGGCGACTAGATTGAATTAGTCTACTAGCTTGGGCTTCCCCCGGTCTAGGTCTGAACTCCATTTTTCTTGATCTATAATGAGAAATTCACTTATTTAATCACTACATTAATCAAGACAATCTAGAATTCATACTTGGACAAAATTATCATTTTTCCCCTAGACTTTCACATAATTACAATTTTACCCCTAAGCTCGTAAAACGATTTTAATCAAATTTCCTCCTTTAACAAGCCTAGCTAAACCTTTATTACTTTTATAGCAACTCACAATTTTCAATTATTTCACACATTTACAACCTATTTTATAAACTTCACAAAATGGTCCTTTTAGGCGTTTTCATGAAAACCCCTTTCACAAAAGTTGTTTATTTAACAACCAAGATTTATTTTCTTCCATAAATACTCAGCAAACATCACAAATCCTCTCATGGTAAACCTCTAGACTATCAACCATTTTGCAAAATAGTCCACTCATTAGCTAGATTAAGCTATAAGGGTTCTAAAAACACAAAAATCAACAAAAATGACCATCAAAATCACTTACTTGCAAGGGATAGAAGTTGCTGAAATTTTTGAGCCCTCAAAATCCCCTCTTTGCTAAAATTTTCGGTGGAGAAGAAAGGAAAATGAAAAGATGATAGCTAGCCTTTTAGGTTAATATTTTATTATCAATTAAGTCACCTAACATTTGACCATTCTATGAATTAAGGCTCCATGTCCAGCCACTAATAAATTTGTGGTCTATTTACTCACTAAGGACCTTTAATTAAATGTTTCATATCCATTTAACACTTTCAGCTAGTAAAACAAATCTTTTGCATTTTATGCGATTTAGTCTTTTTTCGAAATTAAGCAAGAAATTGCTAAAACTAGTTCACCAAAATTTTCAAACATTCATATAACCATGCTATAAAATATAAAATAATATTAAAATAATTACTCCAAATTTGGATTAGTGGTTTCAAAACCACTATTTCGACTAGGCCCAAAATCGGGCTGTTACAAAAATGTTTGGACCAAATTAATGGTCTCTTCTTGCTCTTGATTTTTATTTCCAAAATGGTGTTTCAATCTTTATCTATTGACTTTGAACTGGTGTCCATCACGTAAATCTCAAACTATGACTGCACTATGAGAAAATACGTTGACAACTTCGATTACGTAGGTGCAATTTAAGTCGAGAATTGAATAATAAAACCTGTTGCCCCGCAATAAATTGCCGCTAAAAAATAATATTTTCGTGCCATCGTTTGGTATTTTCCTTACAAATCGTAGCATTTTCATAAGCATTTCTTTGAATCTCCTCCAGCTCGGTGATGTCCAACAGCCTTTTCTTTCTAACAGCTTCATAGTCCATGTTCACTTGCTTAATTTCCCATATTGCTTTGTGTTCTAGTTCAACTGGAAAGTGGTATGCTATCCCAAAAACCAATTGTTACGGTGACATATCCAATGGAGTCTTGTATGCTGCCTGTAAAGCCCATAGAGTGTCATCCAATTGGGAGGACCAATTTTTCCTTTAAAGGTTCACAGTCTTATTGAGAATGTTCTTAATTTGTCAATTGGATACTTTGGCTTGCCCATTGGTTTGTGGATGATAGGTAATGGCCATTCTGTGATTAACTCCATATCTCTTTAATGCGGTTGCCACTTGGTTGAAATGAAAATGTGTACCCTAATCAGTAATCAAGGCATTTGGTGTGCCGAAACGAGTGAGTATATGCTTGTGAAAAAAATTGAGCACTGTCCTTGCATCATCCTTCGGGACAACCACAGCCTCCACCCACTTCGAGACATAGTCAACAACGACTAATATATAAAGATTTCCAAATGAACTTGGAAACGGTCCCATAAAATCCATTCCCCAAACATCAAACAATTAAACATCCATAATAGGCTGTTGCAACATTTCATTACATTGGGAAATAGAACCAGTGCACTGACATTTATCGCATTGATTCACTGAGCATCCTTGAACAATGATGGCTAGTAAAATCCTGATTGGAGAACCTTAGCAGTAGTTCTCATACCACCGAAATGACCTCCACAAGGAGTATCATGACAATGCTTTAGAATTGAGAACATCTCCCCTTCCATAACACAAAATTGAATAATGTTATCATTGCATATCTTGAATAAATACCGCTCGTTCCAACGGTAATTCACTACATCATGAAGAAATCTTTCTTTTTTATGGCCCTTGATACTCAATGGGAGCTTTCCACACACCAAGTAATAAACCAAATCTGCATACTAAGGAGTTGCATCGACAGCAAATAACATTTCATCGAGGAATGTGCCTGTAATTTGAAGTATTTTTCCATCTTCGCTGCCAATTTCCAATCTAGACAAATGATCAGCAACTTGATTCTCTAACCCCTTTCAGTCTTTTATCTCAATGTCAAATTCTTGCAACAATAAAATCCATCGTATCAGTCTTGGTTTGGCATCTTTTTCCACAAAGAGGTATTGCAACGCCGAGTGATCAGTGAATACTGTAACTTTTGCACTGACCAGATAAGAGTAAAACTTGTCGAAAGAAAAGACTATGGAAATTAATTCTTTCTCTGTAGTGGTATAATTGAATTGAGTCTCTGTAAGAGTTCTGCTAGCATAATAAATGGCGTGAAATATTTTTCCCTTACGTTGTCCTAACACTGCACCCATGGCGAAGTTGCTTACATCACACATAACTTTAAAAGGTTGAGACCAATCTGATGCAATGACAATGGGTGTATTGACCAGCTACTTCTTTAACTGAATAAAGGCATCCAGACATGCCTTGTCAAAGAGGAATTTTTGATTTTTTCCAGCAATGAGCACAATGGTTTTGTAGTTTTTGAAAAATCCCTAATAAACTGCTAGTAAAATCCCGTATGTATAAGAAAGCTACGAATACCTTTCACATTTGTAGGTGGGAGTAATTTCTCGATGATTTTCACCTTAGCTTTATCTACTTGAATACCCTGATTAGAGATGCGATGGCCCAACACAATGCCTTTAGTTGCCATAAAATGACATTTTTCCCAATTCAAAACAAGATGAGTGTCCTCATATTGCTTCAGTAATTTATCCAAACTGTTAACACAATGATCATAATCATTCCTATAAAATAAAAAGTCATCCATAAAAACCTCTAAAGAGTCTTTGATCATATCTAAGAATATTGGCATCATACACCTTTGAAATGTGTCATTGCAAAGAACGCAAGGCATACGATGAAAAGCAAAAGTATGAAACGGGCAGGTGAAAGTTGTTTTCTCCTGATCCTCTAGCGCAATAGCAATTAGGTTGTACCTAGAATAGCCGTCTCGAAAGCAATAATAAGCTTTTTTAGCAAGCCGATATAACATTTGGTTAATAAAGGGAAATGGAAAATGATCCTTCCTTATGGCTGCATTCAGTTTACGATAGTCCATACAAACTCGCCATCCTGTGGGGATAAGTGTTGGTAGTAATTTGATCTTATCATTGCGAACCACTGTGATGCCACTCTTTTTTTTCAGACGCATTGCACTGGACCCACCCACTTGTTATAAAAAATTGGGTAAATAATTCCTGCATCTAGCCATTTTATGATTTCTTTCTTGACAACTTCTTTCATATTCTTATTTAACCTTCGTTGCAGTTCAATCGATTGCTTGCCTTTATCTTCTAACTTGGTTCTGTGCATGCAAAAAGAAGGGCTAATACCTTGAATATCCATAATATTCTAGGTAATATCTCATTTGTGTTGCTTGAGAATGTGAGTCAATTTCTTTTCTTGTGTTTCATCCAATGTTGCGAAGACAATAATTGACAAAGTATTGTGGTCACTCAAAAAAATGTATTTGAGATGAGGAGGTAGTGGTTTCAATTCCAGAGTAGGAGCTTCTTCAATTGATGGTTTGAAAATTGGATTTGTTTTGTTGGTTAAGTTTAAGGATTCCATTTTCCATCTGTGCTTGATTTCAACATTACTAGCTTCAATTGTGCTGCCACAATTGTCTAAGGATTCTGCCTCAGATGTCACTGCAATTTCTTCAGTAAGGACTATGCTTTGGTTGTTGAATTCTTCCTCAATTAAATCATCTAGCACATCGACAATATGACACTCTGTTGTATCCTTGTGATGGATAGACTCGAAAACACTGAAGGTAACTTTCTCATCATTAAGTTGCATGGTTTGTTCTCCTTTATAAACATCAATGAAAGTTTGGCCAGTGGCTAAAAGTGGTCGTCCCAAGATTATGGAAACCTCATTGTCAGCTTCACAGTCAAGTATGATAAAATCAGCCAGGAAAATGAATTTATCCATACGAACAATGACATTTTTGATTTGTTCTTCAAGTTGAGCAAAAGATCGATCTGCCAGTTGCAATGTCACTGTAGTAGGTTTCATATGACCAATTCTCTAATAGCCCGATTTTGGGCTTAGTCAGAACAGTGGTTTTGAGACCACCAAATCGAGGTTGAAGAATTATTTTTAGTATTATTTTGGTGCCATAGTATTATTATATTAGTCTATGAAAAATTTGGTGAACTAATTTTAGCGTTTATGAGTTTAATTGCGAAAAAGGACTAAATTGCATAAAGTGCAAAAGTCCTATTTTGTTTGCTAAAGGTGTAAATTGACTATGGATCATATTGTAGGGGTCTTTAAAGGGCAAATAGACCCTTTTTTGAGAGGTGGCTGGCCATAGGAGACAAAGGTATAGAAAAGTCTTTGTTAGGTGAAAATTTGGTGGCTAAATTGACTAAAAATAAATAAAATAGAAAAAAATGATATCATCCCTTTTGTAACACCTCTTACCCATATCCAACGTCGGAACCGGGTTTGAGGCATTACCGGACTTACATCAAAACATTCATACAAAACCAGGCCATAAAATTTTATCCAAACTAAAACTTTTCATACACATGCATAACATCCCTTATACAGGCCTACGAGGCCCAAAACATACATTGGGGGTGGTTCAGGACTAAACCGAGAACTTTGGAAACTTTTGGAAAACTTAAAAAATTTCATCATGAAACAGGATCACGCGCCCGTGTGGCTCGGGACACGCCCGTGTCCTCAGCCCATGTAACTCTCTGTTTATGATGTCATCACAAAAATAATGGCACACGGCCAAGGCACACGCTCGTGCCTCCAGGCCATGTCCCACACACAGTTGAGACATACACAGCCCATGTGGCCAATTCAAAACTAAAGTACATGATGCAGGGGACACACAGCCCGTGTGGACAATTTTTAGGCTATTTTCCAAGCCAATTGCCACCCTCAATAACAAACTCACATGCTTAGTTTTATTGACCATTAACATGGAACATTTGAACATTCAATCATCCACAAACAATACAAGATCATGGTAACCTCACATCATATTTTACATACTTAAAAATAATGCTTAGTCAAGCTAAAATTTACTAATTCTCATGCATCAAAGTTTAGAAGATTACTCCCATATCACACATTTAAGCCTTAGTTATCAACACATCATCTCATCTCAATTAAACCATCAAACATTCACCACCAACAATATAACTCATTACATATACACAATCACAAGCCTCATCTCCATGACATAGGCACATGCATAATCATATAATCAACATAAGCCACCATTCATGGATATAAACAAATTGAACTATAACCATTCATATTAAGTTGAGTTTCTGTACATACCTGTACCGATCCTTACCATTTCATACATATACATAATGCCATTGCATCTTCGATGTCTTGCACACTATGTACAATACTCGATACTTCGCATGCTAAGTGCTATTCTGGATGTTTCACAAACTAAGTGCCACCCTCGACACTTTGCACACTAAGTGCCATTTATATATATATAGCCGAAGCTATCTTAAATTGCACACCAAGTGCCACGTTTAGCCGAAGCTATTTTGAATCGCACACTAAGTGCCATTTTAGTCGATAAGTCGTTAATCATAACAATAATCATGTATAGATAATTTATACAATATCAAGCATTAAAAGCATATACATACGGACTTACCTCGATCGTCAAAACATTAAAATGGATCGACTAGTCCAAAACTTCATTTTTCCCTCAATATAGACTCGTACGAGGCTTAACTTGATCTAATCAATTAAATTCAGCTATTTCAATTCAAATTCTATTCATTTTAACTCAATTTTATATTTTGGTAAAATTACTATTTTACCCCTACACTTTTGACCTTTTTACAAATTAGTCCCTAAGCTCGTAAAATGAAAATTTAGTCAATTTCATCATAGCCCAAGCTATCCAAATTTCATACATGCTCATATCAGCCCATATTTTTCATTTATTCACACTTTTACCACACAATTTATTATATTTCATAATTTAGTCCAAAATTAACATTTTTGCTAAAATTCACTTAACAAAACTCAATAATCTACCATCAAAGATTTATTTTCTATCATTAAACATCAAGATACTCAAATATTCAACAATGGAATCATCCAAATACTTTAACAATTTTGAAATTAGAGGTACGGGCTATTTAGAACACAAAGCAACGATCTAAAAAACGTAAAAATTATTAAAAACCGAGACAAAATGGACTTACATGCATGAACAACCATGGCTGAACCTTCAAAGCTTTGAGAACATTATTTTCTTTCTCACATTCGGCTTTTGATGAAGATGATAGCATGTAATTTGGCTTTTGTTTTATTTTATTTTATTATAATTACCAAATACCATATTTAACCTTAATATACATTAATAATTTCCATTATACCAAGCCATGGAATTCCACTATCAATAATTATGGAATAATTACCACTTAAGGACTCCCACTATTTAATTCCATATCCATTTAATATCTTTAACTTATAGAACACAACTTTTATGCTTTGCGCAATTTAGTCCTTTTTGCTTAATTAACTATCAAAACGATAAAATTTTTCAACAAAACTTTAATACCATCTTATTGACACTCTGTAAATATTTATAAAAATATTTATGACTCAGTTTATAGAAACGAGGTCTCTATAACTGATTTTCTAAACCCACTTAACCTTAGGGTCATACCACTTGAACTTAATAAATCGCTTATAAAACAAAATCACAATATCAAAAACCTTTTTTTAAACTCACAATTAACTCGTAAATATTGAATATAATATTTACAAACCTACTCGTCGAATTTGGTGGCCCTGAAACCACTGTTCTGATTAACCCTAAAAAAAGACTGTTACACCTTTCACCCCTTCTTCTTCACCAAAATTCTCAGTAAAATAAGGTTTCTTGGAGCTTTAAAATTTCAACCAAGCAATCCTCTTGCAAGTAAGTCAATTTGAAGGTTATTTTTGGTAATTTTTGTACTTTTAGAACCCTTATGGCATAAGCTAGTTAATGGGGGGACCATTTTGCAAAATGGATGATAGTCTAAGAATTTTCCATGAAAGGATTTATGATGTTTGCTGAGTTTTTATGAAAGAAAATGAATCTTAGTTGTTTTGTAAACAACTTTTGTGAAAGAACTTCTCATGAAAACCCTAATAGGACCATTTTGTAAAGTTTGTAAAATGGATAGTAATGTTGTGAAATAATGGGAATTTTGGGTCACTATAAGAGTAAAAAGGGTTTAGCTAGGCTTATGATTCAAAGAAATTCGATAAAAATCAATTTTCGAGGCTAGGGGTAAAGTGGTCATTTTGTGAAAGTTTAAGGGCAAAATGTTCATTTTGCCAAAAATGTGAGTTTTTAATTGTATACATTTATTCAGTGATTAAATGAGTGAATTCATATTATTTTGGATCAAGAAATACAAAATCCGAACCTAGACTAGGAAGGCCAAGCAAGTAGATTAAATTGTCTAGTCGCTTACATTTTGTAATCCGAGGTAAGTTTTATGTTAATAATGCAACTATATTGCTATGATGTTTGATTGAATTGATATTGCATAAATCGCTTGATTGTGATTATAAGAATGCATGTCGAGAAATTAATGTAGTAAAGACTTCCGGTTGAACATTTGGAATAGACTTGGATGTTCGTACCATGACATTGGGTGGTATGTGAGCCAGAGTAAGACATATTTGGGACAAGCATCAGCCACGTTATGAGAGCCAGTGTAAGACATGTCTAGGACATGCATCTGCTTTGAGACGAGAGCTAGTGTAAGATATGTCTGGGACATGCAATGACCTCGGATATAGAAGCTAGTGTAAGACCTGTCTGGGACATGGCGTCAGCTTGTTGTGTGTCAGCGTAAGACCTGTCTGGGACATGGCATCGACACCAATAGATGAGAGCTAGTGTAAGACCTGTCTGGGACATGGCATCAGCCTCGATATATGAAAGTCAGTGTAAGACCTGTCTAGGACACGGCATCAACTTTAATGTGCTAGCCAGTGTAAGACCATGTCTGGGACATGGCCTTAACATTTGATCCCATGTTCAGGGTTATTGAATATCCAGTAATATTTCAAATGGTTCAACAGAAGATTTATGATTTATATTAAAATGGGAAAAGTTATGACCATGTTGTGAGTGATACAGGTACCTAATTGAAATATATGATATGTGGGCTCAATATATGCCATATGAATTGTATTGGATGGTGATGAGTAAGTTGTACTTATGTCTATTTATTGAATACATGGACAAGCTATGAAATGTTTTGAGCATATTGTTGTATGATAATTAGTTGATGTTTATTTTCATGCAACTTACTAAGCTTTATGCTTACCCCTTTTTCTTTCCATTTTCTTATAAAGTTGCCAAAGTAGCTTGAGGATCATTGCCTACATCGGAGAAGCCAGTCATACTATCACTTAAAGCACTCGGTATAGTTAGTTTTTTTTGTTTTGATTATGACATGTATAGGATCTTGACTTTTGAGTTTTGTGTCATTATTAATTGACCAAATGTGTGGGCTTAATTTAATATTTGACTCATTTTGCATAAAGCCATGAAAAATGGCCGATATTGAAAGTTATTATGTAATGCAAGAAAACCTATCGTGAATGTGAAATTGTTGGCATGGTTGAATTTGTATGAATGGTATATAGGCCTTAGTTATGGTTGCTTGGTTAAGAAATCTTGTTGTGATAGACTTGGTATGATAGATTGTGTTTCAGGGTGGCAAGGGGCTTGGTAGATAGCCTTATATCATCCATACGGGTAGACACACGGGCGTGTGTCTAAGTCGTGTGTGATACACGGTCATCACCATGGGCATGTTGTTTGACCGTGTGTCCTCTGCACCTTGAATTTGCAAGTCAATATGCATGGCAGTAAACACACAGGCAGAGACAGGGTCGTGCGTCTCAGCAGTATGGAGGACACGGCCTATGGTCACGGGGGTGTGCCTTGGCCGTGTGCCCTTATATTGTTGCTAACGTTAGAAACAGAATGTCAAGGTTTTTAGACACGGGCTAAGACACCAGCGTGTCATGGCCGTGTGATGGACACGGGCCATGGACACGGGCGAGTGTCAAGCTGTGTGAAAACCCCTATAGGTTCGAATTTGGATTTAATTCACATGGACTCAGGGCACGGGCGTGTCCCCTTATGCCTAGGCCGTGTGAACCACACGGGCCTTTGGCACAGCCAGGTCAAAAGGGCCACACAGGCGTGTGCCCTGTTTTAAGTGACATTTTTCAAAGTTTTTAAAAGTGTTCAAATTAATTCTAGATAGTTTCAAAAGCTCAATTTTAGAAGCTTAATTTGGGCGTCGTAGACACATATTAAGAATTTCTAGAATAAGATTGAAAAGTTTTAAATTCGATCAAATTTTATGATTTGAAATGATTGTATGCATGAGTTTAAGTCAAGTAATGCCTCGTGCCCAGTCCCAGCCTCGGACTCGGGTAAGGGGAGTTACATTAGGTGGTATCAGAGCTATGGTTTAGTTAATTCTAGGATTATCCTAGCGTGAGTATGAGTCTAGCTATACAGGCCATAATTGTATATTGATAGTGTGAAGACTTCTGTCGAGATAAATTGTGTTTTTATATATAGTAAAAGGATCCTGATTTGGCTACAGTGGATGATATGAAAAGTAATGCACCGGCTCCCGTTGAAGGGACTGCGCCCGTGTGTAGTGGGCCCGTGACAATGAGTCAGGGTGGAGGGGCTAGAGAAGATTACCTCCATCTGATGGACGCTTGGTACTCGAAGTTTATTCGTGTGAATCCGAATACTCCACCTCCCCCACCTCCCCTAATTCCTCAACTCATTCATATAACTCTTCAAGGACCAGAAATGGCTAGAAGAGAGAAACCTCTAGTAGACAAAATTCGTAAGCATAAGGCCGAGGAATTTTAGTCAAATATTGATGATGATCTAGAGAGGGCCGAATTTTGGTTGGAAAATACCATTAGGGTATTTGACGAATTATCATGCACGCCGGAGGAGTGCATGAAGTGTATAGTATCACTCTTACGAGATTTGGCTTATCAATGGTGGAATACCCTTGTGTCAGTGGTGCCAAAAGAGAGAGTAACTTTGGATTTTTTCCAGGAGGAGTTCCGTAAAAAGTATATTAGTCAAAGGTTCATAGATCAAAAGAGGAAAGAATTCCTTGAGCTGAAGCAAGGCCGTACAATGGTGATTGAGTACGAGCATGAGTTTGTGAGGCTCAACAAATATGCGCGAGAGTGCGTATGTACAGAAACTATTATTTGCAAGAGGTTTGAAAATGGTCTGAACGAAGACATCTATTTATTAGTTGGTATTTTAGAGTTGAGGGAGTTTGTGGTACTTGTCGAGATAGCTTGCAAAGCCGAAGAATTGGCCAAAGAGAAGAGAAAAGCTGACATTGAGTCTCATGACTCAAAGAAAAGAAAGATGGGGAAATCACAGGAGACCTCATCCAAGAGATCGAGAGATTTTTCTGCTTAATCAAATGCATCAGTAGGACTTTTGAGAAGAAACAAGAACAAACAGTACATGATGTCTAAAGCTCAAACCACTTCTATGGAAAGCGTGGGTAGTACTCGACCAAATAGACCAGAATGTTCACAGTTCGGTAGACGTCATTTTGGTGAGTGCCGAGGTAATGAAAGAGGCTGTTTTAAATGTGGGTCGTTGGACCATTTTATTCGTAGCTGTCTCGAAATGGTCGAGAAAGACAAGGATCAAAGCGTGAGATCGAGTAATGCTCCTTCAAGAGGTAGACCGCATAAGAACTTGGGAAGTGGGCCTAGCGGTAGAAGTGCACTTAGAGAAGCTGTTGTGAGGTTCGAGGGCAGAGCGCTTACAAGGACTTATGTTATACGTTCTCGTAAAGAGGTAGGGTCTCTCGATATGATTATGGGTACCTTTTCAATCCATGATATATCTGTTGTTGCTTTGATTGACCTGGGGTTTACCCATTCCTATATTTGTATAAAACTGATACCCCGTACGAATATGCTAGTTGAATCCACTGAATTTGTGGTGAAAGTGTCCAACCCTTTAGGCAAGCATGTATTAGTTGACCAAGTATGTGAAAATTGTCCTTTGACAATTAGAGGTTATTGTTTTCTGGCTAACCTCATGTTATTGCCGTTTGATGATTTTGATGTAATCCTTGGGATGGATTGGTTGGCTTCTCATAGTGTTGTAGTGACTGTGGGAGAAAAGTTATTGAGTTGTAGTGTGAAAGCGGGGATGTTCTTTAGGTTGAATCAGGTTGAATGGATAACTTGCCTGTGGTGATATCGTCCATGTTGGCAATGAGATATTTGAGAAAAGGATATGAAGCTTATCTCGCTCTTGTATTGAATACTCAAGCATCTGAATTGAAGATCGAGTCAGTACCAATGGTATGTGAGTTCATAGATGTATTTTCGAAGGAATTGTCGGGACTGCCTCTAGTGAGAGAAGTTGAATTTGGAATTGAGTTAGTCCATGGTATGGCACCTATCTCGACTGCTCCATATAGGATTGCTCTGACGAAGTTAAAGGAGTTGAAAGTTCAGATACAATAGTTAACGGATAAAAGTTTTGCGAGACTGAGGTATCCTCCGTTGGGTGCTTCGATACTCTTTGTGAAAAAGAAAGACTGGTCAATGAGGTTATGTATAGACTACAAACAACTCAAAAAAGTGGCAGTAAAGAGAAAGTATCCCTTTCCAAGGATAGACGATCTATTTGATCAATTGAAAGGAGCCATCGTGTTTTACAAGATAGACTTAAGGTCCGGATATTATCAGCTCAGAGTAAAGGAGCAAGATGTACCGAAAACCGCGTTCAGGACAAGGTATGGGCATTATGAGTTCCTCGTCATGCCTTTTGATTTAACGAATGCCCCGGTGGTATTTATGGACTTAATAAACCGCATTTTCCAACCATATTTGGATAAGTTTGTCGTTATTTTTATCGATGACATATTGGTTTATTCGCGTGATGAGAGTGAGAACTCGGAACATTTGAGGACAGTTTTACATACCTTAAGAGATAAGCAATTTTATGCCAAGTTTAGTAAAAGCAAATTTTGGCTATGAGAGGTCGAATTCTTGGGAAGTATTGTGTCGGGTGATGGGATCAGAGTTGACCTGAGTAAGATCTTGACTATCGTTGAGTGGAAACCGCCGAGGAGTGTGTCAGAGATACGAAGCTTTCTAGGTTTGGCTGGGTATTACAAAATATTTGTAAATGGATTCTTGATGATAGCTACTCTGATGACAAGGTTGTTATAGAAAGATGTCAAGTTTGAATGGACGGAGAAATACCAGCAGAATTTCGAGAAACTAAAGACCTTGTTGACCAAAGCTCCAGTTTTAGTGCAACCAAAACTAGGAAAAGAATTCGTGGTGTATAGTGACACCCCCTTAAATGGATTGGGATGTGTGCTCATGCAAGAAGGCAAAGTGATAGCATATGCCTCGAGACAACTTAAGCCGTACGAGAAAAATTACCCGACCCATGATTTAGAATTGGCCGCCATCGTGTTCGCGTTGAAAATTTGGAGACACCATTTATATGGTGAGAGATGCCGGGTATTTACTGATCATAAGAGTTTAAAATATTTGATGACTCAAAAGGAGCTGAATTTATGGCAACGAAAATGGTTGGAGTTGATAAAGGATTACGAGTTGGAGAATGACTACCACCCCTGGAAGGCAAATGTAGTCGCTGATGCATTAGTAGGAAATCATTGTTTGCCTTGAGGGCTATGAATACTCAATTGACCGTGACTGATAATGGCTCGATTCTAGCTGAGATGAGAGCTAAACTGATGTTCCTTCAAGAGATTCGTGAAGCTCATAAAGGTGATAAGGATTTACAAGCTAAAATGGCTCAACGTGAGACGGAAAATGAATTAGAATTTCGTATTGGTACCTATGGTTGTATAATGTACCGAGACAGGATTTGTATGCCTAAGGGTGATGAACTTGTTCAGAAGATTTTGAGAGAGGCACATAGTGGTTACTTGTCTATCCATTCGGGTAGTGTGAAAATGTATAACGACTTGAAGAAAATGTATAAGAGACATTTTAGAGTTCATTTTTGTCTAATTTGTCAACAAGTGAAGGCCGAACATCAGGAACCCTCGGGTTTACTTCAACCTGTGATGGTTCTCAAGTGGAAATGGGACTGTGTAACCATGGACTTTGTGTCAGGATTGCCTTAGACGCCAAGGAAAAAGGATTCCGTTTGGGTTGTTGTTGATAGATTAACAAAGTTGGCACATTTTATACCGGTGCGTGGTGACTATTCCTTTCAGAAATTGGCTGAATTGTATGTTTTCGGGATCGTGAGACTTCATGGAGTACCCTTGTCGATTATTTCAGATAGAGATCCGAGGTTTACCTCCCAATTTTGGAAGAAGTTGCAAGAGGAATTGGGAACAAAACTGAATTTTAGTACGGCATTTCACCCGCAAACCGACGGTCTATCAGAAAGAGTGATTTAGATCTTAGAAGACATATTACAGTTTTGTATTCTCGAATCTCAAGGCAGTTGAGAAAAGTATTTACCGTTGGTAGAGTTTGCCTACAATAATAGTTATCAGTCTAGTCTGAAGATGACGCCTTATGAGGCTTTGTATGGGCGTAAGTGTCGAACGCCTTTATATTGGACTGAACTTAGAGAAAATCATATTCTCGGGGTTGACTTAGTCAAAGAAACCGAAGAGAAGGTTAAGGTGATTTGCAACTATTTGAAAATTGCTTCGGATGGATAGAAATTCTACGTAGATTTGAAATGAAAAGAAATTGAGTTTCAAGTCGGTGAGAAGGTGTTTTTGAAAGTGTCTCTGTGGAAGAAAGTCTTTCAATTCGATAATAAAGGTAAATTAAATCCACGGTTTCTTGGACCCTATGAGGTGACCGAGAGAATTGGAGCGGTAGCATACCGATTAGCCTTGCCTCGTGGCTAGAGAAAATTCATGATCTGTTCCATGTATTGATGTTGCGTCGCGACTGATTTGACTCCTCACACGTGATTTCACTGGAGGAAATTGAAATAAGCTCGGTTATGACCTATGGTGAAGAACCGATTAAGATTTTGGATCGAGAGGTCAAGAAATTAAGGAATAAAAGTGTAGCACTCGTGAATGTTTTGTGGCATAGACATGACATTCACATTCATGATTAAACTATGATTTATCAAAGTCATCATATCACCCATTCAAATTATCATACTTTCATATGGCATTCCACACCAATTTCATGTTTATTTATCATCTTTACCAATTTACCTCCAAGTTATAGATTTTTACCACATTCATTGCATACTTATTAACCATATCACAATCACCAAACGTACATGCCAATCATCACACTCAACAACCACAAACAACCATAACCATATTAAAGCATCAACACATTTGAATGCATGTATTGATAAATAGGGTTACAACCCAGAATAATCAATATGAGCCACCTCTCATCGCCATATATAAAATAATCATGACACCATCACGAGCCAACACATTTGGATAATCAATATGACACATAACAAAAAGGCCAAGTTCCTATACATGCCATACTTAAAATAATAAGGCTAGCTATACCCCAAATGTTCAATTGATAGTGTAATCGTGCCTCCGATGTTTACCGATCCCTGGGCTAACTTGGCAAAACTATAAGAGATGGAAAAGAAAGGGGGTAAGCATAAAGCTTACTAAGTTCACTTACAAATAAAATGCAACTTAAACAAAAAAAAGTCATGCATATAGCATAACGAACATAATATTACATTTTATCAAATCTCATGAACTTATTTCTTATATATATACATGTTCTTACCACAAGCTCATCATATTTCATGTCATTCACATGAGTTCGATGTATATACCTGTGCCACTTGCACATAATAACTTAATTTCTTATCTTGATGCAATCATTAAGATAGCTCATTGAGCTTCTCTTGACTACCCGTTGTGTAACACCCCTTACCCATGTTCTAAGTCGGAACAAGGTACGGAATATTACAGATCAGGAAAACATGAATTCACACATTTACCTGATCTTACGTAATTAATTCCTCTAGCTTGAATAAAAATAGATAAAATTAACAAATATACATAAGTACTAGTAAATTATTAAAATTTGAAAAGTAATATTTTAAAACAAATTAATTTTGACACATAACAAAATGATTCAGCCCTCTATACATGCTATAATTCCAAAATAGTGTTTACAAAATACCAAAAAGTATTGATAGTGTGGATGGGTCTTTGACGATCTCCAAATCTCGAGCTGGCTTAGTAATCCTATAAGACAAGAAAAATAAAAGAAGATAAGCATATAGCTTAGTAAGTAAGTACGAAATTGATATTCAATTTATCAAAGTAAAACAATCATACTAGTATATAATCACATATTTAGGACAGGCTGTTTTCTAGAGTCCCGGTTAAAAAAAATCATATCTCGAGATAAAAAACTTGAAATTCAATTCTGTAAATTTTCCCTGAAACTAGACTCATATGTCTACTTACTAATGTTTTTCTGGAGTTTTTGGACGGGTCAATTAGTACAGTTTATTAGTTAAATTCTCCCTTGTTTCAGGGTTCGACTACTCTGACCCCTGTGCACTACGAACCAAATTTCTTCCTGTACAGAATTCCAACGACCATTCCGTTTGTTTCCCTTAAAAATAGACTCAATAAGGAATTTATTCTTGTAAAGTATGAATCTTAATAATTTTTTTACATTTTATGGTGAATTTATAAAATCAGAATAGGGGATCTCACATTCATTCAGACCCTGTTTCACAAGAATTCAAAAATCACACAATATAGAATTCTTTTCTTCCCCTGTTTCTTTTATGTGAAAATAGACTCATCAAGCTTTATTTTCATATATCATTTGCATTTTTATTTAACTTTCAAGATTTTTGGTAAATTTTTAAAACAATGTAACTGCTGCTATCCAACACTGTTTTATTTCCAACATTCACTCTTGTATAATTTCACCTAGTCCTTTTTGTTATACCATAATTCACTCAATTTTCGAGCACATAGCTCCTAACTTTTCATAAACATAAATTTTCACATATCCACCTTATAATAACTTTCACATATTACCACTTTATCGATTTTCCCCGTTGAACTCAACAGAAAAATAACAAATATACCATTGTTTACACATATTTCTCCTTTCCACACTTATAGCCGAAGTTATCTGATACGCGTAGTAGCCTGCACTTAGTACTACACATGCGACCAAAAATCTGGTACACGTAGTGGCCTGCACTTAGTACTACACACGTGACGTCACCATCTGATACACGCAGTAGCCTACACTTAGTACTACACACGTGATCGAAGTCATTGAGTACGCATAGTAGCCTGCACTTAGTACTACACATGCGACTTAATAGTATGGTACACGTAGTAGCCTGCACTTAGTACTACACATGTGTATTCACAATTGGTCATTCGTATTGTTCCTGTTCCGAGGGTTCAACCGGAAAATCTTTCCTTTTCACCGTTAACACTTATTCATAATCTAATTAAATTTGCAAGTTTCCATCATTTAATCATTCTATGGACAGTCACCAATTCATATGATAACAACATAAAATAAAATAAAAAAAAATCAATAAATTATTCATGTACAAACTTACCTCGGTGCAAACTTTAGAAATGTTATAATTTAGTCCGAAAGCTTTTCTTTTCCCCGATCACGATCGATTCCACGTCTTTCTTGATCTATAACAACACATTTAGCTCATTTAACACTCATACTATTTATTTCAATACAAAAATCACATTATGGAAAAATTATGTTTTTTCCCCTAACTTTTACAAAATTATGATTTTTCCCCTAGGCTCGGAAATTTAATTTCAGCCCTTATTCTTATGTTTTATGACATGCTAAACATTTTTCTCTTCTATGGAAACATCAAATTCTCACTCTAACATGTACATATGAACATTAGGTATTTTTACCGGTTAAGCCCTTTTACTCATTTTCACTCAAAATCGAGTAGCACAAGTTGTGTAACATAATTTAAAACCTCATATTCTATCATAAAACACCAAAATACACAAATTTCACCTATGGGTATTTTTCCAAATATGAACCCTAGGTTGAATTATTGCTAACATAAGCTAAATCGAGCTACCGGGATTTCAAAAACATAAAAATCATTAAAAACGAGGCTTGAAATCACTTACTATGAAGCTTGAAAATTGAAGAAACCCTAGCTATGGAGGAGAGCAAAATTCAGCAGCAACTAATTGAGAAGATGACCATTTTTGTGTTATTTTTCCCATTTTATTTCATTTAATATACAAATGACCAAAATGCCCTTACTACTAAACTTTCCAAAAATTCCATCTATGTCCAATTTTTGTCCATAAACTTAGAAATTGGTCAAATTGCTATTTAAGACCTCCTAATTAATATTCCAAAGCAATTTCATACTAAAGACTTCTAGAACACAAGTTTTGCAAATTATTCGATTTAGTCCCTAATCTCAACTTAAGCGCTTAATGCATAGAATTTCATCATGAAATTTTCACTCAATCATGAAATCATATCATAAACCTCAAAATAATTATAAAATAATTATTTCTATCTCAGATTTGTGGTCATGAAACCACTATTCTGATTAGGCCGTAATTCGGGTTGTCACACGTTGAACACTCGGAATACTATCGGATACATCGAAAAGTTGCACCTAAGTGCGTTATATGTAACACCTCACACCCGTACCCTATGCCGGGATGAAATACGAGGCGTTACCTACCTTGAACACATGCATTCCTACATTTATGAATTATCAAGACCTGGTCAAATTTAAAACTTTGTCTAAACTTCTTCAATATGGCTTACGAGACTCCAAACATTCATTTAAAAACCAATCGAGACCAATTTGGGTCCTTTAACAAACTCTAAAAAATAACACTAGACACAGGGGGGCCAACACCCCTGTGTGACCAAATCGACATGGTTGTGCTATTGGCCCGTGTGGCTCACACGGCCTAAGCATGCATGGACACGCCCATGTCCTTTACCTGTCTGGAATTAATTTCAATTTCGAACCTACAAGGGTTTTCACATGGCCTGGCACATGCCCGTGTCCATGGCTCGTATCCCTCACACGGCCATGACATGCCCTCTGTCTTAGTCCGTGTGCAAAAACCTGGACATTCTGTTTCTGATGTGAGCAATTCTTAAGGGTCACATGGCTAAGGCAGACACCCATGTGCTAGGCCGTGTCCTTCATACGACTGAGACACATGGCCGTGTCACTACGCATGTGTTTACTACCATGCATACTGACTTGCAAATTTTACTTACAGCGGACACACGGGCGGATCGCACTACCTGTGTGTTTATTACCAAGCCTTTTTGTCACCCTTACTTACATGACCTACACAAAATCTATCAACACCAATACAAGAATGATCCACATAACTAAAACAGCCACAATAGACAACATTTCACATATGCAATTTACTTATCCATGAAAATAACATCTCGGTTTAGAAAAATAGCACTATCAATGTAGAAAAAACACACACAAATAAGGGGTGAAAGTAAATCTTAGGAAGTGAAGAAAGCACTGCAAAACTTATGTTTTGAACAAGCCATTGATTTGTTTTTCTAGGATTCACTTTATTGGTGGGGGCAATTTGTGACTTTCACCCTCTTTTTTTATTATTAAATCTAATTCATCCTCAATATTTTTATAATATAATAAATTGTCACTTGTCTCATGGACACTAGACATTCTTTACCTTTCTCTTTCTTTTTTATTTTATCTATATATTTCAATTTTTATTTTAATTTCTTAATGCTTAATTTATGGCTAAAAAAGATGGAATGAATTGACGCAGTTTTAGTAATAGTTAGAATTAAGGCAAGTTTAATTCTATTAATTTGTTTATATTCAGAATTTATTATTATTATTCTTATAATAATATTTTAAAATATGTAAATTCTTTCAAATTTTATTGTATAATAATTTCAAACCATGCTGTGTAATAAATTTTTATTCAAAATTAAATATCTGTAATCTTTTATCGTCAAATTATCTCTTTATATAACAAAAAATGAAACTTTATCTGTAATCGATTTGTTCCTAGGGTCCACCCGGAAGTTCTACTATTCCAAGATTCATCATACATGATCATTTTCACAAATAAGCAATTTATACTATATCAATTCAAATACATATAATAACAATGTAATTGTATTAATTACATACAACATACCTCGGTATACAAATTGTAGGCTACTCGTTCGGCTTAGTCCACTTGCTTTGCTTTTCCTCGGTCTAGGCACGGATTTTACAATTCTTGATTTGTAGAGAGACTAAATGTCTGAAATTTCAAGCTTTCGAAAACCCCTCTAATGGCTGATATTTTCGGTCAAGAAGAAAGGATGAAGGAAAAAGATGATGGCTAGGCTTTTAAGGTATTATTTATTTACACATTATGTCATCAAATACCTAATACTTTGACCATTAGATTTTATTTGTCACATGGCCGGCCAAGTTTTAGGCTAAGGGTCTATTTTCCCTTTAAAGACCCCCAATTTATGTTTCATGACAATTTAACACCCTTAGCTATCAAATTAAGACTTTTGAACTTTATGCGATTTAGTCATTTTTCGCAATTAAGCTCACAAACGCTAAAATTACTTCACAAAATTTTTCATGCACTAATATTGTAACACCCCAAACCTGGCCTGAACGTTACGGTCGAATCTGACATATCACATTAAAGTGCTTTTTGGAAATAAGACTTGCCATTAAGAATCCGAACTTAAGTTAAAACCCTTTTAGTATTTATTGCTTAAGAAAATTTGGCAAATTAAGCTGTTATTAATTGAAATCAATTTGTCGAAACAATTTCCATATTTATCATCGTTGATTCCTTAAATTGAATAAAATAGTGGAAGCTTTTAAAAACTTTGAAGTTTAAAGTGCGTGTTTTCCTTGAAAACAATTATTATTTTGAAAACTCATCTTTTCCTAGTGTAGCAGTTTAGGGTAAGAAATTAAAGCCCAAATATAAGTTAAAACCACAAATGGCCATATTACATAAATTAAAACCCAAACAAAATCTAAATAAATAAAGTCAATAGTAGAACATCAGCAATCGTGTGGCCACCTCTGAGTCCCTCGCAGCACCAAATAATCTAGGGCTAGGGATTACCTGTGCAGTTAAAAGAAAATGTGAGTTTATGAAAACTCAGTGTGTAATTCTTTATCAGTCAGACAGTAAACAAAATGCAATAACAGTCTGGGCCTTAGCCGTATACAATATCAAAACAGTGTAATGCAATTATGCATCCCAATCAAATCGAGCCAGCACACCACCTGTACCAACCAGCACACCATGTGGGGATATAAATCGACCCACCCAACCAGCACACCGATATCGCAGCAAAGCTACCAGAAACAGTAAATGTGACAAAGCCACCAATATCAGTAATTGTGGCATGGCCACCAGTAACAGTGAATGTGACATAGTCACCAGTATAGTACTTCCTCCATATCAAAATCCCAACCCCATGCAGTATGTCATGTCATAAATATTACGTGTATGGAAAGTCATACTCAGTACAATCATATATGCAAATCATAAGCACATCAGTCATACGGAACATAAAGGCATAATGGTCATTTTACCATACAGTGGTATTATGGTTATTTTACCCTACAGGGGCATTACAATCATTTTACCCTACAGGGGTATTATGGTCATTTTACCCTACAGGGGTATTACGGCCATTTTACCTTATAGGGATATTACGGTCATTCTACAAACTGGGGTATTTTGGTAACAAATCAGGGGTATTTTGGTAATTTTACAAATTAGGGTCTTAACGACCCAAGCGAAGGTCCATCGTCGCCTTGAGCGACTTAAGTAATCTAAACAGACATAACGGTGCAAATGAGCCTAAGGCTCATACTCGGCCCAAGTGGGCCCACACGCTCATGTGGCCCACTTAGCCCAAATTTAGATACGGCAATGTGTACACCATAGCTCGATTCACTAATAGTCACTTATCATAGATTTTATCCGTGTGGGGCCTATGAGCCCATTGGGCCCACACGACCCATTTCGACCCATCGAGGCCCAAAACAACCTAAGTCATGTGCGCGACATGACAAGTCCATCTACTTCCCTCTTAACAACGAAATTTACCCACGCAGGCCTACGGGCCCATTGGGCCCATACGGCTCAGTTCAGCCTATCGAGGCCCATAACTGCCTCTACAGTCCTACGCCTAAGATTTGTAGGCTCGAAATGCCACATGTGCGATCGCACGCTCATGTGGCATCAAACATTGTATTTCGACTTTTCAGCTCTTCGGCTTTTGCCGATTCGCAATTCAACAGGGGTGTGATTACACACCTTTTTCGGCTTTTGATAGTAATGATTTACGGTGTATAGTTACAAACTTGTTTGCGGAATCACGCGGTAAAAATCTCCAAGCCCTAACCTTGATTAGCGAATGACTTTAATCTCTTAAGACCTCTGATCAGGATTGATCACCCGCAAATGTCGAATATCTGTATTAAAACAGATCTTATTAACCCATACAGTGATCAAATATGTGGCCTCAGTCTACAGACGTTAACTTACCAACCATAGGAATATACGACCCAAAGTAAGAATAAGGTAGTGATCTTACCTTATACGATTAATGAGTGGCAGAGTTTGATAACTTGCATAATCTTTGCCCTTTTCCACTCCTCAGGACTTCTTACCCCAGCACACCCCACCTTGCAAGGAGGGAACAATAAAAATCACATCAATAATATTAAGAAGCATTCGAATTTTGAAAAAGATAGAAGAAGACAAATAGAGTGCATACAAAATTGTTAGAGAAAAAAAAAAGAAACTTTGCAACCACATACCGATTGTTAAATCTTCAGCAAAATCAAACCACCATATCATAGTGCACTGAACGATCAACCAAACACTGAATAGAGGACAAGAAATCAAAAATAAATAAGAGGGGAAGGAGGGACGGTCGACTCAGAAAAGATCGAAAGAAAGAATGAAATGTTATAGAGAAAGGGAAACTATATTCGGTTATTTCCTTAAGAAAAAAGGAAGAGAATCGAAAACATAGTGATACAAGAGAGACTATTTGGCCACTGTTGAGGAAAGGTGAGAGAGGTAATATAAAAGATACAACAATCTCGACAGAGAGGGAATATGGAAGATAAGAAGAGTCAAGAAGAGGCTTGGCACATAAAACTTTTGACAAAAGAAGATAGCAAAGCAAAAGGAACCCGAATGGTATAGACACATTCGGCTAACACCAAAACGTAACAGAGAACGATCCCAAAATGCAATATTCGACCAAGTCAACAAAATAAAAACGAATGCAAAAGAAAACAACTATCGAAACCCTCAAATTCCTTGACCAATTCGGCACTAAGTCAATGACCAAATTTAGCCAACTCCTCTCCCAATCAAACTCCACGATTTTCTTCACGTAATCCTCCCCTTATCTCTCCATGATCCGTTCCCAAGACCACTCCTCAATTCTCTCCTCAACAACCTCCTCCATCAGAATTCCACTACAACTCAACCACTGGCTGAAGACAATTACAAAATAAATACCTCATTTATGTTGTGCCACGCTCAAACCTCAGACCTTAAGGTTCTTTTACATGCCACCTTGCCACCACACCACAGGCTTCTCTTGTATCACATTTTATCCTCAATTAACAATAAGAAATATGTGCTAGCATCTAGATTCTCTTAAGATAAAAATTAAAATAAATTGCAAGAGCCAAGACTTGAACCCAGGCTCCCTTGCAACCTTAATGACGCCCCAACCAATAGACCACATGGTTTCTCGTGTCATTTATTTAACACAATAATTTAAAAAGGCCTTCATCCATGCACCCAGGGTTTTATTCACTTAAAACCAAAATTTTTCTAAAGCCCAGGTTTGAACCCAGGACTTCTCCAACACTCGCAAACACTCCTAATCACTTAACCACTGCAACAGACAATCAATTGTGTCATTCACTTGCATAACTAAAGTCCAATTCCTCCGATATGTGAAGCCCATTTCTTCTAGGCCCAAATTCAAGGCGTTACAAATTTAAACATGTTATAACTCTAAAATAATAATAAATTACTTTCTCTGACCTTGGATTAGTAGTCTCAAAGCCACTGCTCTGACTAGGCCCAAAGTAGGGCTGTTACATTATATGTAGCCAATGCTACTCCATATCTCAGACCACATGTTGCTCACTTACGAGCTACTCACAGGACTGCTCATACAGGCCGTCAGGTATCTGTAACACATGCCATACTACCTCACCATTAATAACATAAACGAGACCAATACCCGGACGCCAAAACATGTGTCATACCTATCACGAACTCAGACCACAACTCAATGATTTCGGATGTAACACCCCGAACCCGAGACCGTCACCGGAGTCGAACACGAGGTGTTAACAGACTTTTAAAAAATTTTCCAGCCACTGCCAATCTGCGTAATAGTCGCTTTAAAAATCATATCTTGAGTTTCACAACTCGAAAATCAGTTTTGTGATTTTTCCCTGAAACTAGACTCATATTCCCATCTACATATTTTTTTCTAGAATTTTTGGTCGGGCCAATTAGTAAAGTTTATTAGTCAAAGTCTCCCATGTTACAGGGATCGACTACCCTGACCTTTGCGCATTACGACTTGGATATCTCCTTGTACAGGGCTCCAATGCTGATGCCGTTTGTTTCTGTAGAAACTAGACTCAGAGAGGAATCTATACATATATGGCCTGACTCCTAATTATCTCTGGTTAATTTATAATGAATTTACAAAGTCGGAACAGGAAATCCAGAAACCGTTCTGGCCCTGTCTCACGAGAACCTGAATATCTCTTAACATACTGTCCGTATGATTGTTTCGTTACTTTCCTATGAAAGTAGATTAATCAAGGTTTGTTTACATAATTTATTCACTATTTAATTCCATTCCTTCTATGTTTAGTGATTTTCCAAATCTACCTCACTGCTGCTGTCAGCATCTGCCTTTGAGGTAGACTTTACCTATTTCATGGTTTCCATGATTCAACTAGCCCTTTTTGCATAAATAGCACAATTTATGAAAGTGATTAACCATTCCCATGGCCAATCCTTGTCAAGCATATCCACACCAAATGATTATAACATTATACTCAAACACATATAAGCCATTTTCGCATGGCTATCCAAAATTATACAAGTCCAAAGGGTCCACGACCCACAACGAACGGGTAGTCCTATACATGCCATTTCGAAGTTCAACCAAAATTGTACCAAAAAGGGGGCTTTGATAGTGTGGGCGACTTTGACCTCAAGATCCCGAGTCCGATAGCTGGAGAACCAAATCTATAAAACAGAGGAGCAATGAAACGGAGTAAGCAATTTATGCTTAGTAAGTTTTGAGCAAGGAATTCCAGCACAACAAGAGTATAGCATTCATATAGCTAAACAGATAATTTCATATGCACAAATTTACGATATCGTACTTGCTTCACATTATCAACCCTTATGTACATACACAAAAGATCAACTCAGCCAAAGGCCGGTAGCTCGTTTATCAACTGAGCGAATACTTATTTGTAAGGGCTCAACTAAATTCAAGCACATACGAAACATACCTCAATGTTGGGATGTTTCGAGAGTATTAACTGGAATTTTACAGCAAGTTCATTCATTCCCAAATCACGTACCTTCGGAATTTAACCGGATATAGCTCCTCGTTCAAATGCCTTCGGGACATAGCCCGGTTATAGTAATTCGCACAAATGCCTTCGAGACTTAACCCGGATTTAGTAACTCGCACAAATGCCTTCGGGACTTAACCCGGATTTAGTAACTTGCACAAATGCCTTCGGGACTTAACCCGGATTTAGTAACTAGCACAAATGCCTTCGGGCTTAGCCCGGAATTAGTATCTCGCACAAATGCCTTCGGATCTTAGTCCGGATATTGTCACTTAGCACAAGCCTTTGGGACTTAGCCCGGACAGTATTCAAATAACCATGCACATTTAACAATAAATCATGGCTCATTCGTATTTCATTTTCGTTAGCAAAACTCAAACACAAGACATTTATCATTCTTGCAAATTCGGCTCAATAGCCACACAAAGAGCATGATTTTAATTTGCTCAAAACATGATCTAATCACATCATAATTTAAGCTCTTTTACTCAAGAACTTACCTCGGGTGTTGTCGAACGATTCCGATAGCTATTCGACCACTTTTTCCTTCCCTTTATCGGATTTAGTTCCCCTTTGCTCTTGAGCTTAATTAAACAAATAAATTGATTTAATCATTTGAGCATCGAAAAGAGGAACACAAGGCACTTAGCCCATATTTATACATTAGACATTAAAGTCACATATGTACGGAATCATGAATCAAACTCACCGTTTTAGCTAATTTTTCCCCCTTGGCCGAATATGCATGTCTATTTTGGGGCCGATTTCAACACTTAATACATTCTACAAGTATGGCCACTTGTATTGACTAAACACCCTATTGTTTCAAGTTCAAAACTTGGCTAATACACACATATACACACTAGTAAAGCATCCTCTCCCTTTCCATCAATTTAACACATGCATTGCTCATTAACATGCAAAAGTTATATTCGGCCTTAGCACACAACTTGCTAGCCGATTCTTCTCCATTTAGCAACCAATGCACATATGTGCTCACTCAAAAATGCTAAAAAGGAGGTTCAAGAATCATCAAGCCACCATCACATGCATCATTAACAAGCTTCATATTTAGCATGCAATGGCATTAACACAAACTCCACCTAGGCCGAATCTTAACTCATCCTCATGCCTCATCACCACAACATCAAACATCAACCAAGAATGATGCATCCATGGCCAAGTGTCATTTCCATCACATAGCAAGATTTAGACCATGGGCTAGGTAGAACTCAAGCTAACAACTAAAACATGCATGCATCTCATGGAACATCATCAAACATACCTTAGCCTAGCTACATGCATGGCCGAACCTCTTCAACCTTTCTTCTTCCTTTCTCCTTAAAATTTTTGGCCAAGGATGAACCAAAGGATGAGCATTTTTTTTCTTTGTTTTTTCTTTCTAGTTTCGGCTAAATGAAGATGAGAAAGGATGAACAAAAATTTTCTCCTTTCTTTTCTTTAGCTCACGGCAATGGGGGGAAACAACTACACACATTTTTTTTTTGTATTCATCATACTCCTTTTCATTATTTTATGCCCATGCCCCTTATTTTATTTTTTTCCTACATACCTCACTAGGCCAACATGTTCCCAACATGTTTCCACCCATAGCATGGCCAACCACTAGCTCAAATTTTGGGTAATTTGACATGCAAACCTATCATTTTCACAACATGCATTAATAGACCATTTTAAATTAGCCTATC
Source organism: Gossypium hirsutum (assembly GCF_007990345.1). NCBI lineage: Eukaryota > Viridiplantae > Streptophyta > Magnoliopsida > Malvales > Malvaceae > Gossypium > Gossypium hirsutum. Next base: position 57,124,539 of record NC_053426.1, on the reverse strand, counting down.
ATATTTTCACCATGTCTCATATCAATCCCTATTTAATAATTTCTCATGCAATTGGCAAAATTGGAGAATGAAACTTCCACATACTCATGTACACACATAATAAGCATAGAATATGGAAATCAATTATTTTTATGACTCGGTTTTGTGGTCCCGAAACCACTTCCCGACTAGGGTCAATTTTGGGCTATCACATCGGATGTCACATATATCATGAACTCAGATACAACTCAATGAGTTCAGATTACATAATTCCTAGTGACATGTCACTTGTATCCTAATTATTCCTGAGGTTCGAACTTGCTTGTAGCGTCGATTTCAATGCTCATAGCATGAAATAACATATTCATGGAGAAATCAAAGCATAATCCATGATCCAATTTAGGCAGTAAATACATGATGCAACATAACATTAAATATGTATGTACTTAACATACATGCAATATTAAAGCATTTAAAGTATAGTACATGTTGCATTATTTGCAAGTGAACTTACCTCGGTAGAAACAAGCCTAATCCTCGTAAACCTTGTTCTTCCCCTGATCAAGACCCGAATCTATCAACTTTCTCAATACACACATTACTCATTTCGACTCAAAACATGTACTTTGGTAAAATTACCTTTTTACTTACACTTTAGTCCCTAGGCTCGTAAAATGAAATGCAAACCAAGCCTAACTGATCCATATTCTACCTCATATCGGCCCATATTTTCTTTTATTTCACTTTTCTACTACTTATTTTTTTACACCTTTTACAAACAAGTCCTTTTTAGGTGTTTTCATTAAAAATCACTTAGCAAAGGATGTTTATCACACATCAAACATTCATATTCTTCCATTCATGTTACACATGGGTCAAATTTCATGCATGAACCCTAGCTCAAAATAATGGTAGAAATGGATAGATCATGCTTCAAGGACTTCAAAAATGTAAAGAACATAAAAAATGGGGCTAGGTGAAGCTTGAAAAGTTGAAAACCCTAGCTATGGAGCCCTTGTAAAAATTCAGCTATGGCTTGAAGAAGATGAACAAGATTTTCACTTCATTTTCCCTTTTTATTCTTTTATTTACCAAATGACAAAAATGCCCTTAAGGCATTTCTTTCAAATTTTTCCTGCTTATGCCTATTTTTGTCCCAATTTTTAGAACTTGGTCTAATTGCTATTTAAGGACCTTTAATTAATAATCCAATGCTATTTCATGCTTAAAGATTCTAGAACACAAGTTTGCAACTTATTTAGTTTAGTCCCTAAAGTCAAATTGGACATCTTAGGCATAGAATTTATTCATGAAAATTTTACACAAGCATGCAATCATATCATGGACCATCAAATAATCATTTCTATCCCAGATTTGTGGTCTCGAAACTATTATTTTGACTAGACCCTAATTCAAGATGTTACAACTCCCTTTTTAGGGATTTTTGTCCCCAAAAATCTTATCAGTGAAAAGGTTTGGGTATTACTTCTTTATGGCCTCCTTGGGCTCCTATGTAGCCTCTTCAACCCCATGTCTTTGCCATAGTACTTTTACCAAGGAAATGTTTTTGTTTCTCAATTGTTTGACATTTTGACCCAAAATCTTAACCGGTTCCTCACCATAAGTCATATCCGGTCGAATCTCGGCATCTGTCGGTGAAATCACCTACGAAGGATTAGATCTGTATCGGTGCAACATAGACACATGGAACACATCATGAATCTTTTCCAACCCTAAAGTAAGGCCAACCGATAGGCAACCGACCCTATTCTCTCGGTGATCTCATACGATCCTATAAAACGAGGACTCAACTTGCCTTTCTTGCCAAATCTCAAAACCTTTTTCCATGGTGACACTTTCAAAAATACTTTATCACCGACTTGGTACTCAATTTCTTTTCATTTTAGATCCGCGTAGGATTTCTATCTATCCGAAGAGGCTTTCAAACAATCACGAATCACCTTCACTTTATCTTCAGTTTTTTTGACTAGATCAACTCTGTGAATCTGACTTTTTCTCAGCTCGGTCCAATACAGAGGTGTTCGACACTTACATCTGTACAGTGCCTCATAAGGCATCATTTTCAAACTCGACTGATAACTGTTGTTGTAGGAAAACTCCACCAATGGTAAAAACTTTTCCCAACTACCTTGGAATTCTACTACACAACATCGGAGCATGTATTCCAAGACCTGAATTACTCGCTCAGACTGACCATCAGTTTGTTGATGAAAGGCAGTGCTAAAATTCAGCTTTGTACCCAAAACTTCTTGTAACTTTTTCCAAAATCGTGAAGTGAACCTCAGATCTTTATTCGATATAATCGATATAAGTACTACATGGAGTCTAACAATTTCACCAATGTACAATTCTACTAACTTATCAAGTGAGAAATTGGTACGCACTGGAATAAAATGAGCCGATTTAGTTAGTCTATCGACAATAACCCATATGGCATCTTTCTTTCTCAGAGTTAAAGGCAAACCTATTACAAAATTTATAGTAATCCGGACCTATTTCCCCTCGAGAACCATGATGGGCTGAAGTAAACCTGAAGGTACTTGGTGTTCAGCCTTTACTTGTAACACCCCTTGCTCGTGTCCGAGGCCGGGACATGATATGATGCATTACCAGACTTAAACATACATAATCACATAAAATCAACCATAAAATTTTGTCCAAATCAAAAACATTCATACATATGTATAACGTCCCTTAAACGGGCTTACGAGGCCCTATACACGCATCAAAGATGATTCGGGACTAAACTGGAAACTTTAAAAACTTCTGGGAAAACTTAGAAAATTTTATCATGAAACAGGGTCACACACCCGTACAGGTAGGCCGTGTGGTCACACACGCCCGTGTGGCTCTCTTTTTATGATGTCATCACCAAATTAGGGGCACACGACCAAAGCACACGCCTATGTGCCAAGGCCATGTCCCTCACACGGTTGTGTCTCAGCCCGTGTGACAAATTCGAAGTTAAAGTACAAGATGTAGGGAACACAAGGTTGGACTACATGCCCATGGGGGCAGGATATGTATCACACACGGCTTAGACACACGCCCGTATGTCTACCCGTGTGGACAAACACAAGGCTATTTTCCAAGCCATTTGCCAACCATAGTTGTACACATACACTTATACATCTCTATAGCAATTGACATACTTAATTTAGCAATTATACATCCACAATCAATGCTCAAGATGGCATCCTCACAACAACACATGCACGCACATGACGTTTCTCTTATTCGAGTCCAAAATTACCAAAACACATATAATATATATAATTGGTTTACCTCCAATTTATCAATTTATATCATGATTATCAACATGCCAACAAATCTAATTTAAATATTCAAGAAATCATGCCTTATAAAAAAATCCACGTCTTCAAAGCATTGGCACATACATGTATACAAAATTTGATTTACGACCATTTAAGCCATATAAGCAAATTTTCATGGCTACCCACAACATCAATCTATTAACTATTACAAGCAATACATTTGACTAACTTATAAAGACATATTCACAAAGTGACTTAGTCCTTATACATGACATAAACTTAAGAGGGTTACATCCATTTTTACCCAACGTGATAACTTGATAGTGAGATGACATCTCCGGCGATCTCCAACCCGAGCTAGCAAAATTGACCTATAAAAGATGGGAAAGGGAGGGGAGTAAGCTATAAAGCTTAGTAATTTCATATGAAAATAATAAGAACTTTTATTAATATGCTTTTACCAAATTCTTACAACATGCTCTCAAGGTATCACAATTATAATTGCATATTATTCCACTATTTGTTCAAATTTCAGTCAAGTTGTCTACTGAGTCATAGACACTAAATTATTTTTATCTGGAGCTAGGGAGTTCCAATTTAAGATCCATTAATTTTCCCTGAAACTAGACCCATGTATCTTCATACCATAAAATTTTCAGATTTTTTCGTTTAACCAATTAGTATAGTTTATTCTTCAAATTTACCCTTTTTTTGCTGTTCGATAGTTCTGACCCCTCTTCGCTAAAAAAATTATCTTCTCATATAGAATTCGAATGATGTTTCTGTTTGTTTCTTTTGAAAATAGACTCATTAAAGAATATAATAATATAAATTATAACCCAAAATTATTTTTGTACAATGTTTTGATGATTTTCTCAATTCAGAATAGGGGAAGCCAAAAACATGCTGACTCTGTCTCATAAAAATTCAAATACCTCAGAATCTGATATTCTTTTTCTTATACTGTTTCTTTTATGTGAAACTAGGCTCAATAAGCTTTAATTCCATATTTTATTCAACCTCTAAATCACTTTCTATTATTTTTCGTGCATTTTCAAAGTCGGATTGTTGCTGCTGTTCAAAACTATTTTAGTATAAAATAATGATAACTAAGTCAATAACACTTTTACCCATAATTGCAACCATCATGGTATAAATACATATCTTACTCATTCGTATCCTTACCAATAATGCATCATAAACCAAATTCACTTCACATAAGATATATGTACATACCTATACCACTCGTAATACGGTCACATACCTTCTCGTTTTGAACGTACCCATTGGATCATTCAGAATACCAATGGTTACTTGGAAACTCATACATATAGCAATGTTTCAATGCCATATCCCTGATATGGTCTTACATGAAATATCATATCGACGCCATGTCCCTGACATGGTCTTATATGAAATCACATACCGAGGCTATATCCCGAATATGGTTTTATACGGAATCTTAATAACCTTATTGTTTGACATTTGTACCCTATTCATGTCAAATATTCATTTGGGATTTCTCAGTCATTGGAAGTCGAAATCATCATTGATAAATTTCATAGAAAAAATGTACAATTCATGCAATATCAAAATATAAAATACTTATATAAAGGTAGTATCATTTACACATGAACTTACCTCGACACCAAGGTTATCAAAAATGGACCTAACCATCGATTCCTCATTTTTCCCCGTTCTAGGTCTGAACCTCAATTTCCTCAATCTATAATGTCACATTTAGTCTAATTATTAGTCACATTATTCAATGTGGTCCAAATATCATATTTTGGAAAAATTACATTTTTACCTCTAAACTTTATCATAATTACACTTTTTTCCCTAGGCTCGTAAAATGAAACGCACTCACTTTCTTTGTTACCCAAGCCTAGCCGAACCATTTTCATAACTATAGCATCTCAAAATTTTCATTAAAACACACTCTTCTACACATTTTATAACTTTCTCAAAACAGTCCTTATGGACATTTTCATCGAAAATTACTTAACAAAAGATGTTTATCTAACACCCAACATTCATTTTCTACCATTAGACATCAAAACACATGCATGTCATTCATGGGTAAATTTTTAGACGTGAGTCCTAGCTTAAAATAATGGTAGAAATAGGTAAATCGAGTTACGTGGACTTCAAAAATGTAAAGAACTTTGAAAACGGGGCTAGGGATCACTTACTATTGAGCTTGGAAGCTTAAACAAAACCCTAGCCATAGCTTTCATGGGGGTTTTGGCTGAAGCAAGAAGATGGAGGCCAATTTTGCACTTTTTATTTACTAGTGTTTTGTTCAAGCTTAAAAATTGTTCTTTTCACCTATCTCCTGCCCATTTTTGAAAATTGTTCATTTACTAGATTACCTAAATGCTCCTAACTTAAAATTTGTTCATTTCACCTATCTCATGCCCATTTTTGTCCAAAAAAATGTCCAATGGTCCAATTACTATATAAAGACCTCTAATCTAAAGTCCATGGCAATTTAACACCTTTAACATCTAGAACTAACATTTTGTAGTTTTTACGATTTAGTCCTTTTGACCAAATTAAGTGCCCAAATGTAAAAATTTTTAAACGAAAATTTCACGAAATCATTCCGTGAAATCATAGACCATAAAATACAATAAAAATAAATTTTCTTATATCAAATTTGTGGTCCCGAAACCACTGTTTCGACTAAGCCCAAAATTAGGATGTTACATTACTTGTTGACAAACTAAGCATTTCGATACAAATTTTGAAAATCTCTTTTCATACCTTTCCACCAATACATTTCCTTCAAGTCATTATACATCTTTGTGCTGCCTGGATGAACTAACAAACAACCATTGTGTGCCTCATGCAAAATATTCTGAATTAACTCAATGTCTTTTGGAGCACAAATCCTACCACGAAACCTCAAAAAACCATCGGAGTCACTCTGAAAATCCAGTTCACTACTGGACTCACATTGAATTCTCTTAGCTTGCAACTCTTTAACAATTTTTTAAGCATCAAAAATCTGTTGAAGAAAAGTTCATCTAGTTCTCAACTCGGCTAGAATTAAACCATCATCAAACCAAGTCAGCCGTGTGCTCATAGCCCTCCAGGAAAACAACGATTTCTTACTCAAAGCATCAGCGACTATATTCGCCTTTCTCAGATGGTAATCAATGACAAGCTCATAATCTTTTGATAGTTCCAACCATCTTTGTTGCTGCAAGTTTAAATCCTTTGGAGTCATCAAGTACTTAAGACTTTTGTGATCGGTATAGACATGACATTTCTCGCCAAATAAATAATGTCGCCAAATCTTCAAAGCAAATACTATGGTGGCCAACTCTAAGTCGTGTGTCGGATAGTTCTTCTCGTGGGGCTTCAACTGTCTCGAAGCGTAAGTTACGAATTTACCCTCTTGCAAAAGTACACATCCCAAACCATTCAAGGAAGCATCACTATAAATCACAAATTCTTTACCTGACTCAGGTTGTACCAAGACCGGAGCCTCAGTCAACAATCCTTTTAATTTCTCAAAACTCTGTTGGCACTTTTCTGCCCATACAAACTTGACATCTTTCTGTAACAACTTCGTCATCGGAGTAGCAATCATAAAGAATCTTTTAACAAACCGTCTGTAATAACCGGCGAAGCCTAGAAAGCTTCTAACCTCAGTTACATTCCTTGGTGATTTCTATTCAACAATAGCTTAGATCTTACTCAGGTCTACTCTAATACCATTACCCGAAACAATGTGGCCCAAGAATCCAACATCTCGAAGCCAAAACTCGCTTTTACTAAACTTTGCATACAACTGCTTATCTCTCAAAGTTTGCAAAATAGTTCTCAAGTGTTCAGCTTGCTCAAATTCATCACGAGAATATATCAGTATGTCATCAATAAAAACATCCACAAATTTATCCAAATACGGTCGGAAAATACAATTCATCAAGTCTATAAATGTGGCAGGAGCATTTGTTAAACCAAAAGGCATGACAAGAAATTCATAATGACCATACCCTGTCCAAAAAGTAGTTTTCGGCATATCCGAGTCTTTCACCGTAAGCTGGTAGTAACCGGACCTCAAGTCTATTTTAAAAAACCATGTCACTCCTACAATTGGTCAAACAAGTCGTCAATCCTTGGAAAGGGATACTTATTCCTAATTCTTACCTTATTGAGCAGTCAGTAATCTATACATAACCTCATGGATTCATCTTTCTTCTTCACGAATAACACCGGAGCACCCCACGACGAAAAGCTCGGTCTCACAAAACCCTTGTCGGTCAATTCTTGCAACTGTGCCTTCAGTTCTTTCAATTCAGTCAGGGCTATTCTATATGGAGCAATCGAGATAGGTGTTGTACCAGGGACTAACTCAATGCCAAACTCAACTTCCCTAACAGGAGGTAATCCAGGTAGCTCTTCCAGGAACACATCTAGATAGTCACATACAACAGGCACTGATTTAATCTTTGATTTAGGCTCTTTTGTAACACCCCAAACCCGGCCCAGACATTATTGCCAGATCTGACGTGTCACATGCACTTACGACTTAGTATGCATTCATTGGTTTAAGTGATTGGGGTGGTCTTTGTAAAAACATCGGTTGAATGAAAAGCCGGTTTGTCAATCTTTAGGCTATCCATTTGTTGTGCTTGTTGAGTCTTGGAAAACGTTCATTAATTTTGAAAACCCGCGCAGCCTAACACTAGCAGTTTCGACATAGTATAAATATAATCAGAAAATAAAACCATAGCGGAAAAAGAAATTTAAATAGCGGCCTTATTACAACTTAAAACCCAAAATTAAATCAGAATATAAAAAAATAAAAATAAACTAACTTAGAAAAACCAACTTTGCAGATGATGTGGCCACTCCGAATCCTTCACAGATCCAAGCCCACTATGGTTGGGGATTTCCTGCAGATATGAAAATAAAGGGTGAGTTCGGTAAACTCAGTGTGTAACATAACCCAACCATAGCCCAAAACAGATCAAACCGCAGAGTCAGACTTATCTGGGCCTTGGCCTAGTACAGATATCAGAATGAAACCCATAGTCCCATAGCAGATACAGAACAAATATATCATGAATGCAGAAATCCCAACCTAGAGCCATCTATAACACCCTCGTACCTGCCGTGCACCATGCAGGGAGACTACTCGACCCACCCAACCGCTACACACCACAGAAATTACAGCGAGGCTGCCAAATATTGTGACGAAGTCACCAGATACAGATATTGTGGCTAGGCCACCAGAACATATATATGTGGCGAAGCCACCAGATTGTAGTGAGGCTGCTAGATATTGTAATGAAGTCACCAGAACAAATATATGTGGCGAGGCCACCAGATTACAACGAGGCTTCCAGAACACTTCCTCCATCAATATAAACCCATGTCCCATGCAACAGAAATAATATGTCATGGCATACGTATATAGAAATAAAACATCATGCTTTTCAGAAAAAAATAACCTTAGGCGTAAAATTGTAATTTTGCATGCATAAGGGTATTTTGATAATTATTACCTATTGCTAAGGTTTCATGCTCATTCTAACGTTTACCAAGTAATTAGAAGTATTTACCTCATCTTTTTACCAAAGTGGGCCTGTTGGCCCGTTGGCCCATTGGCCCATTTTCAGCCCATTAAGCCCAAAAATACCGTTGTGCACAAAAATGCACACTCTGCACTCTAATCATCCAAATGCACCATATTCATTAACAACTGTCTCATCAGCGCTTGCACGCTCGTAAGTTCACAAAATACCAACGTTTTGGTGTGTCGTTTACACACCTGGTTGATGACGATTGACGATGATATCTCCCACGCGATAATCCTACAATCGATCACTAACACATTAGACTTATGAATTAATGATAACTAACATAAATCCACGTCAACTAACCCAATCATCACACAAGTTAGTCATTTACGCACGAGGGGAAAAATAGTCATTTAACACTCTAGGGGCAAAATGGTAATTTTACCCCACAAGGGTATCTCAGTAATTCTACCCTATAGGGGTATTTCGATATTTCTACCCTACAAGGGTATTTCGGTAATTCTATCCTACAAGCGTATTTTGGTAATTCTACAACTTATCCACTTGGGCCTACGGACCCATTGGGACCACATGGCCCATTTCAACCCATCGCGGCCCAAAATAGCCGTCCTACTACTAGAGAAATGAGAAATACACACCTGTTAGGAGACTGCAGTTAATCCGCGCTCCAAACACTCTTAGCTGACGCCCAACCTAAACGAACATGTCATAAAGCGAAAGGGATCAGCCAAGAAGGGTATGCCTACTCTCCTCATGGTTTGCTCTATTTAAAGCCAGCTCTCCATCTACTCTTATGTTAGCTTCCCGATGTGGGATCCCTCCATCACCAGAGTTTAAAACCAATACCAACTCTTGCCGTCCCAACATAGCAAAATAATCAACCTTTGCGTGCCAAGGGATTCGAACCAAAGTCCTCTCACATGCCAACTCACGCCACCACCACTAGACCATCAACTCATTTGTGTCATAAATCCAACACATTAAACTTTAAAGCGCACCTACTTGCTTCCAAATTTATTGAAAAGAAAAACCAAAATATATTACAAGAGCCAAGACTTGAACCTTGGACCCCTTGCTTCCTCTATGGCGCTACTTCCTTGTCCCCTAAGTGGCGCCACCTTGCCACTACACCACACTCCTTTTTGTGTCATCTTTTACCCCTTTACTCTTAAAAGCCCAAACGCCAATTGCATCACCTGTTCATAAAATTAAATTTCCGAAGACTACCATGGATTTAACTTAAGTTTGGGCCTTCCAAAGGCCTACTAACCTACTAAAATATATATTTTAACCAACCAGAACACACACAAATTTTAAAAATCACAAAAACACAGAAAACCCAAAAATTGGGGCGTTACATCTTTCGTATTCAACACATAAGCCAAATAAGCTTCACATCCCTTTCTTATACATTTTCTAACAGACATAGAAGAAATCATAATTGGCAACTTATCTGACTTATCTGATTCAACTTGAAGCATTTCACCATTTTTCACATTTCAATTCAATAACTTTTTGTCTACAATTCACTATAGCATCATGAAATGTTAACCATCCATGCCTAATATAATATTGAATTCATCGAACGACAATAACATCAAGTTAGCCAAAGAACAATGATCATTAATCATCAAAGGACATTTCTTACATACCTTATCAACTAAAACATGCTTGCCTAACGGGTTCGACACTTTAATCATAAATTCCATAGACTCAACGGGCATATTCATACTAGATACCAAATTCATGCAAACATATGAATAAGTAGAACCAGGGTCAATCAAGGCAATAATAGATGTGTCATAGAGAGAAAAAGTACCCAAAATCACGTCGGGAGAAGATGCGTCCTCACGCGCACGTATAGCATAGGTCCTAGTCGGAGCTCTAGTGTCCTATCTCACTGCAGTATCTCTTGTTACATTATTACTACTAGCTCTATTACCAGTGTTTCTTGAAGGTCTTCCCTTTGTAGCCGTACTACCCGGCCTTGTACTTTAAAATTTCTCTTTCTCAGCCATCTCAGGACAGTCCTTGATATAGTGATCTTGAGAACCACATCGAAAATAAGCTCCATCACTCACCCTACACTTACGAAAATGACCTTTGCCACACTGTTGGCACTCGGGTTTGAGAGCTCTATCATTACCCACACTAGCCACAGAGGTAGTCTAAGAACTAAAACTCGAATTTTGCTTCTTATGGTTTTTATACTAATGGCCAGCCGACACATGAGATCGAGAATACTCATCTCTGGATTTCTTAGACTAGGATGGAAGTGACTTGCTCATCGGCCTCTTCCTTATATCTCTAGCCTTAGCTTCGGCTCTTCTTCTTTCATTGGTCAGCTCCTCAGCTTTACAGGCCTGATCAACGAGCACAATAATTTCCTTCAGCTCAAGAATACCCACTAACACTCTTATGTCTTCATTAAGTCCGTCTTCAAAACTTTTACACATTTTAGCCTCGGAGGATACACACTCTCGATCATATTTGCTAAGTCTGACAAACTATTTTTCATACCCAGCAACTGACATACGACCTTTTTTCAAATCGAGAAACTCCTTACGCTTTTTGATCGATGAATCGCTCACTGATGTATTTCTTTCGAAACTCTTCCTAAAAGAATTCCCATGTGACCTTTTCTCTCGAAACCACCGAAATCAGTGGTTTCCACCAATGATACTCTGTATCCCTTAACAATGACATAGCACACTTCAAACATTCATCAAGTGTGCAGGACAGTTCATCGAATACCCGGATAGAATTCTCTAGCCAAAATTTTACTCTTTTGGGATCATCATTGGCATTGGCCCTAAATTCCTCGGCTCCTTGCTTTCAAATTCTATCCACTGGGGTTCTATGAAATCTCATAAAATATATACTTTGAGGTACTTGAGGCACGGGTTGGGGATTCGGAAAGGGTGGAGGAGGTTGAGTGTTCGGGTTCATTTGAACGAACTCCGTATACCAGACATCCATCATATGGAGAAAGGCTTCTCTACCTCCTTCTCCTCTACTAACAGTCGTGGGTCTACTATCAGATGATACTACTCCTTCAGCGGGAGTAGGCGCGTTACTTTCAACATTATCTGCCACTGCTCTATCGGGATCCATTTACTATATGAAAACACATTTTTAAATTGTCAAGAGTCGTCACACTATCATAATATATGTATGGCATGTATAGGTAGACTCATACACATGCTACGATAGTCTGAGAACCGACTAAACCTGGCTCTAATACCACTAAATGTAACACCCTTTACCCGTATCCAACACCATAACAGGGTTTGAAGCGTTACCGAACTGAAACATAAACATTTATATAAAACTGAGTCATAAAATTTTGTCCCAATTTAGAACTTTTAAATCACATGCAAATTGTCCCTTATAAGGGTCTACAAGACCCAAAACATCATCGAAAGTAGTTTAGGACTACACCGAGAACTTTCAGAACCTTTTAAACACTTTGAAAATATTCTTCTTTTGGGGAGTCACACGCCCGTGTAGGTAGGTCGTGTGGTCACACACACCCGTGTGGCACGAGACACGCTTGTGTCCTCAGCCCGTGTAACTCTCTGACTATGATGTCATCAACAAAATGAGGTCACACTACCAAGTCACATGCCCAAGTGCTTAGGCCGTGTGGTGAATTAAATTCGAATAATGAAGTGCAAACTTTACACGGCCTGGGCACAAGCTCATGGGGCAAACTATGTGTCACACACGGCCTAGACACATGCCCGTGTGGACAATTTCTAGGCTATTTTCCAAGCCATTTTCCACCCTTAAACACTCAACATTTATATTCACTTCATGGCATGCAACATGGCACATTTGATTATTCAAACATTCACATTCATGATTAAACTATGATTTAGCAAAGTCATCATGTCGCCCATTAAAATTATCATACTTTCATATGGCATTCCACACCAATTTCATGTTTATTTATCATCTTTACCAATTTACCTCAAAGTTACATATTTATACCACATTCATTGCATACTTATTAACAATATCACAATCATCAAACGTACATGCCAATCATTACACTCAACAAAGCCTGGTCATTCATTTAACACCCCTGACCCGTAACCGTCACCGAAATAGGTTAAGAGGCATTACCGGACTTATAATAACATTCAGAACAATCATTATCAAATAATCATATCATTAAAGTAAATGTCATTCATTCACATTCAATAAGAACTTAAATTGAGCATACAAAGCCTGACTCTTGCATTCGGGACCAATCTGATAACATATAAAAGTTTTAGAACTTAGAAAAATTTTTAACTATTCAAAGGTCACACGCCTGTGTTAATAGGCCGTGTGCCTCACACAACATTAGACATGCCCGTGTGTCTAAGCCATGGCAAAACAGGGCATACATACTGACTTATCTACGCAGCCACAAGACACGCTCGTGTGCCAGGCGATGTGAAAATTAAGGAGGCTACTAACTTGGCCACACGGCCGACCACACGCCCGTGTGCCACACACGACCAATAGACACGCCCATATGTCTAGGCCATGTTAAAAAAAGAGGGTATAATAAATTTAATTCGTAGGGTACCCCAAGGGACACATGGCCGTGTAACATGATTGTATGTCTTACACGGCTGAGACACACACCCGTGTCTCTCCCTGTGTGGACAAAAAAGGCCATTTGTGTAACAGTCTGATTTAGACCCTAATCGAAAAGGTGGTTTCGGTACCACGAATCTGAGTCAAAAAAAAATATATTGTGTTTATTATATTTGAATTTACAGGTGTGAGTTTCGTATGAAAATTTGATTGTTTGTGTGCCTAATTAAATAAAAGGGCTTAATCGCGTAAAATGAAAATTTGATCATTAATTGTAAAAGGGCTAAAATGAATATGTCTTTGTAAGTGAAGGTATTTAAAATGAAATTTGACCTTAGTTAAATGTTATGAATGGTTGTGACCATGCATTTAAAATGGTTTTATATTTTTAACTTAAGGTTAAATATATAAATTATATAATAATATGTATATAATAAAACATATAATAATTAAAGCCATGTTCTTCATTTTATTTCTTATGATCAAAACTTAAAGAAAATTAAGGTTTATAAAGCTTTGAAAATTCGACTACTTCTCAAGCTAAATCAAGGTATGTTTTTACTTCGGTTTTTGATAATTTTTACGTTTTTGAGATCGTTTCTTCGAGTACTATCCGAACCATGCTAGAATTTCTGATTTTGATGAATATTTTGAGTTAAGCCATTGATGAATATTTGTGTTTTGTGATGTTTGATGATGAAATATTAAAGATATATTTTAGATTAACATATTTTGTATTGGAGTTCTTGAAGATTTTGAGTAATTAGGACTAAATTGTAAAAATAATAAATTAAGGGACTAAAATGCAAAATAAATGAAATGTGTGTATTTATATGTATTAGATGAACATTCATCCTAAGCATGTTGAATGAAGATTTTTTGTATTTTGTGTTTTATGCAATTAGGACTAATTTGTAAAAGTATGAAATATTAGGGGTAAAATAGTAATTTATGCATTTATGTGATGTTGGATTAAATTGAATGAAATTGTGTTTAAATGAGGTTAATTTGAAATTATATAGATCAAGAACAAAAGAAATTGGACTTGGATCGAGGAAAAACAAAAATAGCCGAATAGCCGATTTATAACGTTCGCTGATATCCAAGGTAAGTCTTTAAGCAATTAAACATCATTTATATTGAACGCAACTTGGTCTAATATGTTGTTTTGGAATCTATAGATTCATAAAAGAGCTAGCCGAATGTGTTTAAGCATAGAAATATTGTATTTGAGTTTAATTCCATTGAGTTATATCATTTGAAAGTACGTAAATCTATATGGAATATCCGGAGTTTTTGTTATATGAATTGTGTATGAGACATGTTTATAATAGTGATATTCGGGCTTTGAGCCTAGCAAGCCTTGTGCTGGTGAATTTGATCGGGCTTTATGCTTAGCAGGCTTATTGTCGGTGAATAAAAAAATTAGACCTTAAGTCTAGCAGTCTTTGTGCCGGTGTGTGATTTAGGCTTATGCCTAGCAGGTTTTATACCAGTAATTTATTTTCAAGCCTGTGCCTATAAGATGTCAAGTTGATGTGGGAATTGAGCAAGTATAATTGAGCTAAATGACCTTGTATATTCGGCCACATAGGTATGTACATTTGTGATGTTGTATTGGGTCTTGAATATTCGGCCATGATGGTATGCACAAATGTGATATTTTATTTGATCTTGCATATTCGGCCATATAGGTAAGCACATATGTGATATTAAATTTGATCTTACATATTCGGCCATACAGGTAAGCACATATGTGATATTATATTTGATCTTGTATATTTGGCCAAATGAGTGATGTTGGTATACGAAGTTTAATTTTGTTTTGTGAGTTTGTGTAAATGTGTGGAAGTATATTTGGATATATAATGATATTTGGTTTGGTTTAATTAAGTTGATAATATTATTGAAATGTTTATTTGCTTATGACTTACTAAGCTAAGTTAGCTTACTCTGTGTGTTATGTTTATTTTGTTTTATAGATTTTGGATTCAAGTTACAAGCTCGGGGATCGTCAGTAAAGTCTTTCACACTATCGACTGTCTTTGGTATTTTAATAAGCGAATTTTTGAACCTATGGCATGTATAGACTAGATTATGTTTTGGAATATTGTATTTTGGTCTATGTTAAATGTGAGCCATGCGAAAATGGCTTAATTGCTATGCTTGAGTTCGGTGTTGGTTATATTATAGTTTAAGCTTATTTTGATTATTATGCTGAGTACCATGGTTGATTATAAGTTATGTTATGTGCTTGTATTTGGAAATTATATGGATAAATAGGTTATGTTATGTTTTAATGAATGAAACTTGGTTTGATTATTAATGGTTTAAAAATGTTAATGAGATACGTGGATGTTCGAATATGAATTGATTTTGTTGGTATGGTTTGCATGGTAAATGTATGTGCACTTAAAGTGATTTATTATTATATGAAAGTTGTATAATGTATATGTTAGTACTTTAATTACTGTTATAAAAATTGATTTTACATGTTATAATGTACAAATGCCGAATATAAGTTGATCAAATTGAGTGATTATGGGTATGTGATTTTGTGGGTTCTATTAATGTATAATTTTAGTATGCTTTCGTACATGGCGTGGCAATAATATATATATAAGTGCATGCTTCTAGATATATATGTATATAATATTCTTTGAACATATGTTTTGGTTATAAAATAAAAATATGCTTAATTATGTGGCTTGTTAATTAACCGAAATCAATAAGTTTGTATAGGTAATTTGGGCAGTCGATTTAGTAAAAGATTAATGTGGTTTTTGTTTAGTTTAAAATAGTACGTTAAGTGTAAATTTTGTTTTAATCCTTGAATAGTTTAATTAGTTAATTTAATGATATATATGTATATATATATGAATATGAATTGTGTTAACATGAGAATGTTTGGAATTGTACTTATGTTCTATAATGCCTTGTTAGCCTAGTCCAGTGACGGATACGGGTTAGGGGTGTTACATTTTATTAGTATCAGAGCTACGGTTTAGTCAATTCTTGGACTAACATAGCATGTGTGAGTCTAGCTATACATGTCATATTATATACTGCGATAGTGTGAGACTTCTGACAATTGAAAATGTGTTTTTGTATAGTAAATGGATCCCGATAGTGCTGTAGCTGATGATGTTGAGAGTGTAGCGCCTGCTCCCACGCATGGGACAGCGCCAGTTGAATCTCGATCAATCTCGAGTAACCAAGAGGGAGAGGCTAAGCAAGCCTTTTACCAAATGATGAACGATTGGTTTACTCAATATATTCAAACTAACCGGGCTACACAACAACCTCCACCCCCAAATAATTCATCTCCGATACCTGTGGTACCTCCGGTGATTAATCCAATGAGGTTTAACAGGCCTCCTGTAGATAAAATCAGGCCGAAGAGTTTAAAGCTACTGATGATGATGATGCTGAGCGGTCTGAGTTGTGGCTTGATAATACTATCCGTGTGTTCGATGAGCTATCTTGTACTCCGAATGGATGTTTAAAGTGTGCCATATCTTTATTACGAGACACCACATATCACTAGTGGAATACACTAGTATCAGTGGTCCCGAAAGAGCGAGTAACTTGGGAATTCTTTCAAACTGAGTTCCGTAAGAAATACATCAGCAAGAGGTTTATCGATCTGAAATGTAAAAAATTTCTGGAGTTGAAATAGGGTCGTATGACCGTACCTGAGTATGAAGGGAAATTTTTGAGACTAAGTGGATATGCTAGTGAATGTGTTTCAACTGAAGCTATCATGTGTAAAAGATTTGAAGACGGTTTGAATGAAGACATTAAATTGCTGGTTGGTATACTTGAAATCAAAGAGTTCGTGGTACTTGTTGAACGAGTGCAAAGCTGAAAAACTCGGGAAAGAGAAAAGAAAAGCTGATTTTGAAGCAAGAGATTCTCGTAAAAGATAACGAGTAAGACTTTTCACTCAGCATCGGAGAAGTTCAGAGATGATTCTAGTCGATTAAAGCTACTTCAGTCTTTTTTAGACAAGACTAAGATCGACCTCCCGTGAGTTCACGAGCCACTTCGATTGCTAGTGTTGGCAAGGATTGGCAGAACAGATTCGAGTGTAAGCATTGCGGTAAATGGCATTCCAAAAATTGTAGATTGCATGATCAGTCTTGTTTTAAATGTGGGTCGATGGATCATTTTATCCATGATTGCCCGATGTTAGCCGAGCAAAACACTATTTAGAACGCGAGACCGAGTAACATGTCAGTATGAGGCAGACCACCCAGGCATTCGGGTAATGTAAGTGGTAGTCAGAGCGGGATGAAAGATACAGTAGTTCAATCTAAGGCTCATGCACCTGCCAAAGCATCTGCTATACGAGCTCGTGGGGACGGTTCTTCCCCAGATGTTATTACCAGTACTTTCACTCTCTATGATACTAGTGTTATTGCATTGATTGATCAAGGTTCGACTCATTCTTATGTGTGTGAAACATTAGTATCTGGTAAGACTTTACCTACTGAGTCTACTGATTTTGTGATTCGAGTATCAAACCCTCTGGGACGGTGTGTTCTGGTTGATAAAGTATGTAAAAATTACCAGTTGATGATTCGAGATTCATGCTTTCCAGCTAATTTGATATTGTTACCTTTCGATGAGTTCGATATAATTTTGGGTATGGATTTGTAACAGTCCGATTTCGACCCTAGTCGGAACAGTAGTTTCGAGATCACGTAACCGATTCTGAAAAAATATTTTAATATTATTTTCTGTGTCTGTGATATGTGAATTTATAT
The DNA here is from genome assembly GCF_007990345.1 of Gossypium hirsutum. Lineage (NCBI taxonomy): Eukaryota > Viridiplantae > Streptophyta > Magnoliopsida > Malvales > Malvaceae > Gossypium > Gossypium hirsutum. The sequence continues at coordinate 57,106,347 of NC_053426.1, read as the reverse complement.
CTGTGAAGTTTCTGTGATTTAATTTGTCTATTTCTATGCTTAATTATGAAAAAGGATTTAATTGCGTAAATGATAAAATTTGCATGCCATTTATTCAATGTGTTTAATTGGCATGGCTTTGGATTATTATGGCCTTATGTGGCAATTACTCCATTGAATTTATGAGTGGTCATAAATGACCTTGTTTTATGAAATAGATATGTTTATTAACGAGGGATATAATAGTAATTCATGCTTTAACATGAATTAAAGAAAAAAAATTCATGCATGTGTTCATAAAACACATATGATAACTGAAAATCAAAGAAAATAAAAAGAAGAAAACCATTTTAGGTTTCGGCTAGCTTAATCCTTGATTAAGGTATGAATTTTCGTCTATTTTTGATAATTTCTACGTTTCTGTGATCGTTGCTTCGTGTTCTTCAAAACCCATGTCTGAATTTCTGTTTCTGTTGAAGATTATGAAATGTGCCATTGATGATTATATGAACTTTGTAATGTTTTTATATGAATTATGAAAGATATATGTGAGATTATCATGTTTTGTTCTTAAATTTTTTATGGAATAGAGTTATTTGGGCTTGTATGGAACCTATGTATATTCGGCCAAGCTATAGTCTTGGTGAATTTTTCATTTTTGTGATTTTGTGAAAAATGAACTAAATTGTCAAAGTGTGAAAATGTATGGGTTAAAATGCAAAGTGCCCTAAATATGTATTCATGGATTATTTTGAATGAAATGAATGATTGAATGGTTGAATTTGAATTGTAATAGATCAAGAACAAAGAAAATCAGACTTAGATGGAGGGAAGTCCAAAATAGTTGAATAATCGACTCGTTTCCGTCCGAAATTCGTACGAGGTAAGTCAAATTAAAATTACGTGTTGAATTGACTAAATTTTGCGCATTCCAATTTTAATCTGTATTGGACGGCCTTGAGAGCTTGATGAATAAATTTTGAGTAAACTCTGATATTATGCTAGTATCTGAAAAGCTCTGTATGTTTCTAAAAGAATGTTGACATTGATTTGAGATATCGTGTAAGACCGTGTCTGGGACACAAACCTCGATTTGAGATTTATGTGTAAGACCATGTCTGGGACATAGACATCGTATTTGATTTCGTGTAAGACCCTGTCTGGGACAGAGGCATCAACACTGAATTACATGTAAGACCACGTCCGAGACGTCGGCATTATACCCGTTTATGCATGTCTGTATCATTTCTGAACCTTCAGATGATAGAATACGAGATATGGGAATGAATATATGAAATGTTTAATCTATACAGGTACGTTTGTATCGTACTAAATTTCTGAATATGAAAGACTCTGTTTCTATGAAATAATGAATGCGATGTATGTATGAAATCATGGAAATGAAATATGACATGTATACAAGTAAATGAACATGGTTAGGCTCATGAACTATTCTGTGAAATGGTTATGAATTCTTGCTATTGATTTGTACTTTATATGATTTAATAGTTAAACCAATTGTATTTGGCTTAGTAAGCTCTTTGTAGCTTACTCTGTGTGATTTCTGTCTGTTTTACAGTTATCATAGCTACTGAAGGCTCGAGGATAGTTGAGGATTGTCACCACACTATTGAACTCATTTTGGTACTTTTGAAAGTGTAAATATTTTAAGTATGGCATGTGTAGCCTGGAATGTCTATGTCTTTAAGTTTTGATATGTATATATGTTATGCCATGAGAGTTGGCTAGCAAATGATATGTTTGTGCTTAGTTTTGGTATGGATTTAAATAAGTTATTGAAAGATGATGATTTAGTTATAGTAGAGCATGTTTTGAGCATAGAATTGGCTAAAAATTCTGGTATAAATGTTGTTTAATGTTTCTTGTAGAAATGACCCAAAAAAGGGTGGCAATTTGGCTTAAGCCAAGCCTACATTGTGCCACACGGCCAGGGCACACGGGCGTGCCTTGTGGCCGTGTATGTAAAGCAGTAACCCTCTTGAGATCACACGGTTAAGACACATGGGCATGTCATATGGCCGTGGGCTTAAGTCAATAGCTAGCTAAGTATCACACGACCATAGCATACGGGCGTGTCTGTTGGCCGTAAGTGAAAGTCAGTATGTATGCCTTGTTTTGGCACGGGTAGTTCACATGGGCATGTCTGGTGCCCGTGTGAGGCACACGGCCTGGTCACACGGGCATGTGTCCTCAACAGAATTGAAAAATTTTCTAAGTCCTGAAATTTATGAATGTGTTCGGTTTAGTCCCGACTATCCTTAAAAATATGTTTTAGGTCTCGTAGACCTTCATAAGAGATGGATTGTAGATGATTGCCTATGGAATAATGTTATGTGATATCTGTGATTCTAAATTGGTCTAAAATGTTCTGTTTGTCTGGTAATGCCTCGTAACCCTAATCCAATGATGGTTACGGGTATGCTGTTGTTAATTGCAAAAGAAAGACCATTGATTTGAGATGTCAGAACAACAAGATTATTTAGATTGAATCTAATGATCTGAATGGTTTACCAGCAGTAATATCTTCGATGTTAGCTCGAAAGTATGTGACAAAAGGTTGTGAAGCTTACCTTGCTTATGTGCTTGATAGTAAAGTAACTGAAAAGAAGATTGAATCTGTACTAGTTGTGTACGAGTATTCGGATGTGTTTCCTGAAGAATTGTCGGGTTTGCCACATATCCGAGAGGTAGAGTTTGGTATTGAGTTAATACCGGGGATGACTCCGATTTCAATAGCTCTGTACTGGATGGCACCTACTGAATTAAAAGAGTTGAAAGCACAGTTGCAAGAGTTAACAGATAGAGGTTTTGCAGGACCGAATTTCTCTCCCTGGGGTGCGGGAGTACTATTTGTAAAAAAGAAAGATGGAACTATGAGAATGTGTATTGATTATCGCCAGCTAAATAAGGTGACTATAAAGAATAAATATACGTTGCCACAAATTGACGACCTGTTCAATCAGTTGAAAGAGGCTTCAGTGTTTTCGAAGATAGATGTGAGATCGGGTTATTATCAGTTGCGAGTCAGAGACTCCGATGTGCCAAAAACTACTTTTCGAACAAGGTACAGACATTATGAGTTTCTGGTTATGCCGTTCGGACTTACTAATGCACCTGTTGTTTTTATAGATTTGATGAATCAGATCTTCAGGTAGTATTTAGATCGATTTATGGTTGTGTTCATTGATGATATATTGATTTACTCCCGTGATGAAACTGAACATGCCAAACATTTGAGATTTGTGTTACAGACTTTGAGAGAAAAAAAGTTGTATGTGAAGTTTAGTAAATGTGAGTTCTGGTTACGCGAAGTTAGCTTTCTAGGACATGTTGTTTCAGCATAAGGTATCCGGGTTGATCCTAGCAAAATTTCAGCAATACTTGATAGAAACCTTCGAGAAACGTTTCTGAAGTTCAAAGTTTTTTGGGACTTGCTGGTTACTATAGACGATTTTTGAAAGGGTTCTCGATGATTGCAACCCCGATGACCAAGCTTTTACAAAAAGATGTTAAGTTTGAATGGTCAGAAAAGTGCCAGAAATGTTTTAATCAGTTAAAAGCCCTTTTGACCGAAGCTCAAGTGTTAGTTCAACCAGAATTGGGTAAAGAATTTGTTATCTATAGTGATGCATCTTTAAATGGTTTGGGCTGTGTTTTGATACAAGAAGGAAAAATTATAGCTTATGCCTCGAGACAGTTAAAGCCGCATGAAAAGAACTATCCGACGCACGATCTAGAATTGGTAGCTATTGTGTTTGCATTGAAAATTTGGCGCCACTATTTGTTTGGTGAAAAATGTCATCTTTATTCCGATCATAAAAGTTTGAAGTACTTGATGACTCAGAAAGATCTGAATTTGAGACAATGTCGATGGTTAGAGTTGTTAAAAGATTACGAGCTAGTGATTGACTATCACCCGAGAAAGGCTAATGTTGTCACTGATGCTTTAAGCCAAAAATCATTGTTTGCTTTGCGTGCAATGAATGCACATAAAGTTATGTCAGATGATGGTACGATAATAGTCGAGTTAAAAGCAAGACCGTTATTTGTTCAACAAATTTGTGACGCCTGCAAGGTTTATAACGAGTTGATAGCAAAACGAGCTCAGTGTGATTCAAATGCTGATTCAGAGTTTTGAGTTGATGCAGATGACTGTTTGAGATTTAGAAACCGAATATGTGTCCCGAGGAATTCAGAGTTGATTCAGATGATTTTGAATGAAGCCCATAACAGTCGATTATCTGTTCAGCTAGGTAGTACGAAGATGTATAATGATATGAAACAACACTATTGGTGGCAAGGTATGAAACGAGACATTTTTGACTTTGTATCGAAATGTTTAGTCTGTTAGCAAGTAAAAGCTGAGCATCAGGTACCTTCTGGATTGCTTCAACTGATCATGATACCTGAAAGGAAATGGGACAGAATTACGATGGATTTCGTATCTGGTTCACCGATGACATCGACCAAGAAAGATGGAATCTGGGTTATTGTAGATAGATTGACTAAATCTGCTCACTTTGTTCCGGTTCGTACAGATTACTTGCTTGATAAACTGGCTGAATTGTATGTTTCTCAGATCGTGAGGTTACATGGTGTGGCTATATATATTGTTTCAGATAGAGATTCAAGGTTTACATCGTGGTTTTGGAAGAAACTGTGAGATGCATTAGGTACTAAATTGCATTTTAGCACTGCTTTCCATCTCCAAATAGACGGTCAGTCCAAGCGAATCATTCAGATACTTGAGGTTATGTTAATATGTGGCATTCTCAAGTTTGAAAGTACGTGGGAACGATATTTACCTTTGGTTGAATTTACGTACAATATTAGCTTTCAATTGAGTATCAAAATGGCACCTTACGAGGCTTTGTATGGTCGTAAATGTCATACACCATTGTACTGGACTGAGCTCAGCGAAAATAAGACATACGGGGCTGATTTGATCAGAGAAACTGAACAGAAAGTGACAGTGATCCGTGAAAGTTTGAAAGCAGTATCAGATTGTCAGAAATCATATGCTGATTTGAAACGGAAAGATATAGAGTTTCATATTGGAGATAAAGTTTTCTTGAAAGTCTCACCGTGGAAGAAAATACTTAGATTTGGTCGTAAAGGCAAATTGAGTCCGAGATTTATCGAGCCATATGGGATTATTGAACGAATTGGACCTGTTGCTTATAGATTTTTTTTGCCATCTGCACTAGAAAAGATCCACAATGTATTCCACGTTTCGATACTTCGGCGATATAGATCTAACCCCTCGCATGTGATTAGTCCATCAAAGATTAAGACTCAGTCAGATTTGACTTACAAGGAAGAACCGATTCGTATTCTGGCTCATGAGATTAAAGAGTTACAAAATAAGAAAATTTCATTGGTTAAAGTACTGTGGCATAAACACAGAGTTGAGGAAGAGACGTGGGAGCCATAGGATACAATAAAAGAGTGTTAGCTGAACCTATTCACAGGTAAGATTTTCAGGAACGAAAATCCCTAAGGCGGAGAGTTGTAATAGTCTGATTTAGACCCTAATCGGAATGGTGGTTTCAGGATCACGAATCCGAGTCAGAAAAATATTTAAAAATTATTTATTGCGTTTACTATATGTGAATTTGCATGTGTAAAAGTTTCGTATGAAAATTTGATTGTTTGTGTGCTTAATTAAATAAAAGGGCTTAATCGCGTAAAATGAAAATTTTATCATTAACTGTAAAAAGGCTAAAATGAATATGTCTTTGTAAGTGGAGGTATTTAAAATGAAATTTGACCTTAGTTAAATGTTATGGATGTTGTGACCATGCATTTAAAATGGTTTTATATTTTTAACTTAAGGTTAAATATGTAAATTATATAATAATATGTATATAATAAAACATATAATAATTAAAGCCATGTTCTTCATTTTATTTCTTATGATCGAAACTTAAAGAAAATAAAGGTTTATAAAGCTTTAAACATTCAACTATTTCTCAAGCTAAATCAAGGTATGTTTTTACTTTGATTTTTGATAATTTTTACATTTTTGAGATCATTCTTCAAGTACTGTCTGACCCATGCTAGAATTTCTGATTTTGATGAATATTTTGAGTTATGCCATTGATGAATATTTGTGTTTTGTGATGCTTGATGATGAAATATTAAAGACGTTTTAGATTAATATGTTTTGTATTGGAGTTTTTGAACATTTTGAGTAATTAGGACTAATTTGCAAAAATAATAAATTGAAGGACTAAAATGAAAAATAAAAGAGATGTGTGTATTTATATGTGTTAGATGAACATTCGGCCTAAGCATGTTGAATGAAGATTTTGTGTATTTTGTGTTTTATGCAATTAGGACTAATTTGTAAAAGTATGAAATATCAGGGGTAAAATAGTAATTTGCCCATTTATGTGCTGTTGGATTACATTGAATGAAATTTTGTTTAAATGAGGTTAATTTGAAATTATATAGATCAAGAACAAAAGAAATTGGACTTGGATCGGGGAAAAACAAAAATAGTCGAACATTTATAATGTTCGCTGATATCCGAGGTAAGTCTTTAAGCAATTAAACATCATTTATATTGAACGTAACTTGGTTTAATATGCTGTTTTGGAATCTATAGATTTGTAATATCCTGATTTTGGGCCTAGTCGGAATAGCGGTTTTGTGACCACAAAATCTGAGATAGAAATAATTATTTTATGATTATTTTGAGGTCTATGATATGATTGCATGATTGTGTGAAAATTTCGTGAAGAAATTTTATGCATAAAGTGCTTAAATTGAAATTAGGGACTAAATCGAATAATTTGTAAAACTTGCATTATAGAAGTTTCTAGCATGAAATTGTTTTGAAATATTAATTAGGAGCTCTTAAATAGAAATTTTACCAATTTCTAAGTCTATGGAAAAAAATTGGACATGGATGGAATTTTTGGAAAGTTTAGTAGTAAGGGCATTTTGGTCATTTAGGGGTAAAATGAATTAAAATACAAAATTAAAAGCCAATTTTGCTCATCTTCAACCCCATGGCCGAATATAGCAAGGCGAAACCATCGCTAGGGTTTTTCAAGCTTCCGAGCTCGATTGTAAGTCCATTCTAGCCCTGTTTTTCAAGTTCTTTACGTTTTTGAAGTCCCGGTAGCTCGATTAAGCTTATGCTAGCAATAATTCAACCTAGGGTTCATATTTGGAAAAATACCCATAGGTGAAATTTGTGTATTTTGGTGTTTTATGATAGAATATGAGGTTTTAAATTATGTTAGACAACTTGTGCTACTCGGTTTTAAGCGAAAACTAGCAAAAGGGCTTAATCGGTAAAAATACCTAATAGTCATAAGTACATGTTAGAGAGAGAATTTGATGTTACCATAGAAGGGAAAAATGATCAGCATGTCATTAAACATAAGAAAATATGCTAAAGTTTAATTTACGAGCTTTGGGGCAAAAGTGTAAATATGCAAAATTTAGGGGCAAAACTGTAATTTTGCCAAAATATGATTTTGGGTCAATTTGTATAATGTGAGTCCTAATTAGACTATATTTTAAATGATAGAGCAAGGAAAACTAAAATTCGGGCTAAAATGGGGAAAATACCAAGTTGTGGACGAAATGGTAAAAGTAGCCATTTTCGCATACGAGGTAAGTTCATATGTAAATGTTGGTAACATAATTATTATTTTAAATGTTTTAATGTTATTTAAATGATATGATAATTATTATGAAATATTATACTGTGATAATTGTTTGTTAATATGTCAAATTATGTGATATACTTGGAAAATGTGAAATACTACCGAGTATCGGTAATGGCATTCCGTAGAAGATGGTTGAGTTGGAAAAAGGTCCCGTTGAACCTTAGGAATGGATTAGAATACAAGTGACATGTCACTAGGATATTTGGGCATCCGAACTCGTTGAGTTGAGTCCGAGTTCACTTATGGATGCGAATGTCCGAACTCGTTGAGTTGAGTCTGAGTTCGTGAGATGTAACTAGGCACCCGAACTCGTTGAGTTGAGTTCAAGTTCACTCATGGATGCGAATGCCCGAGCTCGTTGAGTCCGAGTTCGCTTATGGGCGGGTTACATAGTAGCTTGGCTACATATGTGGCACTTATGTGCAAACTTTCCATGTATCCGAATTATATTCCGATGTGTTCAACGGGTAAAATTTTACTCAAGCAGAGGAATACTCGAGATGAAAGGGACGTATTGGTAAGTGTTGTGAAATGAATACTTTGAACAGGTATGTACTTAATCCTCGGGTTGAAAACTCGATATAACAACAATATGGTAATATGATAAAAGAAAATGTGATATGAATGTCTCGGTGATGATTATGCAAAGATGTTTTATGTTTGCGTATATAGTTATGTTACTTGCTATTTGCATGTGAGCTTACTAAGCATTTATGCTTACTCCCTCCTTTTCATTCCTTGTAGTGTTGACAAGCCAGCTCGGAAATCGGAAACGGTCGGACGCACGGTCACACTATCCGTATACCATCTTGGCATAATGGCTTGTATATTTTGAGTATGGCATGTATAGCATTATAATTATTTTGTGTATATGGTCTTATGATATGGTTATTGAGTGGTATGGAAATGCTTGGTAATGATTAGCCATTGGAATGGCTAATCATGATCATATTTGGTGTTATGTATGCTAAATTGCTAGCTAATCCATGGAAACCATGAAATAGGTAAATTTTATCATAAAATAGATTCAGACAGCAGCAGTGACGTGAGTTTGAAAAATCACTAAAAATAGTAGAGATACAATTAGATGATGAATAATATATGGAATTGAAGCATTATGAGTCTATTTTCATATGGATGGAACAAAACAGGTATATGAATTATATTTTATGAGATGTTTAAATTTTTGTGAAACAGGGCCAGAGCAATTTCTGGATCCCATATTCTGACTTTGGAAATTAACCATAAATTTTTCAAAGATAATTAGAAGTAATAATTTATATGTAAAGATTCCTTATTGAGTCTAGTTTTATTAGAAGCAAACGGTATAGTCATTGAAACTCTGTACAAGGAGATATTTGATTCGTAATACACAGAGGTCAGAGCAGTCAAACTCTGAAATAGGGGAGACTTCAACTAATAAACTGTACTAATTTGCTAGACCAAAAATTCTATAAAAAAATTAGTAAATATATATATGAGACTAGTTTCAGGGAAAATTTACAGAATTGGATTTCGAGTTTTTTAACTCGAGATATGAATTTTTAAGCGACTATGACGCAGATTGTTAGCTTGACTGAAAATTTTAAAAATAAATTGTTTGAGCTGTTTAAGTAATGAATTAAGTCTATTAACACCTCGTGTTCGACTCCAGCGATGGTCTCGGGTACGGGGCATTACATTTGGTGGTATCAGAGTAGGTTTAGTCTGTTCTCGGACTAACCTAGCATGTGTAGAAGTTTAGCTATACATGCCACTGATCTGAGATAGTGTGATGTCTTCCGACGCGTATGAGTACCGTCTTATTTAGACAGGGTACTCTCCAACCGAGCTGCGCCGACCATGTTCAATGTTATGTGAAGGTATTTGAGTAAAATTATGATTATGATAAGTCTCGGTTCAGAAAAGTATGAATAAAAGTTTATGATACATATGTGATAAATATCCATATTTGCTTCATGCTCATATGATGTAGTGTATATGGCTTACTTGATAAGATGAACGAAATAAATAGAAAGTAGTAGAGGTATGAATAAAAGTCATAATATTATGATACGAATGAAAATGTCCTTGTCTTGATTTGGACGTCGAATGTTGATGAATGCTAATGATATATAATTTTTATAAGATAAAGGATTATAATGAAATGAACTTATCTATGTTAAATTGTTGGACTGAATTATATGATTGTAATGATATGTACATGATGATGCATGAAATGAATGTTGTGATTGTGATGCAAATATCTATGTTTGTTTGGCCTTATATGATGTCATGAGCATGACTTAATTTAATTAAATGAATGGATAAGTAAAGCTATCTAGAAAACATAGAATGTATGCATAAGTATATTGTCTAAATGGACAATAGGAAAATTTGTGTAAGCCAACATGAATGTTGCATTGCCTGAATGAATGACATGATTTTGATGATGTTGCTATGATGATGGGAGTTATGTCATATGTGTATGTATAAGAAAGTCGAGTCAGAGGTCCTACAACCCTTCCCCTTACCAAAGTGGTACTTATAATGGAATTTCATGAGATTTGTATTGAATAAGTTTCCGGTTGAGAACCCAAAGAGTTCAGTGATAGAATAATTATAAGTATGATCAGAGATTGAAAATGAGCTGATAAGTAAAGTCAGAGTCAGTAAAGTATCGGATTGATATAAAGATTATTGGAATTATGCACTGTCCCAGTTAGAGAAGGAAATTCTCTTTGGTAAATCGAATTACTCAGGTGCAAGGTCGAGAAAAGTGTAAATCAAAATTTATTCAGAACTGACCTTCTTTAGTGAATGGTGTAATATGAAATTTGTGATGGCAGAACTAGTTGGGGAAATGATATTTGAAATGTGAACTATCTGAGTGTGACAGTTATGACTGGACAGATTTAGCAGTCTCTTTTGAGATGTTCTATGTGTTTACCCGTTCTCAGAAATATTTCTATGGCTATTGATCTTTTGAAGAAATTCTTGTTATATGGGAATGTCTTCTAATTCTAGTGTTGGATGAAAGCATTGGTAGTCTGACTGGTTTATAATTTATATTGCTCTATTTCATCGGGTATTCTATTCCATTTTGTTTGATAAGAATTGATGAGAGAATACATATGATATTATGATTCTGTTTCTTCTACTTGATGCTTCATCTGATATATATGTATGGGAAGATATATTGTTCTTGTTATATTTGATTCCAGTGGGATTAAATGATGTTTTCTTTTGGACTTTCTTTCTTTGAAGAATTATCGGGGTATTCTGTATTTTCTCTATGAGTTTGGTTTTCGATTCTTCGGCATAGTGTCGTATCTTGGATTTCTTTATTCGGTTTTCTTGTTATCTTTGTTCCATAATTTGTCAATTATGACTCATGTTCGAAGTACGTTCTTCAGCTCGTGATAATCATGTCAAATATGACTATACTTCTAATTTGATCTTGGTAATGTGGTGATTTTAGTATTGGGGTTTTTTTTCTAATTTCTGTGTAAGGATTTGACATCAGTAAAGGCATAAGTGATAAAAGCGCGAGTTTCAGTCGGTATGGTGAATTATCTATTTGAAAGATTTCATGTGACAATTACTTCAGGATTATTTTTCCCAAGTCTGATAATAGAATTTCATTTTGTACGGATAAAAAAGTAAATAGTCTGAACGAGAAGTGTATATTTATTAGAAAGAGTTGGATATTAGTTAAAATCACTACGAATGATAAGGTTTTCATCTTGTGAAAGCTGAAAAGTTTATTACATGTTGACAAAGTTTGGATAGATGAGAATATTGGTAACCGAAGCGTCTGAACTAGACTAGTCTACATTGAGTAAAGACTTCTTGACTTTCAATAATGTACTGTTGTATGAATTGTGATGTGTTTCAAGACAGTGAGGTAATGTGATAGTTTAGAGCTTTCGATGTTACATAAAATCGGAGTTGTTAAAGGGGTTAAAGCCGAGCATTGGAATCTATCAAAATTATCCTTGTCAGTGTTGATATTGGGATGGAAATGAGAAGGATTATTCTTGAGGCCATATCAGAATTAATTCCATAGCAGAAAGAGGAAAATGTGATGTATCCTATTGTTAAATGTTTAGCGAGATCTATAAATCATATCTGTATTGAATGAATTCCTACTCATCAGATTCATGGAATTTCAGGTCTCTTTGATTGTTGGATTTCTTAGAATTCTGGTCTCCATTAAATCAAGTTGAGATCTAGGTTTTATGTCATGATATCATGGGAAACTGAGAAGGGTTGAAAATTTAAGAACAGTTGAGAGTTGAGACTGTAAGCTTTTAGATCATATGAGAAATTAAAGAGATGTATTGGAGGTACAGCCTAAGTGAAAGTTTTCGGCACCGAATATGAGATTAAAAGTGAAGACCACTTTTCCGGTAAGATTTTCGGGGACGAAAATCCCAAAAGCGGGGGAGAGTTGTAATATCCTGATTTTGGGCCTAGTCAGAATAGCAGTTTCGTGACCACAAAATCTGAGATAGAAATAATTATTTTATGATTATTTTGAGGTCTATGATATGATTGCATGATTGTGTGAAATTTTCGTGAAGAAATGTTATGCATAAAGTGCTTAAATTGAAATTAGTGACTAAATCGAATAATTTGTAAAACTTGCATTCTAGAAGTTTCTAGTATGAAATTGTTTTGAAATATTAATTAGGAGGTCTTAAATAGCAATTTTACCAATTTCTAAGTCGATGGACAAAATTGGACATGGATGGAATTTTTGGAAAGTTTAGTAGTAAGGGCATTTTGGTCATTTAGGGGTAAAATGAATTAAAATACAAAATTAAAAGCCAATTTTGCTCATCTTCAACCCCATGGCCGAATATAGCAAGGAGAAACCATGGCTAGGGTTTTTCGAGCTTCCAAGCTCGATTGTAAGTCCATTCTAGCCCCGTTTTTCAAGTTCTTTACGTTTTTAGAGTCCCGGTAGCTCGATTAAGCTTATGCTAGCAATAATTCAACCTAGGGTTCATATTTGGAAAAATACCCATAGGTGAAATTTGTGTATTTTGGTGTTTTATGATAGAATATGAGGTTTTAAATTATGTTAGACAACTTGTGCTACTCGGTTTTAAGCGAAAACTAGCAAAAGGGCTTAATCGGTAAAAATACCTAATAGTCATAAATACATGTTAGAGTGAGAATTTGATGTTACCATAGAAGGGAAAAATGATCATCATGTCATTAAACATAAGAAAATAGGCTGAAGTTTAATTTACGAGCTTTGGGGCAAAAGTGTAAATATGCAAAATTTAGGGGCAAAACTATAATTTTGCCAAAATATGATTTTGGGTCAATTTGTATAATGTGAGTCCTAATTAGACTATATTTTAAATGATAGAGCAAGGAAAACTAAAATTCGGGCTAAAATGGGGAAAATACCAAGTTGTGGACGAAATGGTAAAAGTAGCCATTTTCGCATACGTGGTAAGTTCATATGTAAATGTTGGTAACATAGTTATTATTTTAAATGTTTTAATGTTATTTAAATGATATGATAATTATTATAAAATATTATACTGTGATAATTGTTTGTTAATATGTCAAATTATGTGATATACTTGGAAAATGTGAAATACTACCGAGTATCGGTAACGGCATTCCGTAGAAGATGGTTGAGACACGATTGGGAAAAAGGTCCCGTTGAACCTTAGGAATGGATTAGGATACAAGTGACATGTCACTAGGATATTTGGGCATCCGAACTCGTTGAGTTGAGTCCGAGTTCACTTATGGATGCGAATGTCTGAACTCGTTGAGTTGAGTCCGAGTTCATGAGATGTAACTAGGCATCCGAACTCGTTGAGTTGAGTCCGAGTTCACTCATGGATGCGAACACCCAAGCTCTTTGAGTTGAGTCCGAGTTCACTTATGGGCGGGTTACATAGTAGCTTGGCTACATATGTGGCACTTATGTGCAAACTTTCCATGTATCCGAATTATATTCCGATGTGTTCAACGGGTAAAATTTTACTCAAGCGGAGGAATACTCGAGATGAAAGGGACGTATTGGTAAGTGTTGTGAAAGGAATACTTTGAACCGGTATGTACTTAACCCTCGGGTTGAAAACTCGATATAACAATAATATGGTAAGATGATAAATGAAAATGTGATATGAATGTCTCGGTGATGATTATGCAAATGATGTTTTATGTTTGCGTATATAGTTGTGTTACTTGCTATTTGCATGTGAGCTTACTAAGCATTTATGCTTACTCCGCATTTATGCTTACTCCCTCCTTTTCATTCCTTGTAGTGTTGACAAGCCAGCTCGAAAATCGGAAACGGTCAGAGGCGCGCTCACATTATCCGTACACCATCTTGGCATAATGGCTTGTATATTTTGAGTATGGCATGTATAGCATTATAATTATTTTGTGTATATGGTCTTATGATATGGTTATTGAGTGGTATGGAAATGATTGGTAATGATTAGCCATTGGAATGGCTAATCATGATCATATTTATGTATGCTAAATTGCTAGCTAATCCATGGAAACCATGAAATAGGTAAAATTTATCATAAAATAGATTCAGACAGCAGCAGTGACGTGAGTTTGAAAAATCACTAAAAATAGTAGAGATACAATTAGATGATGAATAATATATGGAATTGAAGAATAATGAGTCTATTTTCATATGGATGGAACAAAACAGGTATATGAGTTATATTTTATGAGATGTTTAAATTTGTGTGAAACAGGGCCAGAGCAATTTCTGGATCCCCTGTTCTGACTTTGGAAATTAAACATAAATTTTTCAAAGATAATTAGAAGTCATAATTTATATGTAAAGATTCCTTATTGAGTCTAGTTTTATCATAAGCAAACGGTATAGTCATTGAAACTCTGTAAAGGGAGATATTTGATTCGTAATACACAGAGGTCAGAGCAGTCAAACTCTGAAATAGGGGAGACTTTAACTAATAAATTGTACTAATTTGCTAGACCAAAAATTCTATAAAAAAATTAGTAAATAGATATATGAGTCTAGTTTTAGGGAAAATTTAGAGAATTGGATTTCGAGTTTTTCAACTTGAGATATTAATTTTTAAGCGACTATGACGCAGATTGTTAGCTTGACTAAAAATTTTAAAAATAAATTGTTTGAGCTGTTTAAGTAATGAATTAAGTCTATTAACACCTCGTGTTCGACTCCGGCGATGGTCTCGGGTACGGGGCATTACAAGATTTATAAAAGAGCTTGCCGAATGTGTTTAAGCATAGAAATATTGTATTTGAGTTTAATTCCATTGAGTTATATCATTAGAAAGTACGTATAATATATATGGAATATCTAGAGTTTTTGTTATATGAATTGTGTATGAGACAGGTTTATAATAGTGGTATTCGGACTTTGAGCCTAGCAAGCCTTGTGCTGGTGAATTTGATCGGGCTTTATGCCTAGCAGGCTTATTGCCGGTGAATAAAAAAATCAGACCTTGAGTCTAGCAGGCCTTGCGCCAGTGTGTGATTCAGGCTTATGCCTAGCAGGTTTTATACCATTGATTTATTTTCAAGCCTATGCCTATAAGATTTCAAGTTGATGTGGGAATTGAGCAAGTAAAATTGAGCTAAATGACCTTGTATATTCGACCACATAGGTATGTACATATGTGATGTTGCATTGGATCTTGAATATTCTACCATGAAGGTATGCACAAATGTGACATTATATTTGATCTTGCATATTCGGCCATATAGGTAAGCACATATGTGATATTATATTTTATCTTAAATATTTGGCCAAATGAGTGATGTTGGTATACGAAGTTTAATTTTGTTTTGTGAGTTTGAGTAAATGTGTGGAAGTATATTTGGATATATAATGATATTTGGTTTGGTTTAATTAAGTTGATAATATCATTGAAATGTTTATTTGCTTATGACTTACTAAGCTAAGTTAGGTTACTCTGTGTGTTATATTTATTCTATTTTATAGATTTTGGATTCAAGTTACAAGCTCGGAGATCGTCAGCAAAGTCTTTCACACTATCGGCTGTCTTCGGTATTTTAATAAGCGAATTTTCAAACCTATGGTATGTATAGACTAGATTATGTTTTGGAATATTGTATTTCGGTCTATGTTCAATGTGAGCCATGCGAAAAATGGCTTAATTGCTATGCTTGAGTTCGGTGTTGGTTAAATTATAGTTTAAGTTTATTTTGATTATTATGCCGAGTACCATGGTTGATTATAAGTTATGTTATGTGCTTGTATTTGGAAATGATATGGATAAATAGGTTATGTTATGTTTTAATGAATGAAACTTGGTTTGATTATTAATGGTTTAAAAATGTTAATAAGATACGTGGATGTTCGAATATGAATTGATTTTGTTGGTATGGTTTGCATGGTAAATGTATGTGTACTTAAAGTGATTTAATGTTTTATGAAAGTTGTATAATGTATATGTTAGTACTTTAAATACGATTATAAAAATTGATTGTACATGTTATAATGTACAAATGCCGAATATAAGTTGATCAAATTGAGTGATTATGTGTATATGGTTTTGTGGGTTCTATTAATGTATAATTTTAGTATGCTTTTGTACATGGCATGGCAATGATATATATATAAGTGCACGACTTCTAGATATATATGTCTATAATATTCTTTGAACATATTTTTTGGTTATAAAATAAAAATATGCTTAATTATGTGGCTTGTTAATTAACCGAAATCAATAAGTTTGTATAGGTAATTTGGGCAGTCGAATAAGTAAAAGATTAATGTGGTTTTTGTTTAGTTTAAAATAGTACATTAAGTGTAAATTTTGATTTAATCATTGAATAGTTGAATTAGTTAATTTAATGATATATCTGTATATATATATATGAATATGAACTGTGTTAACATGAGAATGTTTGGAATTGTACTTAAGTTCTGTAATGTCTCGTTACCCTAGTCCGGCGACGGATACGGGTTAGGGGTGTTACAATTTGAATAGCCAATTTGCCACCCCAATTTGGGTCAGCCTAAAAGCACCAAACCAAGCATAATGCACAACCATTTCAGCCAATATCTATACCAAACCTTATTTAATTCATGCTATAACATTACCAATCATTTCAAATCTCAATTCATCAATCAATTCATACCAAAACTTAAACTAAAATCATACTTAAACATATGACCAATACCTCATTCAATCAAATACTCAAAACTTACCAAAACTTCTCAACATTGACCATTTCTTTTGGCCAACCAAAATGTACCACAATTTCACATTAGCATCCCATATCATATACCATTATCAAACTATAAGTACAAACACAAACTAGCCATATCACATGGCTAAATATGTACATAATTCCTCAACTTTTAGCCTAAACATGCCATACTTTAATATATACAATTTCAAAGTACCAAAGTAAGGTTCAATAGTGTGGTGAAGATCCTCGACGATCCCTGAGTGCACAGTAGCTTCGATATCTATAAAGCAATGCAAACACACACACAAAGGAAGCTTTCAAAATATTAGTAAGCCATATACAAATAAACATATCATTCGAAGTAACTAAATATCATCTAATCATTTATACTTTGTATACCAATGCTAACACAAATCTCATATTCAAATATTTACCTTTCATTCTCAAATAGGCTATACAAAGTAAACATACCTGAATCTGATATGATTTCACAAAGTTATTCATTTTCTTGAAATGCTTGTTTGAACCGTTCGAAAACATAAGGATACGCTGATAGATCGAAAGGTAAATACAATGCCAACGTCCCAGACGTGGTCTTTAATGTAATCAAATATTGATACCACTATCCCAGATAGGGTCTTACACGAAATCATATACGAAGCCAATGTCCCAGACATGGTCTTACACGTAAAATAGAAATCGATGCCAACGTCCCAGACGTGGTCTTACATGCAAAAAGATATCGGAAATCCTATGTCCTGACATATGTATCCTAACTATTCCTAAGGTTCGTACGGGACTTTTCAGACGTTGAAACATTTTCGATACTTTCTCAAATAGCACATGCTTAGCTTGAGAATTCATTCATCACAATTCAATATCATATGAAAAATAAGAATTCAATTCAAACACGTTTATTGTATATCAACTTACCTCTTAATGATTCAGATAGATGGAATCGGTTACTCGACGACTTTCGACTTTTCCCGATCTAACTCTGTTTTCTTTAATTCTTGATCTATATAAATTCAAATTTGACTCATTTAATCACACATTCATTCAAAACAATCCATAAACACAAATTTAGGGTAATTTACAAACTAGCCCTCACATTTTCACATTTTGACACTTTAGTCCCTAATTCACAAAATCACAAAATACACATAATTTCTATGTACTCATGCTTGGCCAAATATTCATAGCTCTCATACAAGTCCACACATTTCATTTATTTCACATTTTAGTCCCTTAAAATAGTATTTTTACAATTTAGCCCAAATTACTCAATTTCATCAAAAATCCCAAGACAAAACATATAAACCCAACATCAAACTTTCATATTTCATCAATTAACAATATAAAGCTCGTGAATTTATCTATGGCACATTTCAAAATCATCAAAAAAATCAGAAATTGAGACATGGGCTTGACAGTATTCGAAGCAACAATTACAAAAACGTAGAAATTATCAAAAACCGATCAAAACACATACCTTAATTGAGCTTTAACTTAGCCGAACCCTAAATGCTTTTATTTCTTCTCTTTTTCTTTGAATTTCGGCAAGTATGGCTGAATAATTCATTCATTAACATGTTTTGTTTTATTATATTAAAATTAATAAGCATTTTACCATTTTGTCCTTTCATTAAACATTAATAAACTATTATATACAAGGTCATTAAGGTCCACTCAAGCATGAAATGGTCAAATTACCGCATAAGGACCTCACAATTAATGAGCCAAATCAAATAGGCACTTTTAACAAACAGTAGGCAACTTTTACATTTTAGTCCTTTTATCAAATTGAGCACACAAATAGTTAAATTTTCATACAAAACTTTCACACATGCTCATTCACATATCATAAACAAGAAAAATAATATTTAAATAATTTTTGACTTGGATATGTGGTCCCAAAACCACTGTTCCGACTAGGGTCTAAACTGGACTGTTACAATTCATTCTACATTCATCAGGATGTCGTCTTCCACATCGTTGACATTCAGGTCTATTGTTTCTCACACTGCCAACATTTGATACTGATGTAGCTTGAGCTTTAGAACTTGAGTATTGTTTTACATGATCTCTATTTGAATATCCTATTAAAGTATTTGAGCGACTAAACAAATTTAGTGATTTCTTTGATGAAGATTGATATGGTTTGTTCATCAATCTTTTCCTCTAATCTTTAGCTTCAAAATCCGCCTTTCTCTTTTCTTTACCAAGTTCTTCGGCTTTACAGGTTCTGTCAACCAACACTACAAATTCTTTTAATTCTAGAATCCTGACTAGAAATCTGATATCCTCATTCAACCCATCTTCGAATGTTTTACACATGATTGCCTTGGTGGAAACACATTCTTAAGCATATTTACTGAGTCTTACAAACTCTTGCTCGTATTCAATTACATACATGCAGCCCTATTTCAGTTCAAGGAACTCTTTTCGCTTTTGATCAATGAACCATTAACTCATGTGTTTCTTTCTAAACTCAGCTTGAAAGAAATCCCAGATAACTCTTTCTCTCAGCACCACTGATACTAAGGTATTCCACCATTGATACGTTGTGTCCCTTAGAAGTGATATGGCACATTTTAAACACTCTGCCGGTGTGCAAGAAAGTTCATCAAAACATCTGATAGTGTGTTCAAGCCAAAACTCAGCTCGCTCAGGATCGTCATCTATATTAGCTCTAAATTCTTCAGCTCTGTATTTTTGAATCTTATCAACTGTTGGTTTATTCAGTCATAGAAATTCACATCTTAAGGAACTACGGGAACTGGTTGGGGATTAGGTAGGGGTAGAGGTTGTTGAGCAGCCAGATTTGTTTGAACATACTTCGTAAACCACTCATTCATCATCTAGAAGAAGGCTTCTTTAGCCTCTCCTCCCTGGCTACCCGATATGGGTCTCGACTCTAATTGTGCTACTCTGTGAACGGAGGTAGACGCATTACCTTCGACATCGTCAGCTGCAGCTCAATTGGGATCCATTTACTATACGAAAACACATTTTAAATTGTCAAGAGTCATCACACTATCACAGGTTATACATGGCATATACAGCTAGACTCTCACATAAGCTACATTACTCCTAGAATTAACTAAACTGTAGCTCTGATACCAATAATGTAACACCCTCACCCATATTCAACACCGAAATAGGGTTACGGAGCATTACCGAACATATAACACATTTAAACATACATTTCTCATACAATTAGTCAATGCAAATACAATCCATTCACAACCAATCATATTGTCCCTAATGCGAGCCTACGAGACCCAAAACATGCATTTGAGGTGGTTCAGGACTAAACTGATAACTTTAGAAACTTTTAGAGCACTTAGGAAATTTTTCCAAAAATAGGGGACACACACCTGTGTGGCCGATCGTTTGTCTCACACGGCCAAAGACACACCCTGTCGCAGGCTATGTGGATATTCGAAATAGGAGCACATGGTCGTGTCCCAGCCCATGTCCGACCTCGTGTAACTCTTTGACTTGGGTCACACGGCCAATACACACGCCCGTGTGCCCTAAAAATGGCCATACACGGCCGTGTACTAGGTCGTGTGCTAGGTCGTGCCAAACCTGTAGGGTATACTGACTTTTGCCTCACAGCCAAGTCACACGCCTGTGTGTGAGGCTGTGTGGAGCATACTGACTTGGATTCTAAATCAACACCAAGGGACAACAGTTGTGTACATGACCGTGTGTCACACACGCCCGTGTCTCTACCCGTGTGGAAAAAGATAGGCTATTTACCAAGCCATTTTGCCACCCAAACTTGTACACACTTACATCAACCTAATTGTCACCAAAACATAGCATAATTTGGGCATTTAAACCAACCAATTCATGCCAAATTCATACATATTCTATACCACCTTTCTCAATACACATAAGTCACAAAACAGACCATACTATTTATACCAAAATCACATATATAATTCAATTAATTATACACTTCCAAATATGCATCAATGTGCTCAATTTCACAAACATATATGTTCTCTAATTTCAATCATTTTGTAACACCCCTACCCGTATCCAAAGCCGAAACAGGGTTCGAGGGGTTACCGGACTTTAACACAAGCACACATACCACATTGGGCCATAAAATTTTCATTCAAATCAATTTCATTCACACATATGCAACTTGTCTCTTATATGGGCCTACGAGGCCCCAAACATACATCAAATATAACACCCCTTACACATACCCTAGACCAGGATATGATACGAGGCATTACCGAACACATACATAGTCATTCATGCAAAAATCGGGCTATAAAATTTTTGTGCAAATTAAAACTTTTCAAACACATGTATATCGTCCCTTATATGGGCCTTTGAGGCCTAAAACATACAGCGGGGTGGTTTGGGACTAAATCGAGAACTTTTGACAAACTTTGGACAACTTAGTAAATTTCTTGCTTTAGAGAGTCACACGCCTGTGTGTGTTGAACCGTGTGGTCACACAAGCCTGTGTGGCTTGGACCCGTGTCCTCAGCCTGTGTAACTCTCTGTTTCTGACATCAGCAAAACAATTTGAACCACACGGCCAAGGCACATGCTCGACACATGGCCGTGTCTCTGCCCGTGTGGCTAACACTTAGGCTATTTTCCAAGCCTTCATGTTACCCAAAAACCCTTACAACATTATACACATAAAACTCACAACTCATGGCATCATTTTAGTGATTAAACATCCTGTATTAAGACACATTCAACATTAGCTCGTCATTATATATGTTCCACCTACTCATGATAAACTAGTCTAGCCACATTATTACACATTCATTTGACCTTGTCATCTCATTAATCACTTATACCATTAAACTATGGTTACTAACTTATACATCAAACATCCATGTTCCAGGCACTATCATCTATTTACCATATTACAGGTTTAATTCATGGTCATGACCACCTCGATTGGTCATAAAACATGCATTCAACACACATGACATATTACCAACCATGCATGCACACAAACATATTCATATCTTCCCATCATATGCATTAAAACGTAACAAGATTAGCTAGACTTACAAACCATAATCAATATGAGCCACCTCTCATGGCCATATACAATAGCTCGACATAGGCCAATACATTTAGCCAAATCATAATAACACATGTTATAGAACTAGGTCCCTATACATGCCACTCACTTGATATTTCTAACATATGTATCAATACTCCAAAGGTATTGGCTTGATAGTGTGATGCTGCCTCCGACGATCTCCAACCCCGAGCCGACCTAAAAACACTAAAATAAATTGAAAGGAGGGAGTAAGCTTTAAGCTTAGTAAGCTCGCATGAAAAATAATAAGCAATGTATTAACATGCTATTTTTCAATTCCTCTCTATTTCATCAAAGTCCAATTAAGCTATTTTCTTGAGTCACAGTCACTAAATTATTTATATCTGGAGCTAGGGAACTCCAAATTGAGAACTGCAAATTTTCCCAAAAACTAGACTTACATATCTCCTTCGCATAAAATATTCAGAATTTTTGGTTCAACCAATAAGTACAGTTTATTCTTTAAAATCACCCTTGTTTTGCTATCTGACAATTCCGAACCCTCTACACTAAAAATTAATTATCTCATTGTAGAAGATTTAGATAATGTTTTCATTTGTTTCTTTCAAAAATAGACTCATTAAGGATTTTAAGCATATAAATTATAATCCATAATTTTTTTTACAATTTTTAATGATTTTACCAAATCAGAACAGGGGATTTCAAAATCATTCTGACTTTATCTCACAAAAATTCAAATACCTCATAATATGAACTTATTTTGCTTACACCGTTTCATTTATATGAAAATAGACTCAATAATATCTTATTTCATATCTTATTCAACTTCTAATTCGATTTCCACCATTTTTGGTGATTTTTCAAGTCACACAACTGCTGTTATCCAAAACTATTTTATTACTAAATTTCACTCTTTCATGTTTTCTTTGTAGTAAATTTCATTGTAACACTTATTCCATATAAATCTTACCAAAGTTCGATCACATATTGAGCACGTTCCTCATAAGTTTACACACACGAACCTTCACTTATTCATCACATAGTCATATTCAATTACATCTAGTCATTTCCCATTGAACACATCAGAATAATAACGGATGCCTGGTGGCCTGCATATAATACCACCCTTGTGGTCAAAGCTACCTTCTTCACAAAGTGGCCTTCACATAGTACCACACTTGTGACCAAAGCTATCTTTTACACATAGTGGCCTGCACTTAGTACCACACATGTGATCGAAGCTATCAAGTACGCATAGTAGCCTGTACTTAGTACTACAAATGCGACCTAACCATCTGGTACACATAGTAGCCTACACTTAGTACTACACACATGACCTAAAACCACTTTAAACACATAGTAGCCTGAATATAGTACTACACGTGTTCTCACAACAGATCATTTGTATCTTTTCTATTCCAAAGGTGCAACCAAGAAATTCCTCACTTTTCAACATTTTACCAATTCATCCATAATCAATTTCAATTCATAATTTACATCAAGTGATCATTCAATAAGCAACCACCTCTCATATAATAAAAAAATATTATAACATAAGTAAAAATGATATATTATTTACATACAAACTTACCTTCCTTTTTACTCTTTCAAAAGTTATCCAACTTAATAAAACATCATGTTATATCAAATTCTCGATATATTCAGCTATTACATAGCAAGCCATCAATGATTGAACCATCAAACATTTCATGTGCTACTAGTCATATATCATTATTCTCACAAATTTTATATACCATTTTTTCATCACTTTTTAATATATTAAATCATGCCATTCGCGCAATAACAATATAGAATTTTCAATTCAAATATAGCATTGCAACATTATTGACACACAAACTTACCTCGGCACCAAAATAGCAAAAAGGAACCTAACTGACGATTTTCCATTTTTCACTTGATCTAGGTCCAATCCTCATTTTCCTTACTCTATGATATCACATTTAGTCCAATTATTAGTCAAAATAATTAATGTGATCCAAAAATCACATTTTTGAAAATTTATGTTTTGTCCCTAAACTTTGTCAAAATTACACTTTTGCCCCTAGGCTCATAAAGTGATTTTTATTCAATTTTCTCACTCTATAGGCCTAGCTGAACCATTTTCATAACTATAGGAAACTACAATTCTCATCAAAACATGCTTTTATACCATTTTTACAACTTTTACAAAATGGTCCTTATCGAAAATCACTTAGTAAAAGTCGTTTATTTAACTCCCAACACTTATTTTCTACAATTAGACATCAAAATGCATACATGTCACACATGGGACAATTTTTAAACATGAATCCTAGCTCAAATTAATGGTAGAAATAGATAGATCTTATTACAGGGATTACAAAAACGTAAAAATCATCAAAAACGGGGCTAGAATGAACTTACAATCGAGCTTGGAAGCTTGAAAAACCCTAGCCATGGTTTCTCTATGCAAGTTTCCGCCAAGAGGTTGAAGATGGTAAAAAATTGGCTATTAATTTTGTTTTTAACTCATTTTAATAACTAAATGACCAAAATGCCCTTAATGAAAAACTAGGTACTCCATGCAATCTCACAATCTGAGAAACATACAATTCAACTAGCTTATCAAGTGAGTAATCTATGCAAACCAGAACAAAATGAACCGATTTAGTCAATCTATCCACAATAACCCAGATCACATTTTTCTTGCTCGGCGTCAACGGCAAACCGGATACAAAATCCATCGTAACTTTATCCCATTTCCACTCTGGTATCATGATCAGCTAAAGTAACCCAGAAGGTACCTGGTACTCAGCTTTAACTTGCTAACAGATTAAACACTTCAAAACAAAGTTAGAAATGTCTAGTTTCATACCATGCCACCAGTAAAGCTGTTTCAAATCATTATACATTTTTGTACAACCTGGGTGAACAGATAATCAACTATTATGAGCTTTATTCAAAATCATCTAAATCAACTCTAGATTTCTCAAAAAAAAATATTTGATTTTTGAGCGCAGACAACCCTCAGCATCAACTTGAAACTCTGAATCAACATTCGAACATTGGCCCCGCTTTGCTAACAAATCATTATCAACTTTCTAAGCATCACAAATCTGTTGAATATATAGCGGTCTTGCTTGTAACTCAGCTATAATTGAACCATCATCAGCCATAGCCATATGCCCATTCATTGCATGCAAAGGCAAATAGTAGTCTTTTAACAACTTTAACCATCGAACCTCTCTCAAATTTAGATCTTTCTAAGTCATCAAATATTTCAGGCTTTTGTGATCAGAATAAACATGACATTTTCATTGAATAGATAGTGGTGCCATATTTTCAATGCAAACACAATAGCTGCTAATTACAGGTTGTGTGTCAGATAGTTCTTTTCATGTGGTTTTAACTATCTCAAGGCATAAGCTATGACTTTGCCTTCTCGCATTAACACATAGCCCAAACCATTTAAAGATGCATCACTATAGATAACAAATTCTTTACTCGATTCTGGTTGAACTAGTACTGGAGCTTTGGTCAAAAGGGCTTTCAACTAATCAAAACTTTTCTGGCACTTTTCTGACCACTCAAACTTAATATCTTTTTGTAGTAGCTTTTTCATCGGGGTTGCAATCCTAGAGAAACCTTTCACGAATAGTCTATAGTAACCAGGAAGTCCTAGAAAACTTTAGACTTCAAAAAATTTCTCGAAAGTTTCCAATCAAGTATAGCCAAAATTTTACTCGGATCAACCCGAATACTTGATGCTGATACAACAAGTCTTAGAAAACTGACTTCGCGTAACCAGAACTCGCATTTACTAAACTTCGCATACAACTGTTTATCTCGTAAAGTCTGTAACACAAATCTCAGATGTTTAGCATGCTCGGTTTCATCATGGGAATAGATCAAAATGTCATCTATGAACACAACCACAAACTGATCTAAATACTGTCTGAAGATTCGATTCATCAAATCCATGAAAACAGCAGGTGCATTAGTAAGTCCGAAAGGCATAACCAGAAACTCATAGTGTCTGTACCTCATTCAAAAAGCAGTTTTCGGCAGATCAGAGTCTTTAACTCACAACTAATAGTAACCTGATCTCAAATCTATCTTTGAAAACACTGCAGCCCCTTTCAACTAATCAAACAGGTCATCAATCTGTGGCAACGGATATTTATTATTTATAGTCACCTTATTGAGCTGTCTATAGTCAATACACATTCTCATATTTCTATCTTTCTTTTTCACAAATAAAACTGGTGCACCCCAAGGAGAGAAACTCGGTCGCATGAAACCTCTATCTATCAACTCTTGCAACTGAGCTTTCAATTCTTTTAATTCAGTAAGTGTCATTCTGTACGGAGCTATTGATATCGGAGTCATCCTCGACACTAACTCAATACCAAACTCTACTTCACGGATACGTGGCAAACTTGGTAATTCCTTAGGAAATACATCCGAATACTCACACACAACTGACACTAATTCAATCTTATTTTCAGCCACTTTACTATCAAGCACATACACAAAGTAAGCTTCACTACCTTTTCTCACATACTTCTGAGCCAACATCGAAGATATCACTATTGGTAAACCATTCAGATTATTATATTCAATTCAAATAATCACATCATTCTGGCACTATAAATCAATAGTCTTTCTTTTGCAGTTTACGATAGCATTGTGCAAAGTCAACCAGTCTGTACCCAGAATTATATGAAACTCGTCGAATGGTAACAACATCAAATCAGTAGGAAAACACGAATCTCAAACCATTAAAGGACAATTCTTACACACTTTGTCAACTAGAACACACCGACCCAAGGGTTCGATACTCTAATCACAAACTCAGTTGACTCAACAGGCAAAGCTTATTGAATACTAAGGTCTCACACACATAAGAATGAGTCAAACCAGGATCAATCAATGCAATTACAATAGTATCATAAAGAATGAATGTACCAGTGATAACATCTGGGGATGAAGCCTCCTCACGTGGGCGTATATCATAAGCTCTAGCAGGTGCACGAGCCTCAGATCAAACTGTTGTGTCTTTAGTTCCTCTCTAACTGCTACTCACATTACCCATATTTCTGGCTCGAGCTGACATGTTACTCAGTCTCGTATTATGTATTGTGTTTTGTTCAGCTAACTCAGGGCATTCATGAATGTAATGATCCATCGATCCATATTTAAAATATGCCGGATCAGCAATCTACAACTGCCGGGATGTCATTTACCATAATGTTTCCACTCCAGTTGATTTGATCTAATGTTACCAACACTAGCTACTGAGGTAGCTTGTGAACTCAAAGGTGGTCTATCCCGATCACATCTAGAATAACCTGCAGTAGCCTTTGAATGGCTAGAATCACCCCGGAATCTCTTTGACACCGACTAAAATGACTTACTCGATGATCTCTTATGTGAATCTCTAGCTTCAAAATCAGCTTTTCTTTTCTCTTTCCCGAGCTCTTCGGCTTTGCATGCTCGCTCAACCAGTACTACAACCTCTTTTATTTCAAGAATGCGAACTAGCAGTTTAGTGTCTTTGTTCAACCCATCTTTGAATCTTTTACACATTATAGCTTCAACCGATACACATTCCCGTTCATATATGATAAGTCACACAAATTTTTATTCATATTCTGTCACGGTCATGCGACCTTGTTTTAACTTAAGAAATTCTTTGCATTTTTTATCGATAAATCTTTGAATGAAGTATTTCTTATGGAATTCAATCGGGAAGAAGTCCCAGGTCACTCGTTCTTTCGGAACCACCGATACTAGTGTATTTCACTAGTGATATGCGGTGTCTCGTAGCAAGGATATGCCACATTTTAAACACTCATCAAGGTTACAGGATAATTCATAAAACACACGGATAGTATTATCAATCCAGAATTCAGCTCGCTCAGCATCATCATCATCATTAGCTCTGAATTCTTCAGCCCCGTGTTTTCTGATTTTATCAATAGGGGGCTTATGTAATCTCAACTGATCAATCACTTGAGGTATAATAGGTATCGGAGGAGGATTAGTCGGGCATGGAGGTTCTTGTGTAGCCGAATTTGTCTGGATATACTAAGTAAACCAATCATTCATCATTTGGTAAAAGGCTTGTTTAGCCTCTCCCTCTTGGTTAGTCGAAGTCAGTCGAGAATCAACCGGCACCGTCCTTTGCGTAGGAGTAGGAGCTATACTCTCGACATCATCAGCTACTGCTCAATTAGGATCCATTTACTATACGAAAACACATTTTCAAATGTTAGGAATCATCACACTATCGCAGTATAAAATAAGGCATGTATACTTAGACTCACACGCGCAACGTTAGTCCTAGAATCGACTAAACTGTAGCTCTGATACCAAGCAAATGTAACACCCCTAACCCTATTTTGGCCATGGATACGGGTTATGAGGCATTACCGGACAGAACACAACTTCCAAACATTCACATATACACATATGTTATATTCACATAACTAAAACATAAATATGTTTAAACACTAAACACATAATTTAAATCATAATACAAATATCAATGAAAACTCAAAGTCATATATAATATGCTTTTAAATACATATAAAATTCATGTATTATTATCATTAGAGAAACTTAATACCTCAGAAAATTTTAGCATTTAATATCTCAATGATATACATGTACTTAATAACCAAACATATCATTTAACAAAATTTATTTACTAATGACATATGTGGCATTGGCTTTTGAAAACATAGTCTATTATACTTTTTCCACATAGCAAATATATCATTTTATTAACTTTACATGAATGAATACTAAACCAAACTAAAACATTACATGTTGCAAAACAAGCAAACATACAAACAACCTTAAGGTCATTACCATTTGACCGAATATAAATTTATAAATCAAACAACTCAAGTATAAAATTTTGACTAGGACGAACATACTTACATGCTATTTATTTAATAAGCACAAGATCATCAATTACATATACCTATCCGGCTAACTCACTATCACTATATTCAATTTCTCAAAAAAATCATTTAAAATCCTAAATTATAGAATATATGTTACATTCATTTCTTGCTCAATGTATCAATTCAAATTAATCCACTTTATAACATTTCACATATATATTTATTTACCAAATTATTAAACTAAACTTCTTCCCAAAAGAGATTTAATCATACTGAACATACTTAAATCACTTTCATACCATATATCCGATTTATATTGGACAATATATTCAACTCAAACAATTACATCACAAAACCAAAATGTGTAACATCCCGAAATAGGGCCTAACTAGAACAGTGGTTACGAAACCACGAATCGAGATAGAAAAGTTTATTGCGATTAATTTTATGACTTACTAGGTGATTAAATGCATGTGTTAGAATACCGATAAGAAATTTCAATGATTGCATGTTCGATGTGCATATTAGGGCTTAATTGCAAAAGTTGATAAATATGAGTTCTAAATGATAAGGGATTAAATTGAAGTGCATAATTGAAGTAGAAGTCCTTAAATGGTAATTATACCATTATATTTTCATGCGAAAAAATGGATATATATAGGTAGAAATAACTAAAAATTTTAATGAAGGGCATTTTAGTAAAGTGTCAAATAAAAGAATTAAAAAGGAAAAAAGATGGCAAAAGTGCGCTCATCTTCCTCCTTAGGCCGAATGTCAAGGGTTATCCATAGCTAGGGTTTGTTTCAAGCTTCCAATCTCCATAGTAAGTGATTCCAAGCTCCATTTTTAATGTTCTTTACGTTTTTGGAGTCCCGGTAACTTGATTAAGCTTATTCTAGCAATAATTTAACCTAGGGTTTATATTTGGAAAAATAACCATAGGTGAAATGTGTTTATTTTGATGTTTTATGGTAGAATATAAAGCTTGAAATTGTGTTAAACGACTTTTTCTAAGCGATTTTACGTGAAAACGAGTAAAACGACATAATCGGTAAAAATACCTAATGTTCATAAGTACATGTTAGAGTGAGAATTTGATGTTGCCATAGAAGGGAAAAATGATCAGCATTTCATAGAACATAAGAAAATAGGATGAAGTTTAATTTCCGAGCCTTGGGGAAAAACTGTAAATATGTAAAAGTTTAGGGGAAAAAGTGTAATTTTGCCAAAGTTTGAGTCAAGGACTGTTTTAATAAATATGAGTATTAAATAAGCTAAATTTGTTAATATAGATCAAGAAGAACAAAATCCGGAGTTAGACCAGGGAAAGAAAAAGATAGTCGACTAAATCGATATAGTTGATCGTATTTTGTTTCGAGGTAAGTTTGCGGTAAATAAATGCAATATTCTATTATTTTATGTTAATGCTGTTAACTTCCAGCTTGTGTATATTTATTTTATGAAATTTTTTAAAGAAGACTCAAGCATGAATTGACGGAGAAGTAATTTCAGAAAGTCCCGGTTGAACCTTAGGAATGTGTAGGATACAAATGTCATGACATTAGGGTTTAAGGATACCATGTAAGACCATGCCAAGGCATGGCAATTGGTAAGATTTCTAAGACAAGGATACCATGTAAGACCATGTCAAGACATGGCATTGATAAGTTACTATAAGGCGAAGGTCCCATGTAAGACCATGCCAAGGCATGGCATTGGTGAGTTGATAAGGCAAGGATACCATGTAAGACCATGTCGAGACATGGCCATGGTAAGTTTCAAAAGGATACCATGTAATGCCATGACAAGCCATAGCAATGGTAAGGTACCCGTGTATCCTTAGTATTCCATGTGGTTCAATGGGAAAATTTAAAGAGAATATCAAGGTAAGGCAAGGTAAGACGAGTTGTACTAAAAAGGTAAGACAAGTTCATGCTAGAAGAACAAAGGTAAGTATATAATGTTCATGTATGCTTGATAAGGAAAAAGGTAAGTAAAATGTATTAATAAATTTGATTAAGTAAGTAAGTATTTAAGTAAGTGAGTAAGTGAAGAAGTTTAAAATATGTCTATGACAATTAATGAAATTGCATTAAGTAGTATCATGCCAAGTAAGTAGTAAGATAATTCTTATGAATGTTGTTATTTATTTGCATGCAAACTTACTAAGCTTAATATTCACCCCCTTTATTTTCTTTTTTTTTTATAGTTTTTTCAATCTAACTCGGGGATCGTAAAGTACGTTGGAGGTCCGGGCACACTATCACAAGGATTATTTTGGTATAGCTAAATGTTCAATTTTGAGTATGGAATGTATAGCATAGTAGCCATTTTGTGTGTATGATCTTATGATATGGCTAATGAATGGTATGTAAATTCTTGATAATGATTAGCTATTGGAATGGCTAATCAAGGACATGTTTGGTGTTATGTATGCCTAAATGCTAGTTATTCCATGGAAATCATGAAAAAGGTGAAATTAGCTTTAAAACAGTATCAAACAATAGTAATGATGTGAATTTGAAAAATCACTAAAAATAGTATAAATGAATTTAGATAGTGAATGAGATACAGAATTAAATATTATTGAGTCTATTTTCATATGAAAGAAACAAAGTAAATAAAGGAGTTTTATTTTATGAGATATTTAAATTTTGGTGAGACAAGGTCAGAGTGATTTTTGAATCCCCTGTTCTGACTTTAGAAATTCACTAAAATTTGTAAAAGAATAATTAGGAGTTATACTTTATATGTATAGATTCCTTATTGCGTTTAATTTTAAGAGAAATAAACAGCATGGTTATTTGAATTCTTTACTAGGAGAAAATTAATTCATAGGGAACAGATGTTAGAGCAGTCGAACACTGAAACAGGGGAAACTTTAACTAATAAACTGTACTAATTGGCTTGACAAAAAATTCTAAAACAAATTTAATAAGAATATATATGAGTCTAGTTTCAGAGAAAATTTATGGATTTGAATTTCGAGTTTTGTAATTCAAGTTATGATATATTTAGTGACTATGACGCAGACGGACAGTTTATTTATGAAAGATGAAATAGATTGTTTTGATTTGTTTAAATGATCGAAAAAATTTTATTGATTCCGATTTGTTCCTGAACTATTTCAATTTCATGTTTTAGGGTCTCGAGGACCATTTTTAGAGACATATTGAATGAATGACACTAAATTAATTTTAAAAGCAAATTTTTCTGCCTCGAATTAGTAAGGTAAGTCTGGTAACGCCTCGTGCTCGACTTCGGCTACGGTCTCGAGTAAGGGTTGTTACAAAATAACCATTCCTTAGTCAACATTACACCTTATACATTACCTAATTAAGTAACCACATATCAATACCATGTCATTAAATAACTACCAACAGAACACATAAAGACCTAATTCAATCTCAATTGTTGAATCTCAAACAACTTATATTCATTACCTAAATTTAATATCATAGCCGAATACACTCATCAAACACATATATCTTTAACATTTTACCAAAATAAACTCATTCATGATCAAACAAACCTCAAATATTAATAAGCCATATGAACTTAACTTCCTCTATATGCCATAACCGAATTTACCTTTATACCAATTCACATAACAAAACCTTAATAAAGCATATCAAACAAGATTCACATATATATATATGTACTTATATATATAAGCCATAGCCGGAACACCAAAACCAAACATAACCATTATTTGATCAAAGCATAAAATCCAAGCATAACAAAATAATAAGCCATTTTAGCATGGCTCATATTTACATACCCCAAAATCAAATATATAAACTAGCCTATACATGCTATAGGTTCAAGTTCAAACTTATAAAAGTATCTAAACAGTCGATAGTGTGATAGACTTCTCTGACGATCTCCAAGTGCGTAACTAGCTTCCACAATCTATAAAACATAGAGCAAACAAACAAAATAAGCTTTCATAGCTTAGTAAGTCATAAGTAATTAAGACATTCAGTCACATTCATAATTCAATTTAGCTAAGCTAAAACAAACCATCATAAATTCATATACATTTCCAAACTTATAATTTCATATCTCAAGACATATAATTTTGCATAAGTTTTCCTTCGGCCGAATACTTATTTGAACATTAGCATGTTTAACCTTTATTTTCTATATCACAAATACATTATATGGTCGATGTATACATTCACATATGCATACACATAGTTCATATTAACATATAACTTTTATATCATCAATTCAAACATCAAACTTACCATATTTTCATAACTTAGTATGTATACATATTTGAGACTTTTAACTTGATTTTTACATTCGGTCTTAACTTATCATTGCCAGTTGAACCATTCAGAATTAAATAGGATACTCAGATAGTCGCACATATTGTACAATGCCAATGTCGAATACATGGTCTTACATGTATTCACGTAACGATGCCACTGTCCCAGACAGGCTCTTACACGTAATCATATAACGATTCTATGAATACACATATCGGAACCCTATGTCATGACATATGTATCCTAACTATTCCTAAGGTTCATACGGGGCTTTCAGACGTCGTATCTCGATCGAATCGAACTTGTACACATTGCTCCCATGTATATAACCATTTGGCCATCATATATATATGCTCATAAAATTCAATTCAACATTTTAAATTCACGTATATTCAAAACTAACAGCATTTATTTCCTTATAAACTTACCTCGGACAACGATAATCGGAACGGGACGATTATTCGACAGCTTTGCTTTTCCCCCGATCCAAATGTAATTTCTTTGGTTCTTGATTGAAACATATTCAAATTAAACCTATTCAAACATAATTTCATTCAATTTAGTCCAAAAACACATAAATGGGTAAATTACCATTTTGCTTTGACATTTCACACTTTTTACAATTTAGTCCAAATTGCACAAAACACAAAACATCCAAAATTTGAGTACACCATGCTTAGGTTGAGTCTTCCTTATGCTCGTACAAGTCCATACATTTCTTTTATTTCACATTTTAGTCCCTCAATTTATTGTTTTTGCAATTTAGCCCTAATTACTCAAATTCATCAAAAATTCCAATACAAAGCATATTAATCCAAAACATATCTTTCATAATTCATGGCCTACATCACAAAGCTCAATTATTCATCAATGGAATAACTCAAAATATTCATCAAAATAAGAAATTGAAGCATGTGCTTTGTACATTACACTGTAGCGATCTAAAAAATGTAAAAATTATCAAAAATCGAGCTAGTTACATACCTTAATCAAACTTCAACAATGGATAAACCTTAAAGCTTTATTTTTCTTTATTTTTTTTGTTATTCAGTCAAACCAAAAAAAATGAACACATGGGTTTTGATTTTATGTTTTATATTATTATAACTTAATAATCATTATACATATATAACCTTTACATTAAAATTTTAAACCATTATAATTCATGGTTATAACCGTCCATCTTATGCTATCATGGTAATATTGCATTATAAATACCTCAAATTAAAAAGACAACAATAATTCATTCCTTTCACATTTAACAATCAAAATTTCATTTTACGCGATTAAGCCCTTTTTTATTAAATCGACACTCAAACGACAAAATTAAAACACGAAAATTTCACGAATATAAATTCACACGTAATAAACAAATAAAATAATTTTTTTTAAAAAATTTCTAATTCAGATTCATGGTCCCGAAACCACCGTTCCGAATAGGGTCTAAATTGGGCTGTTACAGTTTCACATTTTTACAATTTAGTTCTTATTTCATAAAATCACAAATTCATACAATTTAATACCAACCCATGCTAGCCAAATTTTCCTAGTACACATATCAGCCCATAATTTTCATTTATTTCACATTTTAACCACAAAGTTTCAACATTTCACAATTTAATCCCTAATTTGCATTTTCACTAACAATCACTTAACAAAACTTGTATAACTATCATCAAACATTCATAATCTATCATCAAAAATCAAAATACTCATAGATTCATCAATGGAAACATCCTAAATCTTTAACAGTTTTGCGAAATAGTCCTTAGGCTAGCTAGACCTAGCTGCAACGATCTAAAAAACATAGAAAACATTAAGAACGTGACAAAAAGCATACCTAATTGAGCATAAATGCCTTGGCCAATGTAAAGGACAAAAATGGCTTCCTTGTTGCCCTAAATTCGGTGGAAGAAGATGATAATAGGCAATGGTTTTGTTTTATTTATTTTAAGTTTAATTACTAATTTACTATATTAACCTTAGTTATAAAACAAAAAAAATCACTTAATAGTTTTCCATAATTGTCCTCTTATATTTCAAATGGTCTAATTAAAACATAAGGACCTCCATTATTTAATTTCATAGTCATTTAATACTTCTAACTATTAGAACATCACTTTTGTACTTTACGTGATTTAGTCCTTTTTATCAAATTAAGCATTCAAATGATAAAAGTTCTTAACAAGAATTTCACACAACATACTATCATGTTGTAGACCTTAAAATAATAATAAAATAATTATTTTGACTTTATATTTGTGGTCTCAAAACTACTATTTTGATTTGACTAAAAATGGGCTATTACACTATAACTAGCTTACCAGTTTGTTTACCACTCCTAAGACTAAGAGTGTAATATCGCGAATTAGGGCCTAATCAGAATAGTGGTTTCGTGACCACAAATCCAAGATAGAAATAATTATTTTATAATTATTTTGATGTTTATGATATGATTGCATGATTGTGTGAAAATTTCGTGATGAAATCCTATGCCTAAAGTGCTTAAATTGAAATTAGGGACTAAATTGAATAATTTGTAAAACTTGCATTCTAGGAGTTTTTAGTATGAAATTGTTTTGGAATATTAATGAGGAGGTCTTAAATAGCAATTTGACCAATTCCTAAGTCTATGGACAAAAATTGGACATGGATGGAATTTTTGGAAAGTTTAGTAGTAAGGGCATTTTGGTCATTTAGTTATTAAAATGAATCAAAAACAAAATTAAAAGCCAATTTTTGTCCATCTTCTTCATTAGGCCGAGATTTCAAGGGTTCTGCATAGTTAGGGTTTTTTTCAAGCTTCCAAGCTCCATAGTAAGTGATTCCAGGCCCCGTTTTTATTGTTCTTTATGTTTTTGGAATCCCGGTAGCTCGATTAAGCTTATGCTAGCAATAATTCAACCTAGGGTTCATATTTGGAAAAATACCCATAGGTGAAATTTGTGTATTTTGGTGTTTTATGATAGAATATGAGGTTTTAAATTATGTTAGACAACTTGTACTACTCAGTTTTAAGTGAAAACGAGTAAAAGGGCTTAATCAGTAAAAATACCTAATAGTCATAAGTACATGTTAGAGTGCGAATTTGATGTTTCCATAGAAGGGAAAAATGATCAGCATGTCATAAAACATAAGAATAAGCGATGAAGTTTAATTCCCGAGCCTAGGGGCAAAAGTGTAATTATGCAAAAGTTTAGGGGCAAAAATGTAATTTTTCCAAAGTTCGTATTAAATGCTGTTTTGATAATGTATGTATTAAATAAGATTAATTTGGCATTATAGATCAAGAGAAATGAGATTTAAGTCGCGATCGAGGGAAAAACAAAGTGTACGAAGAATAGGCTCGATTGCTAATAATTTTGTACCGAGGTAAGTTCATGTGTAAATGTAGTAACATAATTGTCATTTTGAGCAATTTAATGTTGTTTATATGATATGATGCTTATTATTATCATGAATTGTTATGTTTTATGGTTATTGTTGAATAATATGTAATTATGTGAATTACTTGATAAGTATGAACTATCACCGAAGTGTCGATTTCGGTATTCTGTGGAAGACGGAAAAGATGTGTAATCGAGGAAAAAGCCCGTTTGAACCTTGGGAATAGATTAGAATACCAGTGACATGTCACTAGGATATTTGAGTTCCGAACTCGTTGATTTGAGTTCGAGTTCGTGAGATGTAACTAGGCATCCGAGCTCGTTGAGTTGAGTCCGAGTTCACTTATGGGCAGGTTACATGGTAGCTTGGCTACATAAGTTCCACAGGCTATTGACTTTGTCTAGCTGCGGGTATGGCTCTTATGTTCATGAGATCTGCGTATTCGAATTATATTCCAATGTGTTCAACGGGTGAATCTTAAGTGCATAAGAAGAAGGCCTAAAACGAAGGTGACATGTTGGTAAGTATGGTAAATGAGAAAATTTGACAGGTATGTGCTTAAACCCTCGGGTTGAAAACTTGGTATGATGAAATCGTAGAAAGATATTAAATGTAAATGAAACATGAATGTCTTGGTGTTGTTTATGCAAATGATGTTTTATGTGAGATTGTGTGATTATGTTACTTGCTACTTGTATGTGAACTTACTAAGCATTTGTGCTTACTCCCTCCTTTTCTTTCATTTTAGTTTTGACAAGCCGGCTTGAGAATCGGGATTGGTCGAAGACTCATTTACACTATCCGAAGGCTTAAAATTGGTAAAATGGCTTGTGTATTTTGAATATGGCATGTATGGCAAAACACTCACTTTGTGTAATTGATCTTATGATATGGCTATGGTTTGGTAAGAAAAGGGTTTGTAAATGATTAGCCATTGGAATGGCCAATCTAAGTCATATTTGATGTTATGTATGTTTAAAATGCTATTTAGTCCATGAAAATCCTTAGTAAAGTGAAATTTGCCATAAAACAGAATCTGACAGCAGCAGTGATGTAAATTTGAAAAATCACTAAAAATAGTAGAAATGAAATTAAATGATGAGTAAGTTATGAAATTGAAGCTTAATTAGTCTATTTTTATATGGATTGAACAAAACAGGTATATAAATTATATGTTATGAGATATTTGAATTTTTGTGAAACAGGGCCAGAATGATTTCTTGATCCCCTAATCTGACTTTAAAAATTTGTCATAAATTGTAACAAAATAATTATAAGTCATGTTTTATACGTACAGATTCCTTATTGAGTATAGTTTTAAGAGAAACAAACTTCATAGTCATTGAAATTCTGTACAGAGAGATATCTTATTTGTAATATATAGAGGTCAGAGTAGTCAAACCCTAAAATAAGGGAGACTTTAACTAATAAAATGTACTAATTGGATTGACTCAAAATTCTATAAAACAATTATTAAATAGATATATGAGTATAGTTTCATGGAAAATTTACGGAATTGGATTTCGAGTTTCAGAACTCGAGATATGAATTTTTAACCGACTGTGACGCAGATTGCTAGCTTGACTGGAAATTTTAAAAATAAATTGTTTGAGCTGTTTAAGTAATGAATTAAGTCTATTAACACCTCGTGTTCGACTCCGGCGACGGTCTCGGGTATGGGGCGTTACATTTGGTGGTATCATAGCAGGTTTAGTCGGTTCTCGAACTAATGTGTTGTATGTACGGATTTTGCTATACATGCCATATATATATTGTGATAGTGTGACGACTTCTGACCTTTTAAATGATTTTTTTATAGTAAATGGATCTCGATGCAGTTGCGGCTGATGATGTAGAGAGTAATGCACCAGCTCTGGCTGAAGGGCGGTGCCAACTGAAAATCGACCTCCTACTGTTGGTCAAGGAGTAGGAGAAGGGGCTCGGGAAGCCTTTCTCCAAATGATGAGTGCCTGGTATACTGAGTTCGTTCGTACGAACCCGAATGCACAACCTCCCCAACCTCCCCTGATTCTTTAACCTATACCCCCGATGCCTCAAGGTGTAGATCTGATGAAATTTCACAGAACTCCAGTTGACAGAATCCGTAAACAAGGGGCCAAAGAATTCAGGGCAAATATTGATGATGATGCCAAGAAAGCAGAGTATTGGCTCGAGAATTCTATTCGAGTATTTAATGAATTGACTTGTACACCTAAGGAATGCTTGAAATGTGTTATATCATTGTTGAGGGATTCATCTTATCATTGGTGGAAGACATTGATTTCAGTAGTATCGAAAGAGAAAGTAACTTGGGAGTTCTTTCAAGAAGAATTTCGGAAGAAATATATCAGTGAAAGATTTATTGATCAGAAGCGTAAAGAGTTTCTTGAATTAAAGCAGGGGAACATGACAGTTACTGAATACGAAAGGGAGTTTGTCAGGTTGAGTAAGTATGCTAGAGGATTATTCCTACAGAAGCTAAAATGTGCAGACGATTTGAAGACGGACTCAATGAAGACATCAAAGTATTTGTTGGGATTCTTGAATTAAAAGAAATGGTAGTACTGGTTGATCGAGCTTGCAAGGCTGAAGAACTACTTAAAGAGAAGAAAAGGGTAGAGGCTGAGACTAGAAATTGGAAGAAAAGATCGACGAGCAGTTCATTCTCACAGCAATCTAGAAAATCTAGAAATATGAATCCTCGTTCACAGGTTTCGGCTGGACAATCATATGGAAATTCTAAGAAGCAAAGTGTGGGTCCTAAATCTCAGACTACTTCTGCGGCTAGTGTGGGAAATACGAGATTTGTTAAGCCTGAGTGCCAGCGGTGTGGCAGAAATCATTTTGGCCCATGTAGAGCGAATGAATGTTTTCGGTGTGGTTCTTTAGATCATTTTATTAGAGACTGCCCAGAGAGAGCTGAGAAAGAAAAATTTCAGAATGTAAAAGCTAGTGGTGCAGACTCGAGGGGAAGATATTTGAGAAAAGCTGGAAATGAAGCAAGCAGCAAAAATGTAGCCAGAGATTCAGCAGCTAAATCTGAAGCAAGGGCTCCAGCTAGAACTTATGCTATAAAGGCACATGAAGATGCTTCATCACCCGATGTGATTACTGGTATATTTTCTCTTCATGATGTTAATGTTATTGCTTTGATTGATCTCGGTTCTACTCATTCATATGTATGCATGAAACTGGTGTCTAGTATGAATATACCTGTTGAAAACACAGAATTTATGATTAGAGTGTCGAATCCGTTAGGCAAATGTATGATAGTTGATAAAGTATGAAAGAAATGCCCTTTAATGATTCGGGGTCATTACTTTCTGGCCGACTTGATGTTGTTGCCGTTTGATGAATTTGATGTTATTTTGGGTATGGATTGGTTGACATTGCATGATGCTATAATAAATTGCAAAGAAAAGGTTATAGAATTAAAGTGTGAAAGTGGTGAAATTCTGCGGGTTGAACCGGACAAATCAGAGGCATTATCTAGTATGATTTCTTTGATGTCGGCTCAGAGATATTTGAGAAAGGGTTATGAAGCTTATTTGGCTTATTTGGCTTATGTAATTAATACAAAAGAAGTTGAAAAGAAAGTTGAATCAGTGCCGGTTGTGTGTGAATTTGCGGACATATTTCCAGAAGAATTGTTGGGTTTGCCTCCAGTCAGGGAAGTAGAATTTGGTATTGATTTGATACCGGGTACAGCTCCGATCTCGATTGCTCCATATAGAATGGCACCAACAGAGTTGAAAGAATTAAAGTCACAATTGCAAGAGTTGACTGATAAAGGCTTTGTGAGACCGAGTTTTTCACCTTGGGGTGCTCCCGTGTTATTTGTCAAAAAGAAGGATGGTTCTATGAGATTGTGTGTTGACTATCGGCAGTTAAACAAGGTGACAATCAAAAACAAGTATCGTTGCCAAGGATTGATGATTTGTTTGATCAGCTAAAAGGAGCGACATGGTTTTCAAAGATTGACTTGAGATCTGGGTATTACTAGCTATGAGTAAAAGAGTCGGATGTCCCTAAAATAGCTTTTAGAATAAGGTACGGTCATTATGAATTTTTAGTTATGCCATTCAGGTTGACAAATGCTCCTACTGTGTTTATGGATTTAATGAATCGTATATTTCGGCCATACTTGGACAAATTTGTTGTGGTGTTTATAGATGATATTTTAATTTATTCAAAAGATGAGACAGAGCATGCTGAGCATTTGAGGATAGTTTTGCAAACTTTGAAAGATAAGCAGCTGTATGCTAAGTTTAGTAAAAGTGAATTTTGGCTCCAGGAAGTTGGATTTTTGGGTCATATTGTTTCAGGTGATGGTATACGGGTTGATCCTAGTAAGATTTCAGCCATTGTTGATTGGAAACCACCGAAAAATGTAACCGAGGTTAGAAGTTTCTTGGGGCTAGCTGGGTATTATCGGCGGTTTGTAAATGGATTTTCTATAATTGCTGCTCCTATGACTAGACTACTCCAAAAGAATGTTAAATTTGAATGGACAAAAGAATGTCAACAGAGTTTTGAAGAATTGAAAAAGTTATTAACTGAAGCACCAGTATTGGTACAACCCGAATCAGGTAAAGAATTTGTAGTGTATAGTGATGCTTCTCGAAATGGCTTAGGATGTGTACTTATGCAAGAAGGAAAAGTGGTGGCTTATGCTTCGAGGCAGTTAAAATCTCATGAAAGAAATTATCCGACTCATGATTTGGAATTGGCTTCTATAGTGTTTGCTTTGAAGATTTGGCGACATTATTTGTATGGTGAAAAGTGCCGAGTATATACCGACTACAAAAGTCTTAAGTACGTGATGTCAAAAAAAGACTTGAATTTGAGACAGTAAAGATGGTTGGAGTTATTGAAAGATTACGAGCTTGTTATTGATTACCATCCAGGAAAAGCGAATGTGGTTGCAGATGCTTTAAGCAGAAAATTGCTATTTGCTTTGAGAACTATGAACAATCGGTTAAAGATATCAAATGATGGTTCAGTTCTAGTAGAGTTAAGAGCAAGATCGATGTTTTTACAAGAGATTTTCGAAGCTCAGAAAAATGATCAAGATTTGCAAGCCAAGAGAAAGCAGTGTGAAGCTGATACGGGATCAGATTTCAAAATTGGTTCTGATGGTTGCTTGATATTTAAAAATCATATTTGTGTACCGAAAAATGATAAGTTGATTCAAAAAATTTTGCATGAAGCACATAATGGTTGTTTGGCGGTTCATCCGGGTAGTACGAAAATGGATAATGACTTGAAGAAAATGTACTGGTGGAATGGAATGAAAAGAGATATTTCCGAGTTTGTATCAAAGTGCTTAGTTTGTCAACAAGTGAAAGCTGAACACCAAGTACCTTCGGGATTACTCTAGCCTATCATGGTTCCTAAATGGAAATGGGATCGGATTACTATGGATTTTATATCAGGGTTGCCGTTAACTCCGGGGAAGAAAAATACCATCTGGGTAATAGTTAACAGACTGACTAAATCGGCTCATTTTATTCCAATACGTACGGATTATTCTCTTAATAAGTTGGCTGAATTGTATATCCGTGAGATTGTTAGACTTCATGGAATACCTTTGTCAATGATTTCGGATAGAGATCCGAGATTTGCTTCACGGATTTGGCAAAATTTGCAAGAGGCATTAGGTACAAAGTTAAATTTCAGCACTGCCTTTCATCCACAAACTGATGGACAATCAGAGAGAGTAATTCAGATTCTTGAAGACATGCTCAGATGTTGCGTATTGGAATTTCAAGGTACTTGGGAAAGGTACTTACCGTTGGTAGAATTTGCTTATAATAATAGTTATCAGACGAGTTTGAAGATGGCACCTTATGTAGTATTGTATGGTCGTAAATGTCGGACGCCATTGTATTGGACTGAACTCAAGGAAAATCAGATTTATGGAGTTGATCTAATAAAAGAAACCAAAGAAAAGGTGAAAGCGATTCGAGATTGTTTGAAAGTTGCTTCAGATAGACAGAAATCTTATGCGGATTTGAAACGAAGGGAAATCGAGTTTCAAGTTGGTGGTAAGGTATTTTTGAAAGTGTCTTCATGGAAGAAAGTCCTTAGATTTGGACGGAAGGGCAAGTTAAGTCCGCGTTTTATTGGACCATATGAAATAATTGAAAAAGTTAGACCGGTAGCATATCAGCTAGCATTACCACCTGAATTAGAGAAGATTCATGATGTGTTCCACGTATCTATGTTACGTCGGTATCGTTCAGATCCTTCACATATAATTTCACCGTGAGAAATTGAACTACGACCGGATATGACTTACGAAGAAGAACGGATTAAGATTTTAGCTCGAGAAGTCAAACAATTAAGAAATAAAAGTGTCGCTCTAGTGAAAGTATTGTGGCAAAAGCACAGGGTAGAAGAGACTACATGGGAACCTGAAGAAACTATGAGAAACCAATACCCACACCTGTTTACCGGTCAGATTTTCGAGGACGAAAATTCTTAAAAGGGGGAGAGTTGTAATATCCCGAATTAGGGCCTAATCGAAATAGTGGTTTTGTGACCACAAATCCGAGATAGAAATAATTATTTTATAATTATTTTGATGTTTATGATATGATTGCATGATTGTGTGAAAATTTCGTGATGAAATCCTATGCCTAAAGTGCTTAAATTGAAATTAGGGACTAAATCGAATAAATTGCAAAACTTGCATTCTAGGAGTTTTTAGTATGAAATTGTTTTGGAATATTAATGAAGAGGTCTTAAATAGAAATTTGACCAATTTCTAAGTCTATGGAGAAAAATTGGACATGGATGGAATTTTTGGAAAGTTTAGTAGTAAGGACATTTTGGTCATTTAGTTATTAAAATGAATTAAAAACAAAATTAAAAGCCAATTTTTGTCCATCTTCTTCATTAGGCCGAAATTTCAAGGGTTCTCCATAGTTAGGGTTTTTTTCAAGCTTCCAAGCTACATAGTAAGTGATTCCAAGCCCCGTTTTTAATGTTCTTTACGTTTTTGGAATCCCGGTAGCTTGATTAAGCTTATGCTAGCAATAATTCAACCTAGGGTTCATATTTGGAAAAATACCCATAGGTGAAATTTGTGTATTTTGGTTTTTTATGATCGAGTATGAGGTTTTAAATTATGTTAGACAACTTGTACTACTCGGTTTTAAGCGAAAACGAGTAAAAGGGCTTAATCAGTAAAAATACCTAATAGTCATAAGTACATGTTAGAGTGTGAATTTGATGTTACCATAGAATGGAAAAATGATCAGCATGTCATAAAACATAAGAATAAGGGATGAAGTTTAATTCCCGAGCCTAGGGGCAAAAGTGTAATTATGCAAAAGTTTAGGGGAAAAAATGTAATTTTTCCAAAGTTTGTATTAAATGCTGTTTTGATTAATGTATGTATTAAATAAGATTAATTTGGCATTATAGATCCAGAGAAACGAAATTCAAGTCATGATCGAGGGAAAAACAAAGTTTACGAAGAATAGGCTCGATTGCTAATAATTTTGTACCGAGGTAAGTTCATGTGTAAATGTAGTAACATAATTGTCATTTTGAGCAATTTAATGTTGTTTATATGATATGATGCTTATTATTATCATGAATTGTTATGTTTTGTCGTTATTGTTGAATAATATGTAATTATGTGAATTACTTGATAAGTATGAACTATCACCGAAGTGTCGATTTCGATATTCCGTGGAAGACGACAAAGATGTGTAATCGAGGAAAAAGCCCATTTGAACATTGGGAATAGATTAGAATACAAGTGACATGTCACTAGGATATTTGAGTTCCGAACTCGTTGAGTTGAGTCCGAGTTCGTGAGATGTAACTAGGCATCCGAGCTCGTTGAGTTGAGTCCGAGTTCACTTATGGATGCGAACGCCCGAGCTCGTTGACTTGAGTCTGAGTTCACTTATGGGCGGGTTACATGGTAGCTTGGCTACATAAGTTCCGCAAGCTATTGAGTTTGTCTAGCTATGAGTATGGCTCTTATGTTCATGAGATCCGCATATTCGAATTATATTCTGATATGTTCAACGGGTGAATCTTAAGTGAATAAGAAGAAGGCCTAAAATGAAGGTGACATGTTGGTAAGTGTGGTAAATGAGAAAATTTGACATGTATGTGCTTAAACCCTTCGGTTGAAAACTTGGTATGATGAAATCGTAGAAAGATATTAAATGTAAATGAAACATGAATGTCTTGGTGTTGTTTTTGCAAATGATGTTTTATGTGAGATTGTGTGATTATGTTACTTGTTATTTGTATGTGAACTTACTAAGCATTTGTGCTTACTCCCTCCTTTTCTTTCATTGTAGTTTTGACAAGCCAGATTGAGAATCGGGATAGGTCGAAGACTCGTTCACACTATCTGAAGG
Source organism: Gossypium hirsutum (assembly GCF_007990345.1). Taxonomy (NCBI): domain Eukaryota; kingdom Viridiplantae; phylum Streptophyta; class Magnoliopsida; order Malvales; family Malvaceae; genus Gossypium; species Gossypium hirsutum. The sequence goes on along the minus strand of NC_053426.1, from coordinate 57,061,488 downwards.
CTTAAATTGGTAAAATGGCTTGTGTATTTTGAATGTGGCATGTATGGCAAAACACTCACTTTGTGTAATTGATCTTATGATATGGATATGGTTTGGTAAGAAAAGGGTTTGTACATGATTAGCCATTGGAATGGCCAATCTAAGTCATATTTGATGTTATGTATGTTTAAAATGCTATTTAGTCCATGAAAATCCTTAGTAAAGTGAAATTGGCCATAAAATAGAATCTGATAGCAGCAATGATGTAAATTTGAAAAATCACTAAAAATAGTAGAAATGGAATTAAATGATGAGTAAGTTATGAAATTGAATCTTTATTAGTCTATTTTTATATGTATTGAACAAAACAGGTATATAAATTACATTTTATGAGATATTTGAATTTTTTTGAAACAGGGCCAGAGTGATTTCTTGATCCCCTATTCTAACTTTAAAAATTCATCATAAATTGTAAAAAAATAATTATAAGTCATGTTTTATATGTACAGATTCCTTATTGAGTATAGTTTTAAGAGAAACAAACTTCATGTTATTGAAATTCTTTACAGAGAGATATCTGATTTGTAATATACAGAGGTCAGAGAAGTCGAACCTTGAAACAAGGGAGACTTTAACTAATAAACTGTACTAATTGGCTTGACTCAAAATTCTAGAAAATAATTATTAAATATATATATGAGTCTAGTTTTATGGATAATTTATGGAATCGGATTTCGAGTTTCGAAACTCGAGATATGAATTTTTAAGCGACTGTGACGCAAATTGCTAGCTTGACTGGAAAGTTTAAAAATAAATTGTTTGAGCTGTTTAAGTAATGAATTAAGTTTGTTAACACCTCGTGTTCGACTCCGGCGATGGTCTCGGGTACGGGGCGTTATAGATAGCTTTACAGTGCTCTTTCCCTTTTGGATTAGGATTATCGGTGTCTCTAGGTAATGAGCCTTGTGGTCGAGTATTCAGATTTGAAGTAAGCTGTCCCATTTGTGCCTCCAATGCTCGAATGGAAGATGAATTTCCTTGAACAATAGCTTCTATGTGAGTAATATGCTCCCGGATTTACACCTCAAGAGCAGTTAATGGGTGAAAAGTAGTAGCTAGTGTATATTATTGTTGTTGCTATCCTTGATCATTTAATGTGATTATATCTAACCTTGTTGTGGATGCAACTGAGGATGCTTATTGTAATTCCCCTTTCGTGGATTATAGTTACCCTGAGTAGATGCATTCCCATATAGGAATATCGCAGCATTTTGTCCAACGTTCTTAGTTCCCCAAAAATTATTGGTTGCGCGTAGAGTTGTTGTAGGAGTTTCTATAAGAATTGTTGCAAATATTACTGACATAACATACATTTCTACCTGTTGTCGACAATCTTCACAACTATGGTTGTCACCACAAATTTCACATCAAAAGGTAGGAATATCCAATTGTTGAGCAACCTGTATAGGTGCAACGTCACTCGTCCCTTACATATTTTTAATCATGTTTGTGAGCAAAGAGACTTGGGCACTTAGTGCGGATATTGCATCCATTTTAGTAACTCCTAGAGTAGTCTTTCCTTGTGCAGCTCTAGAAATAGGATATTGATAATCATTCTGAGCAATTCTCTTAAGAATTCTCGCAGTATTATTGTAAGTACAATCAAACAGTGATCCATTGAATGATGAGTCGACAAGATTCCTTGAATGAGAATTCAGACCATTATAAAAAATCTCGATTTGTGTTTCCAGTTGAATGTCATGCATGAGGCAACATAGAAGCAAAGATTTATAATGTTCCCATGTGGTGTGAAGATTTTCATCATCAAGCTGATGATCGGCAGTAATATTGTTTCGAGGACGACCATTCATTGCTGGTGGGTTAAATTACAAAACAAACTGCGTGGCTAGAGCATTCCAAGAAGTAATTGATCTAGTAGGTAGCCCAAGAAACCAAGCATGATCTCTCCCTTGTAAGGAATAGGGAAATAATTTCATCCTCAAGGAATCTTCAAAAATGCCTTGTTGACTAAAGAAAGAACAAATCAATAAAAATGATTTAAGATGTTTTCTCGCATCTTCATGTGGTAGCCCAACATATTGGCCATTGGAATTCAGCATTTGAAACATCACTGGCTTGAGTTCAAAGTTCCTAGCTTGAATTGTTAGTCTAACAACTCCAGGTTGTAAACCATCTAGGATAGGTACTACACAATCTCATAGGGTCTATTATGGATGTGAGCATTTTCTGGTAGCAATGGATTATTAATATTTTGTTGGTGCATCGGGGGTATAGTTGCATTGTCTCTTGGTAAATCCATATTTCACTATTCTCAAAGTGTTCTCTGAATAGTTCTTTCAATTTCCAAATCAAAATAATCAAGAAAATACGAATTGGTTTGGGTCATAAAACACCTAGAATGAAATTGGAACATAGCAACAAAGAGAAAACAAGTTAGTGAATACTAAATATTATATAAGGAAAACAAAGTGAGAAAAGACACAAGAACAAAAATAAACATCAAACAAATGCTATCCCCAGCAACGACGCCAAAAACTTGATTGGCTGTTAAAGTCACAACAAAAATGTGCAAGCGCACACTGTCGATGCAAGTATAGTAGACAAAATGTGAGTCTGTCGGATATCGATCTCATAGGGATCATAGTTCTTTGTCTATTAATGTCGATCCAATAGCTACAAAAAATTGAATTAAATTATATGGGTAATTATCGGAGCAATATCTTAAAAACAATGAAATAAAATATGGAAATGATAAACTGAGATCCCCAACATGATTCTTCAGCAGTATACAAAGTACTCACAAGGTATAACAGATAGGCGATTATCGACGCAATAAAAATTAATGTATATCTTACAAACGCCACTCTTTTTTTTAATCTGGGAGTTAACCATGCACGTTAACCTCACCTTCTGATGATGGAAATATGGCACTATTAAGAGCAAGTGGACTAAATTCCTCTAGTCCTTACTCAACTTCCGCTGAAATGCTTATTAGCTCAAACTGTCACTGCACCTTCCAGTGTTAGTGACTGCAATAACACTTCCGTGTTTAGAACATTCAAACCCCCAAGATTAAATAATAAAAACAAGATTTAATAAGATAACATTTAACAAAGCATTCATTGTACTTCCATACAGTAGAAAACATAGAGTAATCACCAACGTTTTCAAAGAAATAAGAAAGAATCGAATGGAGAATACTATTCCTTAGCTACTTGACTGGATCTCTCCATTTCTCCTTGTTCTGCATTTAGATTTCCTCGATAAGAATAGATCTACATTAGTTTTCATGTTGGCTCACCCATAGAAGGCTCAAGCTGCCATGGCTACAAGCTTTAAAATAGGGTAAGAGAATGGTGGTTCAGCCAAAAAAATCTCCCTTCCTCCTCTCACGTCAACCTTTTATGTTCTGTTCAACTATACAGGTGTCCTTCCCTCAGGATTCTTCTGTACTTGTACATACAGGGTAGTTATACTAGATTGGACAACTCACGCATGGTTGGCTCTTATTAGGCAGCTATCAACTGTGGCGACAATTTTGGATGCAATCTGGAGTTAACTAATGCAGCGACATTAGTGCAAAAAGATAGCAAAATTAAGGATAAAATAGGCTAGGATTCATTGGGTTATAAAATGAAATTTACTAAACTAAAAATGCTAAAATCTATGCTAAGGATAATTAAATGGGAACAAATTAACCAATAAGTAAGGAGAAAACATATGTTCTTTCTAGTACAATTAGTGGATGAACCACAAGTACGACAGGTGAATACGTTGTCAGTAGTTGTGAATACATAATGGGTTTGAAGATAAAAGCTACCAGTAAAGGTTTGGGTAAACCACCAGTGCTTGCAGGTTAATACATTGTCAATAGGTTGTGAATGCACAATGAGTTTATGGATAAAAACTACTAGTAAGTTTATGGATAAACCATCAGTGTTTGCCGAGAAATTGCCAGTACTTCATCCTTTCCAAATGTCCCACCCCATGCAATGCAGTATAACATGAAAAATAGTAGACATGCTCAGCATATAATCTGATTAACAGTAGCAGTAGACGTGTACGCCATGTTTTCAGTTTATTAGTAACAATAGGCATGGTGTTCATGCAATCAGTAATACAATGATTCTTGATTCGAGTATTGGTAACAATTTATCAGTAATCCAATCACAGAAGGCATGTACTAATTACATATCATACATATATGGTAATAATTTAGTCAAGTAAATCATGAATTTTATTCATAATATCAGAGACTCAATTGAAAGAGATAAAATTCTAAAAATAGTTCGAGGATCTCGCAAGGACTAAATTGAATAGTTTACAAAAATTATGGGTAAAACTATAAAATGGGGGGCACATAGTTTGTGGCCAAGCTATGTGCGATGCCTTAAGCCGTGTAGAGGGATTACACGGTCGTGTGGCCAGGCCATGTAATAAAATGTGGTCATGTGGTACATGAAAATTGAAGCTACATGAGACGCACAACCTTGTGACAGGCCGTGTGGAAAGTTCTTGGCCATACGAGATTTAAATTAGCCTAAGGTTTCAGAGGCACATGGTCGTGTGTGGGGCCGTGTGGTCCACATGCCTATCTGGCCTTAATCCTAACACGATTTGTCTTGATTTACTTGTAAAAGACCATACACCTTTCACCGAAAGCCTGAGCGACATCCCTCATGCTCAAATTTGACCTAAGGTAGCTAAAAATGGTTCTTCAAACGACATTTACACAAGAATTAATGGTTGTTTTCAAGATTAATTAAGATTTTCAAGAGATGTGACAAGAACTGATAAAGATTGATTAATCAAACATAGGGTTAATGTTGGATAGAAAATGTATAGAAGTTCAGGATTTAAACTCTAAAATAAGATGTACTTACCATTTCTTGGCAAGGATCGATTTGGAATTGTCGTCAATTAGAAAATCGATGGAAGAATAATTAAGTAGAAAGGATTTAATTTTTGGAAGAAATTATGTTTAGCAACAAATAGAATGTAAAATTTGATGTAAAATTTGGAATTGAAGAGAAAACAAAATCCTAGTTCTATTGGGGAAACTTGGATTAAATATCTACGGTTTGGGAACTCTTAGGTAGCAAGAACAATTTTCTCAAAGTTTTGGGTTAAAATTTTGAAAGAGAAAATAAAAGGAACAATTTTCGGATGGAGTGGCTCAAACTTAGGTATGTTAGGAAGAGGAGTGGCATGACCATTAGGCTACTACCAATTTTTTATTTAATTTCTCTTTCAATTAATATTTGTTTTACTGTTTTTCATCCTAGTTTCTGAAAATAAAAAAGAAAGAAATGGGAAATGAGTGGCTTAAACCTAGAACCTATAAGGAGTGCAATAGCTATTTAACCATTTAGCCTAGGTCATTACTTAGTTAATTATTTCAATTAACCCCTTATATTTTGGGGTGTGACAAAAACTACTTCTTGTTTAGATTAATTAGAGTTTCATTGTACTTTAGAGTTTTATTTGGATGTAATTGAGTGTTTTTATATAAAAGCCTCTTCATTGTTCATTAGTCACACAATTGTTTCCATTAAGAAAGTTTTTAACTCTAATAGTTAGTTTTCTTGTGTAAAACTCGAGAAAATAAGTCTTAAAAGCAATAGAAGTGGAAGATATGGAATTTTGCTATGTGAAATGAGAAATTAAAATAAATTGTATATTTAGAATGTTACAAGGAAAAGAAGTTGATTAGATAAAACTATTTAATAAATATTGAGCTTTTATGAAAAAAATGATTAAATCGAAAAGTCATGATAGTTTACAAGGAAATATTTGATAAGAGGAGAATATGGTTGAAAATGCAAAATATAAATATTGCAATTCAAATTATAATTGTTCTTAAAATTATGGAAGAATAGGGATTAAATGGAAAAACAAGTATGAGTATAAAAGTGAAAGTATAAATTCAGGAAAAAAAATTGAACGTATGTAATATTAGGGACTAAATCATGAGCTTTACAAAATTTAAGATAAAAGAATAAGAAAAGTGAAAAGCATAATAGTTGATATGTGAAATATGATTGTGAAATGATAAAGTATAAATAATAGCAATTTGAATGGAAGGAATGAGAAAATGCAAAGAACATTGTGATAAATGTGGAATAAAATATTCATGTTTAAATGTTGTAAAATAAAATATCGTGAAATGCCCGTGTAGGCTAGTAGTGAACTTTGTGGATACAGTTTACATGCCATAGGAACCTCAACGCGCTTTCTGATTCATTAGTACGACAATGCTTTATGTTTAACTCACTAGTGCTCTCTGATTAGTACATTAGTGCTCTTTGTTTAGCACATCGGTGCTCTCTATTCTCTTGTAGCACTTCAATGTTTTGTGTTAAAACATATTTGTGCTTCATGCTACGTGATATTTTTCATGTATCCATTCGGTTCAACGTGTCTAGCATGGACTAATTAAAAAGTCATGGTAAGTGAATTTTGATAAAAGTCTTATTCTTGTTAATTCAAGTAATAAAAATAAATTGAACAAGTGAAGTAATTATCAGTGAAAATTCATATTCAAGTATTAGTCAAAAGACAATAAGTAATAAAATGTATTTTTGAATTAAAATAGTGATAAACCATAATTTATACATATTTTTACCCCATGTTTAATGCATTTTATGGATGATTTTCCATTAGAATTGGTGAATTCGATGCTCCTAATGCTTTAATTTCATGTTTTACACTTAGGAGAGCATAGGAGAGCGAAAGGAACGAGAAACGGGCCAAAAACAGAGGAAATGGGCCAAAGTATGAAATCAACACGGCCTGGACCTCCTTACACAGGCAGACCACACGGTCGTGTCAATTTGCCAGGCTCGAGCACGGCCTGAAGTAATCGCACACGGGCGTGTTACACGGGTGTGTCCCTACCAAGCCCAAATTAAGTCTAATTCGAAAAAGGCTAATTTTGAGGGCTTTTAGGCATTCCAAAGCCTATAAATACACCCTATAGAAGGAAGAAAAGGAGAAGGGAGTAGGGGGTAAGAAGAAAGCCGATTGATTCATCTCAAGTCGAATTCATCATTAAGACTGAAGATCTCTCCTCAATTCCCCTTTAGGAGTTTTGGGTTTTCTTTATGTTTTGTATTCTTTATTATTCTGAGATGTTTTCTTATTTAGTTATGAACTAAATCCCCTAAATACCTAAGGGTAATGAATCCTAAGATAAATCTTGTTATTATTTTTTGAATTGTATGATAAATATTTGACTTGTTCCTAATTATGTGTTCTTAATTCTTATTTTGATATCCCAGCATACCGATTCAAGATAAGCTCTTATTCAGAGGAGGAATAGACCCTGTCTAAGAGTACATTTGTCATAATTAAGCGGAGTTGATTGAACGCCTAGACATAGGGTGACAAGATTTTTTCGGATTAGGGTGAAACCTAATAAGGGGATCCATAGATCGAGTTAATGCAACCCTAGAGTGTTAATTAGATAAAAGTCTCGGTTATTCAATCTAGGGATTAGACGTTATTAGTCTTGAATAGGGATAATAACATAACTTAGGGATCTCTACGGAACAAGTTAAATGAATAAATCGTTTGATTCAAAGCCAGAATAACAAGTACAGTCTAGGTGGATTTTTCCTTAGGTATTGTCTTCATTCAATCGATTTTTCCAAAAGCAATTCCCCAATTCCATTCTCTGTGCGTTCTTAGTTTAGATAATTAGTTAGTTAAAACAAAAACCTCTTTATTCTTAGGCTAGATAATAAAAAGACAGTCATTACTAGTGCTTTTAGTTCCTTTGGGTTTGACAATCCGGTCTTGCTAAAACTATACTACTGTTTGATAGGTACACTTTCCTACATCGCGAACAAGTGATTATAAATATTTAAAACCTATCACGAAACCACGCGATCATATAGTAATAATTTTGGTAAATAAAATAAATGAATAAATTAAAGAAATGAACAAATTTTGTTATTATGGGTACTTACAAAGTTGTCACAAGCTTAATCTAGCTAATCTGGGTACTAAGTTGTAAAACTGTCAAATTTTAAAAGTTACCACTGTTGTTTCTAAAGCTTTTTGGTTGTTAAATGGAAGAGTTTGAAGCTTTCTTACGAAATAGGATTAATTTGTGAAGTGATAGTTGTTATGTAACACCCTAAACTCGGCCTAGACGTTATGGCCGAATCTGCGATGTCACATTGAAGTGAGTTTTGCAAAGCATCGATCTGTTCAAAATAAAAGTTCGTACAATTTTAAAACCCTTGTAGTGATCTTTTAAAAATAATTCCAAGTATCATGTTTGTTGATAAAAACTTAATTTGTTTAAACAAATGTTAAGTTTATTGAATTGTTATTAGTTCTTGAAAATGTTCTTTCTTGTGAGAGCTAGAGAAGCACATTAGTGTATTTGTGGGGTTTTGAAAACATATATCCTTTTGAAAACTCGCGTCTTAAAGCTAGCAGATATAATCAAACAATTGGAAATCCAAAAATTAAAAAATAAAACTCTAAGAGTCCTTATTATATAACCGAAAAACAAAATTAATTAACTTAAAGGATAAAATCGAGACAGTAATCAAAATCAATCGTGTGGCCCCTATCGAGTCCCTCACAGCACCGGCCTATCTAGGGATTACCTGCACAGGAAAACAAAGGGGTGAGTTTTTGAAAACTCAGTGTGTAATCCCCTTTTCACTAATCAAACAATCCATAGGCAACACGGTTTGGGCCTATGCTCGTTTCAGTAACAGTCCAGTATCAGTGTGGGCCTTAGCCCATTACAATAACAATAACAAAAATGCAACAAAAATCATACTCATCCATCCTTTACACTCCACTCTGTCAAGCCCTACACTCCATGTGGGGATAAAATTGACCTACCTATCCCTACACTCCAAATATAGCACCGGTTGCAGCACTATTCAGTAATTACAACAAAGCAGATAGTAATTGCAGAAGATCTGCCAGTACAATACACTTCCTCCTATATATATATCAAGCCTACCCCCATGCAACGTGTCATGTCATAATATATACGTGTATGCAAAATGTCATGCTCTAATACAGTCAAACATAGCATAGGGGTATATCAGTCATTTTACCTCTTGGGGTATAACAATCATTTCGACAGTACAAGGTCTGTAACACCCCAAACCCAGCCTAAAAGTTAGGCCCAAATCTGGCGTGTCACTTTGAAGTGTTTTTCGAAATCCATGTTCTCATTGAAAACCCTTCTTACTATTTAAAACTTCTGGCCATTTCAAAACTTGTGAACACCTCAATTTCCGTTGGTTTATTAAAAGTCATTCTTTTGTAAAACGTTATTGCTTTTAAAACTTTATTTGCTGCAGAAGCTTAATTTAAAGTTTTGCAGAAACGTGATATTTTTAAAAACAGTTTTTGTTTTGGAAAAGAAAACTGTGTTCTACTCCAGCAGTTATAAAACAATATATAAAATTCCAAATTTAGAACTAGAAACTAAAAGAGGCCATATTACAACCCAGACCAAATATAAGTACCTGTAAATAGATAACTTAAAAGAAAATTGGAAACCAAAGCAGTTGTATGGCCACCTCCGAGTCCCTCACAGCACCGATCCTCCCAATGCTGGGGATTACCTGCATAGTTAATAAACGGGGTGAGTTTATGAAAGCTCAGTGTGTAATCCCCTCTTAAACTAAAATAGTTAGTAAACAGGCAAAATTCAGAATCAGTCTGGGCCGGAGCCCATTACAGTAACAGTGTAAACGGTAACGGTCTGGGCCTGAGCTCTATTCAATACTAGTACAGTCTGGGCCTAGCTTATGCCTAAAATAGTATAATCATAAAACAGGTATGCAACCCAACCCAATCCAACCACTACTCACCAACTCTATCCCCTGGTACACATCATGTGGGGATATAAATATCGACCCACCCATCCAATACACATCAATGGTAGCCCGATTGCCGTACTACCTCAACAAGACAACTCAAGGCCGTAAACAGGACAACACATAGCCGTAAATAGGACAGCATATAGCCATAAACATCGTAGTAATGTTGCCAGATAACAGGACGACTGAAAGCTGTAAGCAGAATGGCACAATGGCACAAAGCCATCGATAATTGCATTATGTTAGGCACATAGCCATCAACTAGAGTAACATAACCGGCACACAACCCTAGGTAAATGTGATTGACACAGAGTCGTCACTAATCATATATTGGCACATAGCCTTAGGCAAATACGTTTGGCACAAAGCCATAATCAGGCTGGCACAGAATCATATGTAGGTTGGCGCAAAGCCATAATCAAAACAATTGGCTTTAATCCATCGGTAGCCGTATCATGTTAGGCATATAGCCATCAGTGATGGTAATATACTCGGCACATAGCCTCAGTTAAATATGATTGACATAGAGTCGTCAATAATCATATATGGGGCTTAAAAGCCACCGATGGATCCAAAGTCGTCAAGCAACCATACGATATTTAATCGGTGGATCCACGGTCGTCAAATAGCCATGCGATCCTCAATTTCTTCCTCCGTTTCATAATCCCCACCCATGTGTTACATAATATTATATGAATGCAGCAAATATACACACAGCATAGAAAATCATACAAATCACAGTCACAATAGTCCAATCACAGTCATACATTTTCAGTCAAAACATAGTCAAATCAATCAAATTGTATTATCAATGAGTCATATACCCTAGAGGGGCAGAACTGTCTTTTTACCTATTATGGGTATTTTAGTCATTTCACCCTACAAGGGTATTTTGGTAAATCTACAAACCAAGGGTATTTCGGTAATTTTCCAAATCAGGGGTATTTTGGTAATTTTATTAGTCGAGGGTATCTCGATAATTTTAAAAGTCGAGGGTAGTTCGATAATTTTATAGGTCGGGGGTATTTCGATAATTTCACAAATCAGGGGTATTTTGGTAATTTTACAAACCAGGGGTATTTTGGTAATTTTGTAAACCAATGGTATTCAATAATTTTGTAAACCAAGGGTATTTCAGTAATTCTATCCTACAAGGGTATTTCGGTAATACTAGCCTACAAATATGAGATTCACATAGTGCAATCCAATATTTACTACACAATCATACAATTTATCCACTTGGGCCCAAGGGTCCACTAGGCCCACATGGCCCATCCCGGCCCATCGTGGCCCAAAGCAATGTAAGTCCAAGAGAGCACTCATGATGGCCCCAACCATCACGTCAAAGCTCCCACACGTGCGCTCGCATGCTCGTGTGGCTGCCATCGACGTGTGACCGGTATTTCGGCATTTCGGCATTTGCCGTTCTACAGTTAGAGTAGTGCGAAATACACACATGTTTGTGAGAATGTGCCGAAGTCCACGATCACTAACCTTGGCACATCCTGCATTGAGTCTTAATCACTTTTTCCCTCCTCTAACTCATCTGGTTCGCTCTATTTAAAGTTAGCTTCTTGCCAATTCTCATGTTAGCTTCTCGATGTGGGATTACTTTCAACCATTAGGAAAATTCCTTATTTTTTTCTGACCACTTCAACCACAGAATTCCAATCCAACTCCACCTCCTACACAGCTCAAATAGAAAAATACATACCCTATTGTGCATCCCAAGACTTGAAACTTAGACCTCACAGTTACACAAAACGCCACCTTGTCACTCCACCACAGGCTCTTTCTATGTCATATTTTATCCTCAATTAATTATAAGGCATATGTGCTAACCTAGATACCTTTAAAAGAAAAACCAAAATAAATTGCAAGAGCAAGGACTTGAACCCAAGCTCCCTTGCAACCTTAAAGACGCCACAACCACTAGACTACATGCTTCCTTCCGTCAATTATTTACCACAATAATTTAAAAGGCCTTCATCCAAGCACTCAGGGTTTTGTTCACTTAAAACCAAAATTTTTGCTAAAGCCCAGGTTTGAACCCAAGATTTATCCAACACTTCTCAGGGACATAAACCACCAAAGCAGTCATTTAATTGTGTCATTTCCTTGCACAATTAAATGTTTATATACATCCTCCTTACGGACCCACACTCAAGGCTCAATACTTCTAGGCCCAAATTCAGGGCGCTACAATTCTACCCCCTTAAAGAAATTTCGTCCTCCAAATTTCTAACTATCTAAACAAGTGCTTAGCTCTATCTACACCACTACGCTCCCACTGCGCAGTCTAGTTCCAAACTACACTAATACACTTTTAACTTAATCTCAAAACCTCTCACAACTAACCAGACATCTAACCACAGAAGCAAACTGAAATTTACCACAAATGCATACAATTCCTATATTCAAACACCACATCTAACAAAACACACCTGACTTAAAAGGAACTGTGCAATCCTGAACCCGATGCTTCTTAGACCGGCATCTGAGACACGCTCTATTGCAGCACTCGCAAGCCAAAAAGTTGGGACATGTCTTACTGCATTTCACAGAACGAGGCTCCTACTTCAGAGGACTGTGATCCCTCTTTCTGCTGCACTCTAAGCGCCTAGCCTGAAGTGTTTCACTATACGCCTTGACTCTTGCCTCGAACACTTCTTCCAGCACTTCACTTACCAATCGGGTCAGTGCCTCCATACCAAGCTCCGTGTTATTATTACCCGAAGTTGGCAGACTTACCTTGACTACAGTTTCTTGAACCATCTCATGTTCCGGGGAGACGGGCAACTCCTTGCGACCTTGCTTGCCTTCAGAATTTATCACAGTACTGTTGCTAACTTAAAAAAAATTGATTTCCAGAACATAAACTGAATAAATATAAAATCTAACTTTAAGTACAGTCTAACAGAAAACTTACGAATTCGGCGCCGGAGAATCGGTAACCAAACATTCAGGAAAATATTCAGAAAAACATTTCAAATACTTCAAATCTTTTCAAATCTTTTTCAAACAATTCTTTTAGAAATCCAATTTTAAAACCCATTCCACGGTCGAGTTTTGTAACTTGGCTCTGATACCCCAAAATGTAACATCCCAAACCTGGCCTAGAAGTTAAGCCCGAATCTGGCGTGTTACATTGAAGTGTTTTTCGAAAACCATGTTCTCATTCAAAACCCTTCTTACTATTTAAAACCGCTGGCCATTTCAATACTTGTGAACACCTCAGTTTCCATTGGTTTATTAAAAGTCATTCTTTTGTAAAACATTATTACCTTTAAAACTTTATTTGCTACAGAAGCTTAATTTAAAGTTTTACAGAAACGTGATATTTTTAAAAACAGTTATTGTTTTGGAAAAGAAAATTGTCTTCTACTCCAGCAGTTATAAAACAATATCTAAAATTCCAAATTTAGAACCAGAAACTAAAAGAGGCCATATTACAACCCAGATCAAATATAAGTACTTGTAAATAGATAACTTAAAAGAAAATCGAAAACCATACCAGTTGTGTGGCCACCTCCGAGTCCCTCGTAGCACCGATCCTCCTAATGCTGGGGATTACCTGCATAGTTAATAAACAGGGTGAGTTTATGAAAACTCAGTGTGTAATCCTCTCCTAAACTAAAACAGTTAGTAAACAGACAGAATTCAAAATCAGTCTGGGCCGGAGCCCATTACAGTAACACTGCATACAGTGACGGTCTAGGCCTGAGCCTTATTCAATACTAGTACAGTCTGGGCCTAAGCCATATGCAATGGCAGTGTGGGCCTATGCCCAAAACAGTATAATCCCAAAATAGGTATGCAACCGAACCCAATCCAACCGCTACACAACAACTCTGTCCCCCGGTACACATCATATAGGGATATAAATATCGGCCCACCCATCTGATACACATCAATGGTAGCCCGGTTGCGGTACTACCTCAACAAGACAGCTCAAGGCCGTAAACAGGACAGTACATAACCATAAATAGGACAACACATAGCCGTAAACATCGCAGCAACACTGCCAGATAACAAGACAGCTGGATGCTGTAAGCAGAATGGCACAATGGCGCAAAGCCATCGATAACTACATTATGTTAGGCACATAGCTATCAACTAGAGTAACATAACCGGCACACAACCCTAGGTAAATGTGATTAACACCGAGTAGTCAATAATCATATATTGACACATAGCGTTAGGCAATACGTTTGGCACACAACCATAATCAGGTTGGCACAGAGCCATATATAGGTTGGCGCAAAGCCATAATCAGAATAATTGGCTTTAAGCCATCGGTAGCTGTATCATGTTAGGCACATAGCCATCAGCGACGATAATATAATCGCCACACAAGCCTCGAGTAAATATGATCGACACAGAGTCGTCAATAATCATATATTGGACTTCAAAGCCACCAGTGGATCCACAGTCGTCAAGCAACCGTGTGATCCTTAATCAGTGGATCCACGGCCGTTAAGCAACCATGCGATCCTCAATTTCTTCCTCCGTTTCATAATCCCCACCCATGTGCAACATAATATTATATGAATGCAGCAAATATACACACAACATAGAAAACCATACAAATCACAGACACAGCAGTCCAATCACAGTCATACATTCTCAGTCAAAACATAGTTAAATCAAACAAATTGTATTATCAATGAGTCATATACCCTAAAGGGGCAGAACTATCTTTTTACCTATTAGGGGTATTTTAGTCATTTCAGCCTACAAAGGTGTTTTAGTAAATCTACAAACCAAGTGTATTTCGATAATTTTGCAAACCCATGGTATTTCTGTAATTTTTTAAAGTGAAGGGTATTTCGGTAATTTTCCAAATCAGGAGTATTTTGGTAATTTTACAAATAGCGGGTATTTCGATAATTTTACAAGTTGAGGGTATTTCAATAATTTTACAGGTCGAGGGTTTTTGGTAATTTCATAAATCAGGGGTATTTTGGTAAATTTACAAACCAGGGGTATTTTTTAAATTTTGCTAATCGAGGGTATTTTGGTAGTTTTGTAGACCAAGGGTATTAAGTAATTTTATAAACCCAAGGTGTTTCAGTAATTCTATCCTACAGGGGTATTTCAGTAATACTAGCCTACAGATATGAGATTCACATAGTCCAATGCAATATTTACTACACAATCATACAATTTATCCACTTGGGCCCTTAGGCCCATTGAGCCCAAATGGCCAATCCCAGCGCATCGTGGCCCAAAACAACCTAAGCCTATGAGAGCACTCATGATAGCCTCAACCATCACATCAAAGCTCCCACACATACGCTCGCATGCTCGTGTGGCTTCCATTGCCCTGTGACCGGTATTTCGGCATTTCGACATTTTCCGTTCTACAACGAGAGTAGTGCGAAATGCACACCTGTTTATGAGAACACACCGAAGTCCATGATCACTAACCTTGGCACATCCTGCATTGAGTCTTAATCACTTTTTCCCTCCTCCAACTCATCTAGTTCGCTCTATTTAAAGCCAGCTTTTTCCCAATTCTCATGTTAGCTTCCCGATGTGGGATTACTTTCAACCATTAGGAAAATTCCTTATTTTTTTCTGACCACTTCAACCACAGAGTTCCACTCCAACTCCACCTCCTATACAGCTCAAATAGCAAAATACATACCCCATTGCGCATCCCAAGACTTGAACCTTAGACCTCACAGTTACACAAAACGCCACATTACCACTCCACCACAGGCTCCTTTTGTGTCATATTTTATCCTCAATTAATTATATGGTATATGTGCTAACGTCCAGATTCCTTTAAAAGAAAAACCAAAATAAATTGCAAGAGCCAAGACTTGAACCCAGGCTCCCTTGCAACCTTAATGACGCCACAACCACTAGACTACATGCTTCCTTGTGTCAATTATTTACCACAATAATTTAAAAGGCCTTCATCCAAGCACCCAGGGTTTTGTTCACTTAAAACCAAAATTTTTCCTAAAGCCCAGGTTTGAACCCAAGATTTCTCCAACACTTCTCAGGGCCATAAACCATCGAAGCAAACATTTAATTGTGTCATTTCCTTGCACAATTAAATGCTTATATACAACCTCCTTACGGACCCACACTCAACCCCCTTAAAGAAATTTCGTCCTCCAAATTTCCAACTATCTGAACAAGCGCTTAGCTCTATCTACATCACTACGCTCCCGTTGCACAATCTAGTTCGAAACTACACTAATACACTTTTAACTTAATCTCAAAACCTCTCACAACTAACCAAACATCTAACCACAGAAGCAAACAAATATTTACCACAGATGCATACAATTTCTATATTCAAACATCACATCCAACAAAACACACCTGACTTAAAAGGAACTGTGCAATCCCGAACATGATGCTCCTTAGACTTACATCTGAGACACGCTCTTTTGCAGCACTCGTAAGCCAAAAATTTGGGACGTGTCTTAACGCGTTTCACAGAATGAGGCTCCTACTTCAAAGGACTATGATCACTCTTCCTGCTGTAGAGTGCCTAGCCTGAAGTGTTTCACCACACGCCTTAACTATTTCCTCGAACACTTCTTCCAGCACTTCCCTTACCAACCGGGTCAATGCCTCTGTACCCAGCTCCGGGTTATTGTTACCCAAAGTTGGCAAACCTACCTTGACTATAGTTTCTTGAACCATCTCATGTTCTGGGGAGACGGGCAACTCCTTGCGACCTTGCTTGCCTACGGAATCCATCACAGTACTGTTCCTAACTTTAGAAAAATCTAATTTCCAGAACATACACTAAATAAATACAAAATCTAACTTTAAGTACTGTCTAACAGAAAACTTACGGATTCGGCACCGGAGACTCGGTAACCAAATTTCAGGAAAATATTCAGAAAAACATTTCAAATATTTCAAATCTTTTCAAACCTTTTTGAAACAATTCTTTCAGAAATCCAATTTTAAAACCCATTTAATGGTCGAGTTTTGTAACTTGGCTCTGATACCCCAAAATGTAACATCCCAAACCCGGCCTAGAAGTTAAGCCCGAATCTGGCATGACACATTAAAGTGCTTTTCGAAAACCATGTTCTCATTGAAAACCCTTCTTACTATTTAAAACCTCTGGCCATTTCAAAACTTGTGAACACCTCAGTTTTTGTCGGTTTATTAAAATTCATTCTTTTGTAAAACATTATTACCTTTAAAACTTTATTTGCTGCAGAAGCTTAATTTAAAGTTTTGCGGAAACGTGATATTTTTAAAAATAGTTATTATTTTGGAAAAGAAAATTGCGTTCTACTCCAGCAGTTATAAAACGATATCTAAAATTCAAAATTTAGAACCAGAAACTAAAAGAGGCCGTATTACAACCCATAGCAAATATAAGTACTTGTAAATAGATAACTTAAAAGAAAATAGAAAACCATAACAGTTGTGTGCCCACCTCCGAGTCTCTCGCAGCACCGATCCTTCTAATGTTGGGGATTACCTGCATAGTTAATAAACGGGGTGAGTTTATGAAAACTCAGTGTGTAATCCTCTCCTAAACTAAAATAGTTAGTAAAAAGACAGAATTCAGAATCAGTTTGGGCCGGAGCCCGTTACAATAACACTACATACGGTGAAGGTCTGGGCCTGAGCCCTATTCAATACTAGTACAGTCTGGGTCTAAGCCATATGCAGTTACAGTGTGGGCTTATGCCCAAAACAGAATAATCCCAAAACAGGTATGCAACCCAACCCAATCCAACCGCTACACACCAACTCCGCCCCCCGGTACGTATCATTTGGGGATATAAATATCTACCCACCCATCCGATACACATTAATGGTAGCCCGGTTCGGTACTACCTCAACAAGACAACTTAAGGCCGTAAACAGGACAGCACATAGCCGTAAACATCGCAACAACGTTGCCAGATAACAGGACAGTTGGATGCCATAAGCTGAATGGCACAATGGCACAACCCCATCGATAACTGCATTATGCTAGGCGCATAGCCATCAACTAGAGTAACATAACTGGCACACAGCCCTAGGTAAATGTGATTGACACCGAGTAGTCAATAATCATATATTGGCACATAGCATCAGGCAAATACGTTCGGCACACAGCCATAATCAGGTTGGCACAGAGCCATATGTAGGTTGGCACAATGCCATAATCAGAACAATTAGCTTTAAGCAATCGGTGGCTGTATCATGTTAGGCACATAAACATCAGCGACTGTAATATAATCGACACACAGCCTCGGGTAAATATGATCGACACAGAGCCGTCAATAATCATATATTGGGCTTAAAAGCCACTGATGGATCTACAATCATCAAGCAACCATGCGATCCTTAATCGGTGGATCCACGGTCGTCAAGCAACCATGTGATCCTCAATCAGTTGATCCACGGTCGTCAAGCAACCATGCGATCCTCAATTTCTTCCTCCTTTTCACAATCCCCACCCATGTGCAACATAATATTATATGAATGCAGCAAATATACACACGGCATAAAAAATCAT
This sequence comes from Gossypium hirsutum, assembly GCF_007990345.1. NCBI lineage: Eukaryota > Viridiplantae > Streptophyta > Magnoliopsida > Malvales > Malvaceae > Gossypium > Gossypium hirsutum. Next base: position 57,043,134 of record NC_053426.1, on the reverse strand, counting down.
ACAGATCACAGTCACAACAGTCCAATCACAGTCATACTTCTCAGTCAAAACATAGTCAAATCAATCAAATTGTATTATTAGTGAGTCATATACCATAGAGGGGCAGAAGGGTCTTTTTACCTATTAGGGGTATTTTAGTCATTTCACCTTACAAGGGTGTTTTGGTAAATCTACAAACCAAGGGTATTTTGATAGTTTTGCAAACTCATGGTATTTCTATAATTTTTGAAAGTCAAAGGTAATTCTGTAATTTATAAATTAGGGTTATTTCTGTAATTTTATAAATTAAGGGTATTTTTATAATTTTCCAAATCAAAGGTATTTTGGTAATTTTCCAAATTAGGGGTATTTCGGTAATTTTGCAAATTAAGGGTATTTAGTTAATTTTACAGGTCAAGGGTATTTCGTATTTTTACATGTCGAGAGTATTTCAGTAATTTCACAAATCAAGGGTATTTTGGTAATTTTGCTAATCGAGGGTATTTTGGAAATTTTGTAAACCAAGGGTATTCCGTAATTTGATAAACCAAGGGTATTTCAGTAATACTAGCCTACAGATATGAGATTCATATAGTCGAATCCAATATTTACTACACAATCATACAATTTATCCACTTAGGCACATGGGCTCATTGGGCCCACATGGCCCATTATGGCCCAAAGCAACCTAAGCCCACGAGAGCACTCATGATGGCCTCAACCATCACGTCAAAGCTCCCACACGTGCGCTCGTACGCTCGTGTGGCTGCCATTGCCATGTGATCGGCATTTCGGTATTCCGACATTTGCTGTTCTGCATCTAGAGTAGTGTGAAATACACACCTGTTTATGAGAACACGCCGAAGCCCACGATCACTAACCTTGGAACATCCTGCATTGAGTCTTAATCACATTTTCCCTCCTCCAACTCATTTGGTCTGCTCTATTTAAAGCCAGTTTCTTGCCAATTCTCATGTTAACTTCCCGATATGGGATTACTTTCAACCATTAGGAAAATTCCTTATTTTTTCTGACCATTTCAACCATAGAGTTCTAGTCCAACTCCACCTCCTACACAGCTCAAATAGCAAAATACATACCCATTGTGCATCCCAAGACTTGAACCTTAGACCTCACAATTACACAAAACGCCACCTTGCCACTCTACCACGGGCTCTTTCTATGTCATATTTTATCCTCAATTAATTATAAGGCATATGTGCTAACGTCTAGATTCCTTTAAAAGAAAAGCCAGAATAAATTGCAAGAGCCAAGACTTGAACCCAGGCTCCCTTGCAACCTTAATGACGCCGCAACCACTAGACTACATGCTTCATTGTGTCATTTATTCACCACAATAATTTAAAAGGCCTTCATCCAAGCACCTAGGGTTTTATTCACTTAAAACAAAAATTTTTGGTAAAGCCCAGGTTTGAGCCCAAGATTTCTCCAACACTTCTTAGGACCATAAACCACCAAAGCAGACATTTAATTGTGTCATTTCCTTGAACAATTAAATGCTTATATACAACCTTCTTCCAGACCCACACTCAAGGCCCAATACTTCTAGGCCCAAATTCAGGGCGTTACAAGTTCTAAGTATATTTACCGACCCATCAGTAGGTCCACAGTCGTCTTGGGCAACCTGTGCGACCCTAATCAAACAAACAGTGGAAGTGTGCCCCAAAGCCCATAACACGGCCCATGTGGGCCCACACGTCTGTGTGGCCCATTAAGCTTAATAATGACCTTGACTGTGTGGCCTATTATACTTCACGCATCCATGTGGTTTACTCGTGTGGGGCCCACGAGCACATGGGGCTCACACGACCCATTTCGGCCCAATGTGGCCCAAAATGACCTAAGCCCACAAAATCGATCGTGGTAGTCTCTACAACCACATATTCGCGCTTATGCATTTAGATAACCACACGGGCAAACGCACGCCCATGTGGCATCGATGGTAACAATTTTTTGGCTTTTTCTCGTTATGAGTGAAGTAGTATGATTACACACCTGATTGCAGAAACGCCATAAGGCTACGAGCACTCTCAACCTATTTCATCAAAAGCTTTGGTTAGTTGCCTAACATCCAAGTAGAAAACAAGCCTTAATCAAATTCTTTTACCATAAGATTACCTTTCAATAGGCTAGATTAGTCAAGTTGGCTTGTTTTCTTACTTCGTTCCAAGAGCCTTATCCTTACTGCTTAGGGATTACCTGTATACCAACCAAGTTTTATCAACCATCACCAAAAGAATAGTTTGAATCTTTGACGAATGGCCCCTTACCACAACCATAGGAACCAGATTGAGAGAAAGTATAATCGGCTCTCACCCACACAAGTTAAGAGTACAAGCAGACTGATAGAGGAGTCCCTAGTAGTGTTCGGCAAAGGAAATCAGGTGTTAGACAAACAATTTTCCCCAATAGAAAGAGCCAGAGAGAGAGAGAGAGAGAGAGTCATGAGTACTTATTAATATCAAAGGACACTAGCAGAAACTAAAAAATGGAAGGGGATAAGTATATGCTAAAACAATTGAAGATTAAAATAGAACAATGACAAGAGGAGAGGAGAGCCAATGTGGTATTCAGAAAGTGAACAAGAGGGAAGGAAAGAAAGGGAATATGCCAATCGCAAAGAGGGTCTAATGAGGAAAGAGGTGTAATTGACCAAGAGAGGGAATCGGCTTGGAAAAAGATGAAGAAAGAAAGTTAATGAAACTTGCCCAAAGCCGAACACAAGAGCAATAAGGAGGACTTCAAGAAGGGGATAGTATTCGGCAACCAAAGAACAATCACTGCAAAGTACCAAATGGTCAACAACCAATTTCGGTAGTTCTACAACAAGGAAGAAACGAACTCCAAAGTAGAGTCAAAACCGAAAGAAAAAGAGGAAAAGGCAAAAGAAAACAAATAGCCACCAAAAAAGATCAAAAACCTAAACACATTTGGCACTAAGTGCCTATAACCCCTTTGGCACCAAGAGAATCCCACTTTCGGCTAACAACTTCCACTTCCCTACTCCATGATCCCTTCCTTAAATCTCTCCCCAAATTTATCCTTTCACCAAATCAAACTCTTCCCCAACTCCTCTGAAATTCGGCCACACACACACTCCCCTCCCCCGCAAACACTCTAACCGCCCATTAGCTCAGAGTTTTACTAGCACTCAACCTCCCACATGACACAACACAAAATAAAATGCTCTACTGTATTGCTATGCCTCAAACCTCAGACCCCAAGAACACTACATCCTTGCCACTAAACTAGCAAGCTTTTTATGCCATGCAACACTCTCTTTAATTTAAAAGTCTAGGAGACAAGGGTTTATTCAAAAAGAAGAAAAAAATTGCTCAAGCCAGGGCTTGAACCCATGACTTCCCCGACACTCCCAGAGCACTAAACCACTAAGGCAAGCATACTACCATGTCACATACACACAACAATAATTTTTAACACGATTTTCAAGATTTTAAAAATTGGAGCGTTACAATTCTACCCTCCTAAAAGAAAATTTTGGCCTCGAAATTTACCTATCAGAATAGATGAGGGTATTATTGTCACATCGCCTCCTCGGGTTCCCATGTGGCTTCCTTAAAACTGTGATTACGCCATAGTACCTTAACCAGTGGAACCAATTTTCTCCTCAGAACCTTCACATAATGATCTACAATTTACACTGGTTTTTCATCAAAGGTCAGATCTGGCCTAACCTCAATCTCCTCAGTCGAGACAATATGCACAAGATTTGAGTGATATCGCCTCAGCATGGAGACGTGAGACACGTCATGAATCCAGTCCAACTCTGGAGGTAACTCAAGTTGATAGGCAACTGGTCCTACACGCTTCAATATACGGTACGACCTAATGAACCTAAGGCTTAACTTGCCCTTCTGACCAAATCTTAGTATCTTCTTCCACGGCGAGACCTTAAGAAAAACTAAGTCCCCCACCGAGTACTCAATCTCCTTACGCTTCAGATCCGCATATGACTTTTTTCTGTCTGATGCTGCCTTCAGTCGATCCCGAATTAGTTTAACCTTTTCCTTAATATCAGATATCAATTCCGGACCCAGAACACACAGGTCACCCAATTCAGTCCAACACGAAGGAAAACAACACCTACGGCCATATAATGCCTCGTAAGGTGCCATCTGTATGCTAGACTGGTAGCTATTGTTATGCGCAAACTCTGTTAGTGGCAAGTAGTCCTCCCAACTACCTCGGAAATCTATTATACAACTTCTTAACATATCCTTCTATATCTGAATCACCCTCTCTGACAGGCCATCTGTCTGAGAGTGGAATGTAGTATTGAAGTCTAACCTTGTACCCAATGCTTCATGCAACTTCTTCCAAAATCGAGACGTAAAGCAAGGATCCATGTGAAATATAATAGAGACCGATACCCCTACTTCATCCAACTTCTTCCAAAATAGAGACGTAAATCAAGGATCCATATGAGATATAATAGAGACCGATACCCCATGTAGTTGCATTATCTCCGATACATACAGCTTAGCTGGTTTTTGCAATGAGTAACCAGTACGAACCGGTATGAAATGGGTAAACTTGGTCAAACGATCCACAATGACCTATACCGAATCTTTCTTAGAAGGCGTTAAGGGTAGCCCACTAACAAAATCCATGGTCACTCTCTCCCACTTCCACAGTGGAATCTTAACTGGTTGAAGCAACCCAGAACGCAACTGATGTTCTGCTTTAACATGTTGGCAAGTCAGACATTTTCCCACAAAGTCGGTTATGTCATGCTTAAGCCCTGGCCATCAATATACCTCACGAAGATCTCTGTACATCTTATTTCCACCTGGGTGCATAGCGTAAGGACTACTATGCACCTTTCATAGTATAGACTGCCACAACTCAGTAGCGGTAGAATTATCGAGATACCCTTATAGGGTAAAATTACCATTTTGCCCCTAGGGTGTTAAATGACTATTTTGCCCTTATGGGCAAGTGACTGACTTGGACTGTGTGGTTGACGGATTTGATTGTGAATATATGTTGGTGATATGAATGACTTGAGTGTGATTGTTTGATTCAAATATGGGCATGACATTCTACATACATGACATGTTGCATGGGTTAGGTTTTATAAATGGAGGAAGTGCTAAAAGGGCTTTGCCCTAGTTTACCGAAAAGGGCTTTGCCCCAGTTAATCAAAAAGGGCTTTGACCCAGTTATTAAAAGAGGCTAGGCCTCTAGTTATATGATAAAGCAGCTATGCTGCCAGTGGAGAGTTTGGTTAGGTGGGTTGAGTTATTCCCCATATGGAGAGCTTGGTTGGTACGGGTGGAGAGTAGCGGATGGTGGGTTGAGTAGTCTCCCCAAATGGGCTTGTATACATTCATTGGTATATCATGTGATAGTGAAATGGGCCTATGGGCCATATCGTTTACAGTAAAGGCTTCGGCCCAGTGATGTGATTTATAAAAAGCCTTCGGCCAAGTAACCGTTAAACGAAAGGCTTCGGCCCAGTATATGTCGAGACTGAATAGGGCTTTGGCCCAGATTGTACTGATACTGTGTTATTCACTGTTTGTTTGTTATTGGGATTACACACTGAGTTTTCAAAAACTCACCCCGTTTCTAACTGTGTAGGTAATCCCTAAGCTTAGATGGTTTAGAGTTGCGAGGGACTCGGAGATGGCCACACTACTATTTCTGTTTCTTTTAATTGCAATTAGATTTCATTTTGGGTTTTTAATTTATGTAATAAGGCCGTTGGTGGGTTTTAAGTTTTAATTTGGATTGTGATTTCTTATACTAAACTGCTAGTCTAGGAAAACTCGAGATTTCAAAATGGCATGATTTTTCTAAGGTATATGAGCTTCCAACAACAAAGTTTTCAAAATGCTTCCGCGATTTTAAATGAGGTAATATACCAAAGGCAAAAAAATTGGTAAACGTTTTGATGGGAACTGTAGTTTAATAATAAATTTAGATTCAGTAATGGATTTTCACCGGAAAGATCAAATTTGAAAATGGTTTGATGTGACGCACCAGATTCGGCCATAACGTCTAGGCCGAGTTTGGGGTGTTACACTCTAATCACCCATTAGCTTAGAGTTTTTTACTAGCACTCAACCTCCTATACGACACAACACAAAATAAAATGCTCTATTGCATTGCTACGCCTCGAACCTCAGACCCCAAGAACACTCCACACGCCCCTTGCCACTAGACTAGCAAGCTTTTTATGCCATGCAACACTCTCTTTAATTTAAAAGTCTACTAGCATGAGACAAAGGTTTATTCAAAAAGAAGCAAAAATATTGCTCAAGCTAGGGCTTGAACCCATGACTTCCCCGACACTCCCAGAGCACTAAACCACTAAGGAAAGCATACTACAATGTCACATACACACAACAATAATTTTTAAGATAGTTTTCGGGATTTGAGAAATTAGAGTATTACATGTTAGTTTTGAGTTTAGGGACTAAAATGGAAGAAAATACTAAAATTAGCATATTGTTTTTGTAAATATATGCACTTGAGAATTGTCTAAGGATAATATTGAAATCAGATTGAAAATTGCGGTTTAAATGTGTAAGTTATAGTTGTTTGATTTTAGGGACTAAATTGAATAAACTGTAAAACTTTGAGAAATTGTGAAAAATGGATTTAATTTTTCATATGCATAACATAATGGATTTTAAGGTATTTGGAAATGAATTTTTGAAATGAATTTTAATATAGATAAAGAATTAAAACAATTGGAAGATAAACTCGAGCAATAAAAACTTGCAAAATAGTCCTTGACATTGTATTTTTTGTTGTTTTTGGTTAGGTAAGTTTTATAGCATTTATTCTGATTTATATTTGTCTTTATGGTATGTTATGTATGTTACTTGTAATTGAATTACTATGTAATAATGATTTTGAGTATTGGAGGGACTAAATTGTAAAGTAAGTTGTAGTTGATGACTATGAATGTATATGAGAATGTATATGATGATGTTTAAAGGACTAAAATGACATGAATATGATTGAGGCTCGTAAAAACTTAGTGAATGACTAGGATACAAATGACATGTCATTAGGGTGTATAAGGTACCAGGTGCTGGTACTGGATGTTTTACCAATGACTAAGGTCCAACATGTGTTGTAGATCCTTCACAACTCATGTGAGTAGCATAGAGTACAATTATCATCCCGAACCATAGCTCGTGTGAGTAGGCCCATATTCATAGCTCGTGTGAGCATATATATTCACAGCTCATGTGAGCAACTCTATCTCGAGTACCGGTCATTATTTCACTATAGTTTTTTGAGCGAAAACATGGTTTATGGAATGGAAATGGTAGAGTAGTTTAATTATGAAATGAATGTTGTTACATGAATTTGGCATGGTTGGTATATATATGATTTGAAGACATGAATTATGTTTAATGTTTAAATTGTGAAAGAACTAACCTTGTTGGATGATGGATTTGTATAGGGTATCAAGAAATATCATGTATCATATTTACATATATATTGTATTCAATTCTTGAGTTATGTTAATGTTGGGTAACTTTTGTTGGTTTTTGTACGAACTTGTTGAGCATTAAGTAGCTTACCTTTGTTCTATTTTCTTCCTTGTAGAATGTCAGAAACTGTGTAATTGGTTTGAACTCACCGGAGTATTTTGATCATTTTGGATCGATTATAAGTGGCATGTAAATATGTTTAAATAGATAGATATACATGTGTGGGACTTAATGCTTTTGAGTTGGTTCTCTTGTTGAGAATTTGGGCTAGTTAAGCCATGTAAATGTATGTATTAAGTAGTACTTTGGGTAGAATCTAAAGGAACTATTTTGATTCCTTGAAATGGTAATGTTTTGGTATATAAATGTGCTTTGAAGTTGTAAGTATTGAGGAGTTTGAATGCTACATTTTAGGATGTTGAATGAAGTACTTTTAATGCTATGTTTGGGTGTCTAAATTGTGTGTAATAGTTTGAAAAGTTTTGTTGTGGAATGGTGCTATTGAGGCATATTGGTTAGTTGATTAGGACAATAGTTTAAGGCTTGTTCTAGCATGTTATGAATAGGTGTAGTATTGGTGATTAGCATTGGTACAAGTGTTGGAATGATTGAAATAAGCATCTTACATCTAAAGGCACATTTAGTTGCACATGGTTTGGCACATGACCATGTGTCTTCACACGAGCTAGTGACACAACTGTGTGACCAATGAGGTAAGTTATTGTATAGTTCACAGGATTTTCGAATGACACATGGGTTGGCTACACGCTAGTGTGAATTTCTATAGATGTAGTCACTTGGTCTGCACACAGCCCCAGTTTGTTACATAGCCCAAGTGTTGTATCTGGTGCCCTAAGTGTAGCATTTTCAAATATTTGGTTAATTAAATTATTCATGATTTATATTAATACTTTTTATATTTTCCTCACATGGTTTTTGCACGCAAAGTAAAATGGAAGCAAATGTTGCTAACAAGTTATCTAATGTTTAACTAATACTAAGCGATATTACATGGTTGGATCGAAATACTATTAGTAGCCGAACCTAAACATTTCTTTAGTGTAATCGGAAATGAGAAAATTGATTGAAAGACTAATATGTTGTCTATCAATTCAAATTAGGGAGATGTTTTGTCTTGGGCATCGGAGTAGTTGGCTCTCAGAAGATAGAGACATATTTGTGATTGACTAGGCAAGAAATACATCGAACAAGACCCAAGTAGAATAGATCTTTAATCTATTTATGGATTTATTTAGTTGCGACATTCATAGTGTGGCATACATAAATCCTAAGTGGATGATAGACTATATATGTGTGCCTCGTATACTTTGATGTAAGCAAAAGCTTGAATTTCAATAGATAAGGTACCAAAAGCTGGTGCATTAGGTGTATGACTTCAGCAGTATGTAGTGTAATTTACAATAGTTGTAACACCTCTAACCCGTATCCGTCACCAGATTAGGGTTATGAGGCATTATCGTACAAAACACAATTCAACACTGTTATTTAACACTCTTCATGCACTATAGAATAATGATACATTTATAACATTATTAAACTTTTATACATCAAAGTCATGTGTACATATATATAACACTTTTATTATTTGATTCCATATATATATTACATTAATGACATTTTTATAATTAAACCATAATCAAGTATATAATCTCACTCCATATATAGAAAATATACAAGTACATAATCTCATTAACAAAGTATCAAACATTCCATTTTACTAATTTCTGTCTATGTATAAGATGAAACCAATCAAACCAATATGCATACAACTTAAAGTCCAATCATATATATATAACATTAGCAATATTACTATATGACCGTACATACCTTTGATGTTATTAGTATATGCATTTTAACCTATTCCATAAATACAGTCATGACTATACCAATTCATATATTATGCATGTTTGTCTAGATTTTAAACATTCACACGGCATAATAGGCATGTGTATATAATACGCATAAACAAGCATATTCATTTAACCACATAGAATTATGATTATAATCAATTTTAATCACTAGTACTGAAGCAAATCATACTAAAGTACCTATCTAGTATATACCAAATTATTTAACCACAAGTATGGTACATTTTCAACTCAATATTAAACCTAACATTTTTATCTTTCATTACCGTACCTTAAGCAAAGCGCATTAACCAAAACAATCATATAAAATACTCATTATTTGTCTTCATCAACCGTACTTAATTAGCCAATCATTCAAGCATAATATATGCACATACAATGCCATTACAATCCGAATCAAAATAACTAATACAGATTCGAATATATATGTCACTATCATTTTACTCCATTACAAAGCGAAATTAATAAACCATTCATAAAGACAAAACATACCATACATCAGACTCACCAAAAGTGAGCTAATCATAAGCTATTTGTGATACCTTAACCAAACATATCAACCTAGTTCACATATATTTTTTTTCTATGCATAAATCATAGCCGAATCAACCAAACACACATCCAAAATCACCAACCATTTTCAATGCATATAACACATATAAACTTGACTAAAGTTTCATATACTCACATAACCTATTAGTCATTTTCACATGGCTTAATATATATACAACTTCAAACTTAACCAAATATAATCTAGCCTATACATGCCATATGTAACAGCCCATTTTTAGGGTTAATCGGAACAGTGGTTTCGATGCCACCAAATCTGACGAGTAGGTTTGTAAATATTATATTTAATATTTATGAGTTAATTGTGATTTTAAAATTTTTTTTGATATTGTGAATTTTGTTTTATAAGCGATTTATTAAGTTCAAGTGGTATGACCCTAAGGTCAAGTGCGCTTAAAAAATGAGGTATCGGGACCTCGTTTCTATAAATCGAGTCGTAAATATTTTTATAAATATTTATGGAGTGGCAATAAGCTGGTATTAAATTTTCATTGAAAAATTTTATCATTTCGATAGTTAATTAAGCAAAAAGGACTAAATTGCGTAAAACGCAAAAGTTGCATGCTATTAGAAAAAGGTGTTATTTGGCTTTGGCTTTTAAAGTGAAGGTCCTCAAATGGTAATTAAACCATTTGAATTGTGAGTGGACATGTTTGGTCATGCATGAAATATTTTAGTGGTTTTACATTAAGGGTAAAATTGTAATCAGGTTCTTAAAGGTTAATTAAATAAATAAAACATGAAAATGCATGAAAAATTCATCTCTTTCAGCTGAATATGAAAGAAAAGAAAGCCATGGTTGTTCTTTTAAAGTTCAGCCATTCATCTTCATGCATGTAAGTCTGTTTCGTCCCGGTTTTTGATCATTTTTACGTTTTTGAGATTGTTGCTTCGTAATCTAGCTAGCCCGTACCTCCGATTTCAAAATTGTTAAAGTATTTCAATGATTTCATTATTGAATGTTTGATTATCTTGATGTTTAATGATATAAAATATATCTTTGATGTTAGATTAATGAGTTTTGTTCAGTGAATTTTAGTAAAAATGTCAATTTTAGACTAAATTGTGAAATATGATAAATTGTGTGGTAAAAGTGTGAATAAATGAAATGTGTGGGATGCTAGGGACATTGGTGATATTTGTCTATAGTAGGATTGTACTCAATTTCATGAATTTGCATTTTTATGATATAGGGACTAAATTGTAAAGAAGTTGAAGTATCAGGGCAAAAATGTAATTTTTCCGTAAAGTGATTTATGGGCTGTTTTAATACCATGAACATTCAGATAAGCTTAATTATGGTTAAAAATGGTTAATTTGCATTTGAGCTTAGGGAGTAAATTGAATAAAAGTAAAACCTTAGGGGTAATTTTTACTATCTAAATTAATGTATTGAATGAAATTATTAATTTAGATCAAGATCGGGTTGGAAGTCAACGGAGATCGTATCACACTATCCGGTTATTGATTTACGGTATTTTTACACTTTGAGGCTTGGTTTATGGCATGTCTAGGCTAGTGTTAAGATGGTATATTTTGTTGTGATTTTAGCCATATGATTTGGCTTATAAAGGTTGGTGTGTATTGGCCATTTAAGTTGGCTTACGGTATGTGTTTGATAAATGACATATGTGATGTTTATAATGCTTTTGTGTTGGCATATTAGGTATGAAGTATAGATAATGAATTGATATGTTTGAGAAGCATGATTTAGGTGATGAAAGATTGAGAATAATACATAAGGAAGATATGTAAATTTTTTTATAATGATATGTTGCTTTGGATATGTTTAAGATTGAGTTTTGCGTAGTGATTTGGTTTGTGATATAATGTTTTGATTTGTATATGAATTTGGCATGTTGTAATTGCCTATGTGTGTATTGAAATGGCATGAAGTGTGGTATTTAGGTATGCTTGTAGGGGGTGAGAAATGTGGCTTTAACCAAGCCTATTTTCGTTCAACACGGCTGAACACACGGGCGTGTGGCTTGACCGTGTGTGACACATAGCCTTGGTACACGGCTGTGTGTCCCCTAGGTAGCTTCTTGAATTAAGTCAGTATACCCTTGACACGGCCTAGACACACGGGCGTGTCTTGTGGCCGTGTAAGGCACACGGACTGGCACATCGGCGTGTGGCCAGTCGTATCACCCAAGTCAGTATGCATGCCCTGTTTCCACACGGCCGGGGTACAGGGCGTGTGACCCCTGCAGAGATGAAAATTTTCTAAGTTTCCAAAAGGTTTCAAATGTCATCGGTTTAGTCCCGAACCTATTTCGAGTATGTTTTAAGGCTATGATGAGCCTACTAAGGGACAATATGATTGTGAATGATAAAGGTTTTAAATTGTATGCAAAATGTATGATTCGAATGTGTTTAAATGTTATGATGTAAGTCCGGTAATGCCCCAAACCCTGTTCTGGCTTTGGATACGGGTAAGGGGTGTTACACCATAGGTTCAAGTTCAAACTTATAAGATACCAAAAATAGTCGATAGTGTGATAACCTTTGTTGACGATTCCCGAGCTCGTAACTAGTCTCCAAAATTTATAAAATAGAGACAAACATAAACACACACAACAAGCTATCATAGCTTAGTAAGTCATAAGCAAATAAATAACTCAATAACAATAACAATATCAATTCAATTTAACCAAACCAATTCATACTATCATAATCACATTTAATTTCAAACTTACAATTTCATACAACATATACTTTCATTTAGCTGAATATACATATATCCAATATCAAAATATCATTCAATCTCAAAGCCATAATATCATTATTTAACCGAATATACATAATCTCATATACATATATTCATGAATCATTTCATAAATATTCACATTTTATATTCATAAGGTCGAATATAATCATTTATATATGTTTGCACATAGATCACAAATATGATATCACTATACTTAACCTTTGGCCGAATGTACTTTTTTATATATACACATACATTTTTCATATAGATTTGTAACACATATCAAGTAACCTACTTACCTTATTTCAAATAGGTAATAAGCTATCATTAACCTACTTGTAACACATATCAAGTAACCTACTTACCTTATTTCAAATAGGTAATAAGCTATCATTAACCTACTTACCTAATGTATGTGTATATATAAAAAAGTACATTCGGCCAAAGGTTAAGTATAGTGATATCATATTTGTGATCTATGTGCAAACATATATAAATGATTATATTCGGCCTTATGAATATAAAATGTGAATATTTATGAAATGATTCATGAATATATGTATATGAGATTATGTATATTCGGTTAAATAATGATATTATGGCTTTGAGATTGAATGATATTTTGATATTGGATATATGTATATTTAGCTAAATGAAAGTATATGTTGTATGAAATTGTAAGTTTGAAATTAAATGTGATTATGATAGTATGAATTGGTTTGGTTAAATTGAATTGATATTGTTATTGTTATTGAGTTATTTATTTGCTTATGACTTACTAAGGTATGATAGCTTGCTGTGTGTGCTTATGACTTACCGTTAACCCCTGACATTTCACACTTTTTACAATTTAGTCCAAATTGCACAAAACACGAAACATGCAAAATTTGCACACACCATGCTTAGGCCAAATACTACCCATGTTCATACAAGTTCATACATTTCATTTATTTCACATTTTAATCCCTCAATTTTTTTTCAATTTAGTCCTAATTACTCAAAAGCATAAAAAATTCCAATACAAAACATATTAATCCAAAACTTATCTTTCATAATTCATCAATTAACATCACAAAACTCAATTATTCATCAATGGCATAACTCAAAATATTCATCAAAATAAAAAATTCAAGCATGGGCTTTGTACATTACACTGCAAAGATCTCAAAAACGTAAAAATTATCAAAAACCGAGCTAGATACATACCTTAATCAAGTTCAACAATGGCCGAATACCCTAAGCTTTATTTCTTTTCTTTCTTTTTCAAGTTTCGATCAAAAAAATATGAACACAATTACAACGCTTTTAATTTTGTTTTATTGTAGCATATATTATTTCATAATTTACCATATTTACCTTTACAATTTAATATCATAACTTTATAATGGTTGTCCACAACCGTCCATGCTATAATTAAATGACCTAATTTCATTTTAAGGCCTCCATAATAAAAGAACAATAACAATTCAGCACTTACACAATTACCTAGTCACTTTTACATTTTACGTGATTAAGCCCTTTTTATTAAATCGGCATTCGAATGAAAAAATTAAAATACGAAAATTTCACACATATAAATTCACATATAATAAACACAGAAAATAATTTTTAGATATTTTTCTGACTCGAATTCGTGCTCCCGAAACCCCCATTTCGAATAGGGTCTAAATCGGGCTGTTACAATAGTGGAATTCATAGCCTGAGACATGGGTAAATGATATCCTCTTATTGACATTATATGGTTGATGAAAAGTAAATGTGGTCATAAGTCTGTCATCTATGTGATGAATGACTTGATTACTATTTGACAGTGATTGACTTTTCATTAAAGAATATGTAATGGTTACCATGAGATAAAATAGGATCATATTGAGAGAACAAATATTATCTCAAAGAGATCAAGGATATACTATGAGGGTAACGCACTTATGACAAGGTCATTGGACGAGGATTGAATATTTGTTTTTGTAATGGAATATTGTTAGGGAGAGCTCAGTCACGATACTCTTGGAACTTCATTAATTAACTACGAGAAGTATTAGAAGTCAACTCAATTATTTTGTACTTATCGATGTTGCCTAGGAAGCTTATAAATCGAGAGCATGTCGCACAATCAAGTGTGCTTGTTATTGTTTTATTGGGTAGAGAGTTGTGAAATGTTACTTTGTCTAAGTATTCTTTTTTTTTTGGTTTCACACTTAGTTTTAGGTATTATTTGTGAATGAATTGAACTTGTGCAAGTGAGTTTTGGGTTAGTGGTTGTAACTAGTTGGGATGTAACAACCCGTTTTCAGAAAAATTGAAACATTGGTTTCGGGACCACAAATGTAACACCCCTTACCCTTATCCGAGGTTAGAATAGGGTACAAGGCATTACCAGACATAATCGTAAGCAAACATGCAAATCTGAGCCATAAAATTTCATTCTTTGTAAAAACATTCATACATATGCATAATGTCCCTTGAACGGGTCTACGAGGCCCTAAACGTACTTTGAGAGTAGTTAAGGACTAAACTGGACACTTTAGAAGTTTCGGGAAAAACTTGGAAAAATTTTCCATGAAACCTGGTCACACGCCCGTGTGGACACAAGAACACACTCATGTGCCCTAGACACTCCCGTGTCCTTAGGACGTGTAACTCTCTGACTATGATGTCAACAAGCAAATCGAACCACACAGCCAAGCCACATGCCCGTGTGCTAGGCTATGTGATGAATTAAATTCTCACGAAAATGCTACAGACCCCACACGCCCTGGGTACATGACCATGTCTCCAGGCCGTGTCCCTCACACGAATGAGACACACGGCCGTGTCTCAACCCGTGTGGCTAATACTCAAGCTATTTTCCAAGCCTTTTTGTTGCCTTAATTTTTGCCAAACTTAACCACTTTAAAGACACATATTATAGCATCAATTAATGATTTAGCATGGCTCACTAAGGCACGTTTTTAAAAACCAACCATAACATATTACCCAATAATTAATCTCCATTTATTCTTCAAATTCCATGTTCAATCATCAAGAACTTAATGCTAATTTACGTGTTTATTCCATAGCCATGACCACGCCAAACGGTCCTAAAGCATTAATCATGTACATGTTCCATACATTACCCATTCATAGCAGACAAACATAATCACATCACAAAGCATGAGCACAACGTATGGATAATTTGGCTTGCAAGCCACAATCATTATAAGCCACCTCTCATGGCTATATACAATAAATCATTACAAGCCAATACATATGGCTATTCATAACAACATCTATCATAAAAACTAAGTCTCTATACATGCCATTCACTTGAAAATGCTTAACATATATATATGTCAGCTTTTCTAAGTTGATGACTTGATAGTGTGACGCTGCCTTCGACGATCTCCAACCCCGAGCTAACCTATCAACACTAAAGAAATGAGAAGGAGGGAGTAAGCTTTACGCTTAGTAAGTCCATATGAAAATAATAAGCAACATGCTAACATGCTTCTTAAAAATATACAACCATAATTGCACTTATATTTATATTTTGGTCATGCTATCTTCTCAAGTCATAGTTACCAAATTATTTATATCTAGAGTTACGGAGCTCCAAACTAAGATCCACTAATTTTTCCTGAAACTAGACTCATATATATTCTTACCGTAAAATTTTCACAATTTTTAGTCTAGCCAATAAATACAGTTTATTATTTAAAGTCTCCCCTATTTCACTCTCTAATAGTTTAGACCTCTCTTCACTAAAACTTAATTATCTCTTAGTACGAGAATCGAATAATGTTTCAGTTTATTTTATTAAAAATAGACTTATTTAGAGCTTATTCATATGAATTCTAATCCATAATTATTTTTTTAAAATGTCTAGTGATTTTCCCAAGTCAGAACAGGGGATTCCGAACTCATTTTGACTCTATCTCACAAAATTTCAAATATATCATATTATGAAATTTTTTTCTCACACCATTTCCTGAATATGAAAATAAACTCAATAAGATTTAATTTCATGTATTATTCAGCCTCTAATTCAACTTCCACCATTTTTGGTGATTTTTCAAATTCCCACAATGACTACTGTCCAAAACTATTTTAATGCAATATGATGATAATTGCCATAAGTTCCTTTTCAACTAATCATGAACTCACCATACATGATTCCATGTTCAATTTCACAATGTAAGATAACATGGTATTGCAACAAAATGTATAATCATAATTCATACATCTTAGCTCTCCAAGGTCCCGACATTTCTAGGTCTCAATAAGCCTAAGCATAGTCTACATACCTGTACCATACATTCTTAATCATATCATTCCACCTCTTAACCCAAAAATCTTAAATTGCCCGTTGAACCACCTAGAATACTAAAAGATGCTCGAGATTATCATACACCAATTTGACTACCAAATCCATGTCCCATACATGGTCTTACATGGATCCACATATCGTTGCCATATCCCTGATATGGTCTTATACAAGGTCTCATGTCAGTGCTGATGCCATGTCCCAAACATGGTCTTATACTAGCATACATATCATCGCTGATGCCATGTCCCAGACATGGTCTTACATAGGCACAAATATCATCAATCATAGTGTCATGATATCCAAGTCCTAAGTATTCCTTCGGTCACCCGGGGCTTCCGAGATGCAAGGCTATTGCCAAATTTTCATTGAATCACCACAAGCCAATTTCTTTAGGTCATACATACATGTATCATGCAATGTCAAACATTAAACAAATAATGATCATAGTATTATTGATTTACTTACACACAACTTATTTGTCGAAATCTCGTCGGGTACAACCATGTAGCAATTCACACAACTCATGTAATAGTAATTTAACATTCATCACATTTTCCACATCATATTCATCATCCATAAATTTGTAATGCCTCGGTTTTTGGGGACTAGAAGAGTTGGGTTTTGAGTCTAGGATTCGGATAGAAGAAAACCTGAATACTTAAGAAGTTTTAAATATTATTGTTTAAGGAAAAAAAATTTGAATTAAATTACTACTAGAAAATTTTTACTATATTTATTATTACAGATATTTTAAATTTTTATGAAATTTTAATTAGTATTATGAGATAAAATTATTATTATTAGAAAAATATTACTGTATGTATGTTTGAAAAATTTTTATGAAAATTATTATTATTTGCTGTATTAGTGATATTTGAAATTTTTATTATTAGATATATTTATAAAATTATTATTATTATTATTATTATAATTATTATTACTAGATAGGAAAGAAAAAAATACATATATATTTATAAAAGTATTGTTGTTTTGGGGTTTAAACTCTAGGAAAAAAATTATTTTAATTTTTGCCTCATAGAGGGAATCTGGGCATAAGGCTTATAAAATAAATTGGGCAAGACTGGGCATGAAGAAGCGTATCTGGCCTAGTGGTTAGCATGCTGGGTAGTGGGAAGGAGAGCTGGGGTTTGACTCCTAGCATGTGCAAAAGTGTTTTATTTTTCTTTATATCAGGGAACGATGCAGGGAAGCCTTATATATAATTGGGGTTAAAAGGTAACACAAAGGAAAGTTCGGTCCAGTGGTAGAGGCGCTGGAAGTGTGGTGTAGTGCCTAGGTTCGAGGGTTCGCGCACACAAAGGCTTGTTTTTATTTTAGAAGCCCGGTCACATTAAAGTAAGTTTTAAGAATAGTTGTGACCGAGTTATGCTACAAGGATGCTTGTGGCACAGTGGCAGTAGGGTGCTAGGAGTTCCACAAGGGCATAGGTTCGAGTTGCGTGGAAGGCGAAATTCCCCTTTTATTTTTAAGCCGACCAAAGCTTCAGCAGGTAAGGTTTATAATTAATTGTAACCAATATTAGTAAAGGAGAAAGCGTGGTGCAGTGGCCAGCAGCTTGGCAAAGGCGCAAGGGCGTAAGGCGGATGGAGGTCTGGGGTTCGAGCTTCATTTTGCACATGCAAGGTTGGGATTTTTGCTGCATGCGTGAGGAAGGAGTTGGGGTCTGATCAGGACTCTTGGCAGCATGCTGAGGCGGTGAAAAAACAGTGGGCTGATCGGTCAAGAGTTTGAATGGAATTCAAACATTGAATGTGGCCAAAAATCAAGGAGCAATTCCGGGAATTGGAATTTAGGAAGAATTCCTATGCCGAAATACACTCACTCGGCCATAGCTAATAAGTGCTGTATATTTTGGCCTTTAGGATTCAGTTTTTTCTTCTTCTATTTTCTTTTCTTTTCTCCTCTCTTCATCTACTTCCTTTCTTCTTCTTCTTTTCCTTCTTTTCTTTTCTTTTCTTTTCTCTTCATCTACTTTCTCTTCTTCTTTTCCTCCATAGCCGAATCCTTCTACTATTTTACTCATCTCCACTTTCTAATCATTTGTTCCTAAGCTTTATACAAAAAAGCTAAAATCTCGAAAGCCTGTGTTTCTTCTGTGTCGATTTCTCCTAGCCAAACCCTCTGATTCTTCTCCATCTTGTGGTCGATTCTTTCTTCTTCTAAACCCTAAAGTTCTATCGACAAAGCCACTACAAAACTCTCATATCTCATCTTCTCCACTGTTTCAAAAAGCCGAAAACCCCATAGTTTAGGGGCATAGCCAAATCTTTAGACCATAAAAAGATCGACTTCTGCTAGGGTTTGAGGTTCGATCTACATCAGAATCGAATAAGAACTAAAGTGGAATCGTTGGCTGAAGGAATCGGTGGTAAGTTTTCGAAACTATTTCTTTATTTTGGGAGTTAAGAAAAGCCGAAACCCTTATGGGTGGCTAGCATTTTGGACTAAGGGTTTTGTGCCTCTTTCTGTTTGGTTGTGTAAGTGTTAGCGTGAGCAATGAGACGTACAACAAAGGGCTTGAAGAGTAATTCAGTTGGCTCTTCAGAATGAACCCATATTTCGGCAAAAGGTAAAGAACTCTAGGATCTAAGGCTGTGTTGGCCGAATATGGTAACGGGTTAAAAACATAGTTTGCTTTTGATATTTAGATTGACGTGGTAGTAATCCAATTGTAGGCAGTTCGTGTGAGTGGACCTCACCAACGTACCGTTCTAAATCAGGTGTGTATCGAGCACCCTCTTATAGTTCAATTCGGCAAAAGTCGAAATGTCGAAATTTTGGCATTTCGTGGGCTTGTGAGTGAGCGAGTGCTCGCAAGACGTTTAGAGATCATTATATCTAAAATCAAAAAGTGGTAAGTTAGCTGTGTGTGAAATTTCGTGCACTTCGGTAATTGGGCCTCGATAGGCTAAACTGGGCCCAATGGACTTACGGGCCCATACGGGTAAAAATGTATAATATAAAAAAATAGGCAATAAGTATGTTCTGTTAGACTATAGAATCGAAACTGCTTAAATCGGGATACTGGTCATAAAACTTGAGTTAAATGGGCTTAAATTGCTAATGGACACTGTAGGGCCCATTAGGGGTTTTAGGGCCCAATGGCTAAGATTGTGAAATTGAGATAAATAAATTATTGCGATGACAAATGGGCTAGTAAGGACCGTAACATTCATGAGAACCCTTAAAACTGATAAAATAACTGAAATACCTTTATAGGTGGAAAATTTAAAGATTTACCCCTATGAGTAAAATTACTGATATACCCCTAGGGTTAAGGTTAACCTGAATGCATGTTTGACTGTTACTATTTACTGCATGCCATGTTATTATCATTTGATGCATGGGACTGGGTTATTGATGGAGGAAGTACTGAAAGTGGCTTGTCCATGTACTGGAGGCTTTGCTTCAACTTACTGATACCTGAGCAGCAATGCTGCAACTGTGGAGTGTAGGGCTGGGTGGGTTGAGCTATTCCCCACATGGAGTGTAGGGCTGGTACGGGTGGAGTGCAGCAATTGGTTATAGGCTGGGTTGGGCTTGCATACACGAATATGTCTGTTCTGTTCTGGAATTGGCCTATGGGCCATACTGTTATCTGAAACGGGGCTAAGGCCCAGTTTACTGTATTCTGAAAAGGGCTTCGGCCCAGTACTCGCTGTTATCTGATTAGGGCTTAGGCCCAATGTGCATGAGCTGACTTGGGCTTTGGATGGGTTTTCCATACACACTGAGTTTTCCAAACTCACCCCCTTTCTCTTCCATCCTTGCAGGTGAGCCCTAGTTGGTGGACTTGGAGCTGGGCAGGATTCAGAGTGGCCACGAAGATTAAATTTCTGGTTTTTAAATAAGTTTCAATTAGCTTCCTTTTAAATTTCGCATTTATTTTTGATTATTTCTATTTTGGTTAAAGTTGTAATAAGGCCGCTCTATTATTTTTATTTTGGGTTTTTAAATTACTTAAATCGTTTTCAACTTGAGATTCACATCACTTAAATTTATTCCTTAAAATTGGATAGCCCTAGGGCGCGTTTTATAAAAGTTACTTATTTCAAAATATCACGATAACCGAGCAAAGCTTCCGCAATGTAAATGTTTTCAAAGGAAATAAATATTTTAAATAGACTTAAACTTAATTTGTTGTTCGTGGACAAGTAATAAGCTTAAAGTGTGGCAATGGATGTGTGCATGTCTAGGATTGGATCATGGAAGAGCTAGGTACTTAAGTAGTCTAATTGACTCACCTCCTCTTTTCTTGAATCCTACCTGGTGCGTAGTATCCATTCACTTTAAGCCATAACAAAGAAGGTTTGATTTTTCGATA
This sequence comes from Gossypium hirsutum, assembly GCF_007990345.1. Classification (NCBI taxonomy): domain Eukaryota; kingdom Viridiplantae; phylum Streptophyta; class Magnoliopsida; order Malvales; family Malvaceae; genus Gossypium; species Gossypium hirsutum. The sequence goes on along the minus strand of NC_053426.1, from coordinate 57,021,839 downwards.
CTTAACTGTTTTTAAAATAACATGTTTCTGCCACTACAAAGGTTTACAAGTTTAAACGATAAAAGTTTCTAAACATCAAGAAGGGTTTTCAATGAAAACATGGTTTTCGAAAAACACTTCAATATGACACATCAGACTTGGCCATAATGTCTGGGCCGGGTTTGGGGTGTTACAAAATTCTTCTAATATATTAAATCATATATTTTATGCCATAACAATAGATAAGTACAATTCATGCATGACATTGCATTATTATTACCATATGAACTTACCTCGAATCCAAGCACAACTAATTATTCCATTTTAGTCCATAATCTCGTACCTTCCCGTTTTAAGCCCGAATCTCATTTTCCTTGATCTAAAATATCACATTTAGCTTAATTATTAGTCACATTATTCATTGTGACCCAAAAATCATATTATGGCAAAATTATGTTTTTGCTCCTAAACTTTGTCATATTTACACTTTTGCCCCTAGGCTCGTAAAATATTTTTTATTTAATTTCCTTGCATTTTAATCCTATCCGAATCATTTTCATAGCTATAGCAGCCTCTAATTTCCACTAAATCACCCTTTTATGTCCAATTTTATAAGTTTTACAAAACAGTCCTTTCGAACGTTTTCATCTAAAATCACTTAGTAAAAGTCGTTCCTCTAACCATAAACATGCATAATCTACCATTAAGACTCAGAATACCAGCATGTCATTCATGGGTAAATTTTTAAACATAAACCCTAGCTCAAAATAATGGTAGAAATAGGTAAATCAGGTTACCGGGACTTCAAAAACGTAAAGAACATTAAAAATAGGACTCGGGATCACTTACAAATGAGCTTGGAAGCTTGAACCAAACCCTAGCCATGGCTTCCATGGTATTTTCAGCTGGATGAAGAAGATGGGCATGAATTTGGCTTATTTTCCCTTTTCCTATTTTAATTATCAAAAGACCAAAATGCCCCTAAATTAAAATATTCTATTTCACCCATTTCATATCTATTTTTGTCCAACAATTAACTAATGGTATAATTACCATTTAAGGACCTCCAATTTAAAAACTCATAACAATTGGACACCTTTAACATGTAGAACTCAACTTTTACACTTTTTACAATTTGGTCCTTTTGACCAAATTGAGTTCCCAAACATCCAAATTTTCGAACAAATTCATGAAATCATCCCATAAAATTTTAGACCATAAAATATAATAAAAATTAATTTTATTACATCATATTTGTGGTCTCAAAACCATTGTTTTGAATAGACCCTAATTCGAGATGTTACAACAAATTCGATAAAAAATATTTTATTATTATTTTAGTGTCTACAACATGTTAGTAGAATTGTATAAAAATTTCGTTAAGAAATTTTACTGCTTGCGAGCATAATTTAATAAAAAGGACTAATTTGAAAAAGATGCAAAACTTGAGTTCTATAAGCTAAAGCTATTAAATAGCAATGATATTAAATGATTAGAGGGTTTATGTTCTAAATAAACCATTAAAATCATGAATGGACTTTTATGGACACTTTATTAGGCGATTTAATGGTTATACTGCAAGGTTAATTAAGTAATTTTATAAATAAATTAAGTAAAACAAAAACAATGTAATTAAGGTATCATCTCTCTAAACTACTCTTCACTAAAAATAAAGAAGAAAAACCCCATTTTAAACACCTTAAAGTTTTAGCGATCAAAGTTCTTGCATGAGGTCAATTTTGAGGTTAGTTTTTTTTGATGATTTTTATGTTTTAGGGACAGTTGTAGCTTAATCTAGCTAGCCTAGGGACTAATCTGTAAAAATATCAAAGTATTAGAGCTTTTTCATGAATTTATACATGTTTTTTGTGATGTTTGATGGAAGAAAATGAATCTTTGTTGTTAGATTAGCAACTATTGTTAAGTGATTTTTGATAAAATTATCAATTAGGGACTAAATTGAAAAATGAGAAAGATTCATGGTGTAATTTGTGAAATAATGAAATTTGTGGGCTGCTATGAGCTTATATGAAATTCGGCTAGGCTTGGGTAAGGATGAAATTGCATGAATTTCATTTTACAAGCTTAAGGACTAAATTGTAAAGAAATCAAAACATTTGGTACAAAAGCGTACTTTTTTGAAAATGTGAATTTGGATTGAATTGAATAGAATGACTATTAAATTGAATGAATTTATTCATTTAGATCAAGATAGACCTCGTACAGCTTTAGATCGAGGCAAAGAGAAAGCTTTGGATTATCAACTCTGTTTCTACATTTTATCGTCGAGGTAAGTTTGTACATTTTAAATAGCATTTTAAATCATCTTTTTAAATGCTATCATTTTATAATATCAAATTATGTCTCGACGAGAAAAATCCAATGGTCTAATGGTGACTATAGAATATGAAAAGGGATAGCTTCAGCTATCGATTATGAAACGAGATAGTGACGACCACCAACTATGAAAAGGGATAGACTCGGCTATCGATTATGAAAAAGGATGGTGACGACCGTTAACTATGAAAAGGGATGGTGATGACCATCAACTATAAAAAGGGATGGTGACAACCATTGAATATGAAAAGGGATAGCTTTGGCTATCGATTATGAAAAGGAATAGTGATGACCATCAACTATGAAAAGGGATGGTGACAACCATCGTGATTCCACTTCATGTGAGCTTCGTTAAGAGTTTTTGTTGTAAGTTATTTGTAACTATGGAAGGTAGGAAGCAGGTGTATTCATGATTAGTGGAAAGTTATTTTATCATGTATTGATATTGAATTTATGTGATCAAGCACTAATTTGGGTTGTTGGTGATGCTTAGGCTTGTGCCAAGCTTATGTTAGAATGATTCATATTTATTATAAGCTTATGCATTGTATTGGTAAGCATCATTTATGAATTACAAACTTACTAGGCATTATATGCTTACCTTGTGTTTATTTTTTTATGTTATGTAGTTTATCGGAAGCTCGTTCAGGTTGGAAGTTCGTCTGAGAGATATCACACTATCCATCGGCTATATCGGTAGATTTTGATGTCTTTCAGTCATGGTTATAATGGCATGTATAGGTGTTTTGTGCTTGGCGAAATAGCCATTATGTTTGGCTTGTAAAAGTGGTATTTTATTTAATGAATTAGTTGTCATGTTAGCTTGCATATATGTGGTTTTCTGATGGTTCATAATTTGGCATTTTAGTGCTTTTGTGCTTGATGTTGGAATGGTCAAGTTGATGTATGTTTTAGTGACCATTTTGACATATTTGAATGTGATTTTGGTATGGTCATTTTGGTAGAATTTGGTATGGAAATTGGTTGCAATTATTAAGTTGTTAAATGGCTAAGTTATGCTTGTGTTTGAGTATATGTAATGTCATGAAAATTGAGGTACCTTTTGGCAGGTTATATGAATAGGTACCATATTATACTAGCTTGATTATGCATATTTTAGGTTTATTGAGAATGCTTGAATTGGATACAAATGGGTTGTATGTGTGTGCACAATTTGGGTGAAGGAAATTGCTTGAATATGACCTATTTCTTGTTCACACGGCCTAAGACACAGGCTTGTGTCCTATCTGTGTGTGACACATGGCCATGCGACACAACCATGTGTCCCCTGTAGATTTCAAAGGGTTGCAAGTTAGGCTGTTACACGGCCTAACACATGGTCTGGCATACTTGCATGTGAGACCATTTTGAGAGTTACACGGCCTGGCACACTGGTGTATGGCTTGGATGTGTGACCTAAGTCAGAAAGTTACACGGGCACGAACACGGCCTGGGACACAGCCGTGTGCCCCTACTTCGAATTTCCACACGGCCGTGTAATCCCTGTAGTTTGAAAAATTGTAATGTTTTCCCAAAAATTCTATACATTTTCGATTTAGTGCCAATTTGTTTCTACTGTGTTTTTAGGGCTTCAAGGGCTCGTATAAGAGACAATACGCATGTATTTGAATGGATTATAATATGATTTATGAAATGTTTAGAAATGAATGTTTTAAGTTTTAAATCTTTCGATAATACTCCGTAACACTATTTTAGTGACGATTACGGGTTAGGGTGTTACATTTATCGGTATCAAAGTTACAGTTTAGTCGATTCTCAGACTGAGCAGAGCGTGTGTGAGTCTAGAAATACATGTCATTATATAACCTGTGATAGTGTGATAACTCTTAACTCATTTTGAAATATGTTTTCATATAGTAATGTCATCCAACCAAGCTAACTTCGATGAAGTAAAAAGTAGCTCGCAAGCCTCCGTTCACGGAGCAGTGTTGAGTTGTACAAAACCTATATTTGAAGGCCAGGGAGGAGAAGCTAAGAAAGCTTTCTTCCAAATTATGAGTGGGTGATTTACTGAGTTTGTTCGGACAAACCCAACGGCTCAACGACCTCCACCCCCACCTATTCCCCAACCGATCCCTGTCGTTCGTCAAGGTTTGGAACCAACATGAGTTAGTAAACCACCATTTGAAAAAAAATGCAAATATGGGACTGAAGAATTTAGAGCTACAGTTGCTGATGATCCAAAAAGAGCTGAATTCTGGTTAGAAAATACAATCAGAGTTTTCAATGAGTTATCACACTTGTAGAATGTGTAAAATGTGCCATATCTCCACTTAAAGACTCAGCATATCAGTGGTGGAATACTTTGGTTTTGGTTGTGCTGAGAGAGCATATCAACTGGGAATTCTTTCAAACTGAATTCCGAAAGAAATACATAAGTCAGAGATTTCTTGATCAGAAATGTAAAGAATTCCTTGAGCTTAAATAGAGCCGTATGTAAATGTCTGAATACGAAAGGGAATTTTTCAGATTGAGCAAATATGTTCGGGAATATATTCCAACTGAGGTTGCTCTGTGTAAATGATTCGAGGAAGGATTAAATGAAGATATAAAGCATCCAGTCAGGATACTTAAATTGAAAGAATTTGTTGTGTTAGTTGATCGAGCTCATAAGGCCGAGGAGCTTAGCAAAGAGAAGAGAAAAGATGATTATAAAGTTAGAGATTCAAGGAAGAGATCATCGGGAAAGTCATATTAGTCGTTATCGATGAAATCAAGAGAACATTATAACTGTTCGATTGCTTCAGTGGGATATTCTAGTAGAGATTGAGGTAAACAACATGCAGGTTCAAAGGTGCAAGCTACGTTTGTAGTGAGCCTAGGTAGTGCTAAAGATAATAAGCCTAATTGTCAATGTTGTGGACGTCGACATTTTTGTGACTGCAAGGCGAAAGATAGAGTGTGTTTCAAATGTGGTTTATATAAGCATTTTATTCAAGAGTGCTTAGAGGTACCTGAGAAAGAAGAATTTTAGAATGTTCGACCTAGCAATACTACCGCGAGAGATAGACCACATCATAATCCTAGAAATGCGAGTAATAGTCGTACTAGAACAAAAGACTCTGCTGTGAGATCTGAGGCACGAGCATCAGCCAGAGCTTACACAATTCAAGCATGAGGGGAAGCTTTAGTGCCAGATGTTATTACTAGTACATTTTGTAACACCCCTAACCCGTATCCATCGCCAGAACAGGGTTACGGAGATTACCAGAGTTTACAGATTATTTACAAATAATTAATGTCATTTATTATTCATTTCCCAAGATTATTCATAACATCCCTTAAATGGACTCTTGAGGCCCAATATGAGTATTAGAATCTAGTCGGGATTAAATCGAGAACTCAGAGAATTTTTTGCAAAATTTCTAAAAATTTTCCTAGATGTAGGGCAGACATGCCCGTGTGGTCCAGGTACATGCCCGTGTGACCCTAAGACACAACCGTGATGCAGACCGTGTTTGACCCTATGTAACCCTCTGACTTGTGCCATACGGTGAGCCACACGCCCGTGTGAGTAGGCCGTGTGATCAATTTAATTTTCAAAAATTAGGTATAGGGTTCACAGGGCCAAGTCACACACCCGTGTTCTAGGTCGTGTAGCACACACAGCTGAGACACATGCCCATGTGCTCAATTCTAAGCATTCTATTTCTAAATTTTAAGATGCAGGGGACACACGGCCAAACCACATGCCCATGTGCCAAGCCGTGTGTCACACACGATCAAGACTGTAACACCCCTTACCCGTATCTGACATCGGGACAGGATACGAGTCATTACCGGACTTAAACATGAGTAAATATACAAAATCAAGCCATAAAAGTTTATTCAAATAAAATTCATCCATACGTATGCAAATTGTCCCTTATATGGGCTTACGAGGCCCAAAACATACATCGGGGGTAGTTCAGGACAAAACCAAAAACTTTAGAAATCTTTGGGAAAACTTAGAAATTTTCATGAAACAGGGTCACACGCCTGTGTGGGTAGGCCGTCGGGTAACACACGTCCGTGTGGCTTGGGACACGCTCGTGTCCTCAGCTCATGTAACTCTCTATTTATGATGTCATCAACACAATTAGGGTCACACGGCCAAGGCACACGCCCGTGTGCTTAGGCCGTGTGGCGAATTAAATTCCAATAATTAAGTACAGACTTCACACGGCCTGGGCACATGACCATGTCTGAGGCTGTACCCTACACACGGCTGAGACACACGACCGTGTCTCTACCCACGTGTTTACAACTGGGCATTCTATTTTACCTAATTAGGGTGCAGGGGGCACATGGCTGGATCACATGCCCATGTGGTAGACCGTGTGTCACACACAGTTTAGACATGCTCGTGTGCCTACCCGTGTGGACAACTTTGAGGCTATTTTCCAAGCTTTTTATCACCCTCAATAACCCATGCACACTTATATATCTCAATGACATCCTACATGGCATAAATGCGCACTTACACATTCACAAATATGGCTCATACATAACAACTTCTTACCAATTTATACTTGATTAAGACGTCATATTTTATTTAGATCAAGCTTACCAAATCACATACAATATGAAACATCAATTTAATTCCATTTCATACACTCATGCCTTAGTTGTTATCATGTCATTTACTCACAATTCGATAATCAAGAATTCATGATCATATCCATAATTCATCCATGCCAAATAAATTTAGCCACAACATGAGTGACCATAGCACATGTATGCATGTATGAATAGGATTATATACCTATAATTAATATGGGCCATATTTCATGGCCATATACAAAATGAATCATCAAACCATTATAAGCCAACACATTTGGCTACACAAATATGACATATAAAAAAAAGACCAAGTCCTTATACATGCCATACTAAAAATACTTAAATTCACTATACCCAAAAGATTAGTTTGATAGTGTGAATCAAACTCTAACATCCTTCGATTCCTGAGCTAGCTTGGTGATACTATAAGAGAAATGGAAAAGAAAAGGGAGTAAGCATAAAGCTTAGTAAGTTTGCATGTAAATAATTAACAACATTAACCATACATTATTACACACATAACATAATAATATTTATCATAATGTCATCAAGTATCATAGGTACATTTTAAGTCATGCCATTTGCATTGTAACAACCCGATTTAGGGCCTAGTCGAAACAGTGGTCTCGGGACCACAAATTCAAAGATAGAAAAATTATTTTTATTATTTTTATGAGGTTATAGCATGATTATATTAGTGCATGAAAAATTTGGTGAGTTAATTTTAATATTTTCAAGCCCGATTGCGAAAAGGGACTAAATCGCAAAAAGGGAAAAAGTTACATTTTAGTACCCAAATGTGTTAAATAGCTAGAAAATCAAAATTGAAGGCTTTTAAAGGGAAATTACACCAATTTTAATAGTGTTGGCCGGCCATGTGATGGATTTTAAACAAATAGTCAAAGTATTAGGTAGATGATGTCATAATTTGGTGATAAAATAATGCCTAAAAGCCTAGCTATCATTTTTTTCTTCTCCATATTCTTTCTTCACCAAAATTATCATAAAATATTGAGGTTTGAAAGCTCAAAAATCTGCAGAAACTTAAAGCACTCATTAGAAAGTGATTTTAATTAGTTTTCTTCAAGATTTTTACACTTTTGAGACCCTTGAAGTATGAGCTTTCAAATGAGGGTGATATCTTACAAAATGGTCAAGAGTATAGGATTTTTCCATGGATGTATTTATGGTATATTTTGAGTTTTTATAGAGGAATATGAGTCCTAGTTGTGTTATAAACAACTTTTATTAAGGGTGTTAGCATGAAAACACCTAAAGGGACTATTTTGCATAAGTTGCAAATTAAGTAATAAGTGTGTGAAATAGTGAGAATTTTGGGTTGCTCTAGTAGTAAAAAGAGTTTATCTAGGCTTGAAATATGAAGAAATTCGATAAAAATCAAATTTTGAGCATGGGGGTAAAATGGTCATTTTGCTAAAGTCTAAGGGCAAAATGGTCATTTTACCAAAGATGTAAATTTTATATAGCCTAATTGTGTTTAATGACTGTATGAGTGCATTTTGTTATTATAGATGAAGATTTTCCAAAATCGAGCATAGACCGGGGCAAAGCCAAGCAATTTGATTAAGCCGACTAGTTAAGTACTTTTTGTAAACCAAGGTAAGTTCTATGTAAATAATAAAACTATATTATTAATGCATGTATTTGATTTTTATTGATTTGATGTAGCATAAATTTATAGAATTGGAACTAAGTATATGTATTTATGATTGAGAAAGTTGAAAGATCCAGTAAGAACCCTAGGAAACAAATTGGATATTCATGCCATGAAATGGGGTTATGTGAGAGCCAGTATAAGGCCATGTCTAGGACATGGCATCGACATTGAGATGAGGGCTAGTGTAAGACGTGTCTGGGACATGCATCAGCCGCATCATGATAGCCCGTGTAAGACCACGTTTGGGACATGGCATCAGCGTAGAGGTGAGTGCCAGTGTGACACCCCTAAAGTGACCCTAATCGGAAAGCGGTTTCAGGACCGCTAAACCGAGTCACCAGATTATTTGAATGTGATATTTATGGTCTAAAATATGTGATTATGAAGGTGTGAAAGTTTTAGGCTTCGATTTAGTAAATTTGCATGTGAATTTAGTCAAAAGGACTTATGGCTGACATTTTTGAAATGTGATAGGCTAATCTACAAGGACCTAATAGTGCATGTAATCAAAAGGGAGGACTTGCATGTCAATTTCCCCCCCATCTAGTAGTGGCCGGCCATGACAATAGGATGCACAAAGGGTGATGGGCAAAACATGTCATAGACATGTTGTGTTGGTGCATCATGGGAGGAAACAATAAAATAAAATAAGGAGTATGGGTAATAAAATAATAATGGAAAGGTAAATGATGATGAAAAAAAATTGTCTCATCCATGTTTCCCCCCCATTGCCGTGAATTGAAGAAAGAAAAAAAAAGTGTTCATTCTTGAACATCTTTGGCCGAATAGAGGAAAGAAAGGAAGGGGAAGAGCTTGAGAAAATCGGCTATGGTGGTTTGCTAGACTAAGGTATGTTTGATGTTGTCCTTGAGATTCATGCATGTTTTTAGTTGTTAGTTTGAGTTCTACCTAGCCCATGGTTTAAATCTTTGCTATGAGATGGAGATGATATTCGGCCATGGGTGTTGTCTTCTTGGTTGATGTTTGATGTTGTGGTGATGAGGCATGAAGATGAGTTAAGTTTCGGCTAAGGTGGATTTGTGTTGATGTCATTTGCATGCTAAGTGTAAAGCTTTGTAATGATACATGTGATGGTGATTGATGACTCTTGGATTTTCATTTTGGCATTTTTGAGTTAGACATTAAGTTCTTTGTGTAACCCATGACCAAAATTGAATGGTATGGTGTCTTGATGCATTCGGCCATGGTAGAAAATAGATGTGAAATGGTAGTAAGGTGAAGTGCAAAATGTTAGTATTTGATTACTAGTGTATATATGCGTATTAGCCGAGTTTTGAACTTGAAACAAGATGATATATAATCAATACAAGTAACCATACTTGTAGGAAGTATTAAGCATATAATCGGCCTCAACATTGACATGCATATTCAGCCATAGGAAGAAGATTGGTGTTGCATGTATTCGGTTAGAGGCAAGCATATTGATGCTTTTATCTTGGCTTAGACAATCGGCTAAAAGGAAGTGTGGGTTAATATGTTGAGTTGATTCATGATTTCATATGTATGTGACTTTAATGTCTACTGTATATATATATGGGCTAAGTATCTTGTGTTCCTCTTTTCGATGCTCAAATGATTAAATCAATTTATTTGTTAAATTAAGCTCAAGAGCAAAGGGGAACTAAATCCGATAAAGGGAAGGAAAAAGTGGTCGAATAGCCATCGGAATCGTTCAACAACATCCGAGGTAAGTTTTAAGTGATTAAACGTTGAGTAAATTCAATCATAATAGGACATAATGAGTTGATTTAATAAGATATGATGTGGCCATGATATGTTCTAAGCTCAAATGGTAAGTTCTTAAGTGTTTGAGCTTGGGAATTTAAGGGTAATTTGAAATAGTCTGCTTAGGACAGCAGCAGTAACGTGAATTTAGAAAATCACCATAAATTTATGAATTTGAATTAGAGGCTGAATGAGATATTAAATTAAAGCTTAATGAGTCTAGTTTCTTATAAAAGAAACCGTGTAAGCAAAGGAATTTCCGATAATGAGATACTTAAAGTTGTGTGAGACAGCGCAGAATGACACTATAATCCTCTGTTCTGTTTTTAGAAAATCATTATAAATTGTACAAAAATGGTTATAAGATAAAATTTATATGCTTAGACTCCTTAATGAGTCTAGTTTCAAATGAAATCAAATACAACACATTTTGAATTCTGTAAAATGAGAAATTTGATTTGTAGTGAAGAGTGGTCAGATTAGTCAAACAGTGAAACAGGGGAAACTTTAAGAAAAATCTGGTATTGATTGGCCAAACCTAAAATTCTGAAAATTTTATGGATGGAAGATATACGAGTCTATATTCAGGGAAAATTAACGGGAAGTGATTTGGAGTTTTGTAGCTCCAGTTATAAATAATTTAGTGACTACTGCTCAGGAAAACAGCTCGTAGTGAATATGTGATTTTGTTGTAAACATGGATAAAACTTGTTTTAGTTACTCATAAGCTATTGATTAAACCCATACGTGAATTCTAAATCGTGATATTGTAAAATGATACATGAGTGTTAGATGGATCTTTGATATTAAAATTTGTGAAATTGTAAGTTTATGAGTATTCGAATATGAAATGATAGTATGGCGTGAAATTGAATTATTCATTGGGAAATGATTAATGTAGATTCGGCCAAGACAAAGTGTATACATGATAGTATATGTGATATGTGAAGTATATTTGGATAATTGTGATGTGAATGTATATATATGTGATAAGGCCTAATGGCCGATGTGATGAATGTGAAAGTGTATATATGTGATAAGGCCTAATGGCCGATGTGATGAATGTGAAAGTGTATATATGTGATAAGGCCTAATGGCCGAGGTGATGAATGTGAAAGTGTATATATGTGACAGGGCCGAGTGGCCAACGTGATGGATGTGAAAGTGTATAAATGTGATAAGTCCCGAAGGGCATTTGTGTCAGTACTATATCCGGGTTAAAACCCTGCAGGCTTTATGCGAGAATATTATCACTGATTAATGTCCGTAAGCTTCGTGCTCGTACTATATCCGAGCTCTAAAGACCCGATGACTACGTGTGGGGATTTTGTCCGGGTAAGACCCGATAACTTCGTGTGGAGATTATGTCCGGGTAAGACTTCGTAATAAGAATTGCTTATAAATATATTCAATGCGAAAGGTTAAACAGGTATGTACTCCAAGTTTATATGTGAGCTTGATTTGCACTAAATCATAAGGTAGTTATGTGATGCATACGAGAGCAATCTATGAGACTATTCCTATGATTATGTGACATCGGATCAGTGTGAGAGGTTATGTGAAATCATACGATATATCTATGTCACATGAGCTCACTTTTATGTGAAAGTTTATCTGCCTATTGTATATGATGAGATGTGCATATTCGGTAAAGGGATGGTATGCCCGAAGGAAGAGTGAAATAAAAATACGAACAACTATGTTATAATTTGATTGTTATCTGTTGACACTGCTTAAAACTTACTAAGCATTGTAATGCTTACTCCGTTTACTCTGTTTCCTCTGTTTTATAGATCTCATTTGGAAGCTACAGGCTCGGGGATCATCAGCAACTAGTCACACTATCACTATCCACTGTTTGGTACTGCTACGTTTTGGATTATCTTATGGCATGTATAGAATAGACTAGTGGCGGAAGAATATTTTTGGTTAATGTATATAAGCCATGCGAAAATGGCATCTTTTGAATGTTTACTTAGAGAAGTTTAAATTTTATCCCCGGCTGTGCTTAGTACTTATTTAAATGAATGATCTTTATTTCAAGAAAAAAATTCAAAATTTTACTGTTCTGACATGAGTTACAAGTCTGGTAATGCCCCTTACCTATTCCGGCGACGGTGACGGGATAGGGGTGTTACAGCCAGTGTAAGACATGTTTGGGACATGCATCAGCCTCGATGATGTTAGCCAGTGTAAGACATGTCTGGGACATGCATCGGTTATGTTTCATGCTAGTGTAAGACATGTTTGGGACATGCATCAGCACGTATACACGAGAGCTAGTGTAAGACCATGTCTGGGACATGGCATCGGCCTCGATGGAGATAGCTAGCATAAGACCATGTCTAGGACATGGCAGCGGCAACTTAACCCATGTTTGAGGCTTATAGAATATCCGGTAGTATTCCAAAAGGTTCAACTTTAAGAGTTGAGAAAGAGATTTAATAAGGAAAGTATGATAATGTTGTAAGTGTTATAGGTACCTATTTGGTAGGCATTAGTAATGAGCTCAATTAGAAAATATGATTTGAGTTGATGGTAATGAGTAAGTCCAGTTTATACTTACCTTTGAGCTATGAGCATCATTGATAAATGGTGAAGTTGTTGTTGTATATATATATTTATATGCAACTTACTAACCTTTATGCTTGCTCTCTTTCCTTCCCTTTTCTTTCAGTACTGCCATTTTGCTCGAGGATCCTTGAAGTCAGAGATATCGATCACACTATCAGTCGTAATACTCGGTATAGTTAGATTAATATTTTTGATTATGGCATGTATAGGGCTAGACTAGGGAGTTGTATTATTGAGAATTGTTTATGAATATTGGCTTAAAATAAAAGCCCTTCATTTTGTATTAAGCCTAGATAATGGTTGTTATTCATTTTGGCAAATGTATATGATGTTTCTTCTATGGATGAATTGTTGTCTTTTGGGATGGAATTAGCATATTGAAATGATCTTGTGTAGGTTGGGCAAATTGGGTAACAAAATGGCTTAGAAGATAGCCTAGTTTGTCCACACAGGCAAGACACACGGGCGTGTGTTTAGACCGTGTGTGACACACGGCTCACCCCCATGGGTGTGTGTTATGGTCGTGTGTCCCTTACACTTAAACTTTTAAATCAGTATTGTCCATGGTTAGGCCACACGGGCGTGTGGCATAGCCGTGTCTACAAGCAATATTACCCACGGGTAGGCCACACAGGCGTGTGTCGTTGCCGTGCCCTAAAGTCAGTGTCATACACGGGCTGAGGACGTGGGCGTGTCCTGAGTCACACGAGCGTATGGAACCCTAAAGCATGAATTTCACCAAGTTTTTCTTAAATTCTCACTTAAGTCTAATCGTCTCGAATGTATATTTTGGGCCTCATAAGCCGATTCAAGGAAATAATTACTCATGAAAGTAAAAGTCTTAAAATTTATCAAAATTTTACCAGCCAGTTTTGTATAGTGGATTGAGTTAAGTCAGGTAACACCTCGAACCATGTCCCGATGTTGGATATAGGTGATGGGCGTTACATTTATTGGTGTCAGAGCATGGTTTAGTCGGTTCTAGGACTAACCTAGCTAAAGTACGAGTTTAGCCATACATGCCATAAATATATATTGATAGTGTGATGATTCCTGACAATTATAAATTTTGTTTTTCTTATATAGTAAATGGATTCTATTGGAGCCACAGCAAAAGACGTGGAAAGTAATGCGCCAGCTCCAGTAGAAGGGACCGCGCCGATAGAGAGTGAGCCCATAAGTATAGGCCAAGGCGGAGGAGGGGCTAGGGAAGCTTACCTCCGAATGATGGATGCTTGGTACATAGAGTTTGTTCGTGAGAACCCGAACACTCCACCTCCCCCACCTCCTCCTATTCCTCAGTATGCCCCGATTGCTCCACAAGGTATGGACATGTTTAGGAGAGAAAAGCCTCCGGTAGACAAGATCCGGAAGTAAGGGGTCGAGGAATTTCGAGCTAGTGTAGATAATGAACCGAAGAGAGTAGAGTTCTGGATAGAAAATACCATAAGGGTATTTGATGAGCTATCATGCGCACCCGATGAGTGCGTGAAGTGTACCGTGCCACTCTTACAAGACTTAGCTTATCAGTGGTGGAACACTCTTGTGTCTGTTGTACCGAGAGAGAGGATCACTTAGGAATTTTTCCAAGAAGAGTTTCGAAAGAAGTATATTTAACAGAGGTTCGTGGATCAAAAAAGGAAGGAATTTCTAGAGTTGAAGCAAGGTAGTAAGCTGTGACGGAGCATGAGCGTGAGTTTATGAAGCTCAGCAAATATGTGCAAGAATGCATATCCACTGAAGCTACTATGTGTAAGAGTTTTGAGGATGGCCTCAATGAAGACATTTGAGTGTTTGTGGGCATCCTAGAGTTAAGAGCATTTGTGATTCTCTTTGAGAGAGCATGTAAAGCAAAAAAGTTGGTAAATGAGAGGAGGAAGCCGGCCACTGAGTCGCGAGATTTAAAGAGAAGGCAGATGGGGAAGACCCATTAGTCTTCCTCTGAGAGGTCGAAAGAAATTAATACCCGATCTAACGCTTCAATGGGATTTTCATGGAGGAACAAAAATTGACAAAATATGACGTCTAAAGCCCAGACCACTTTGGTTGCTAGTGTCGACAGTATACGGCCAAATAGGCAGGAGTGTCTACAATGTGGGTGATGCCACTTGGGCGAATGCCGAGTAAATGAGAGGGGTTGTTTCAAGTGTGGGTTGTTAGACCACTTCATCCGAGATTGTCCCAAAATAAATGACAAATAGAAAAATCAAGAGGTGAGGGCGAGTAGTGCTCCTTTGTGGGGCAGACCCCAAAGAAATACGGGCAGTGGAGCTAACAGTAGAGGCGCAACTAGAGATGTAATGGCAAGGTCTGAGGGCAGAGCGCCTGCGAGGACTTATGCTATCCGTGCTCGTGAGGAGGCAGAATCTCCTAACGTGATTATGGGTACTTTTTCTATTCATGACATTTATGTTGTTGCTTTGATTGACTCGGGGTCTACCCACTCCTATATATGTATGGATTTGATGACTCGTTTAAACATGTTAGTAGAGTCCACTAAGTTTGTAATAAAAGTGTCTAACCCGTCAGGCAAACATGTATTAGTGGACCAAGTATGTAGAAACTGTCCTTTGATGACTAAAGGCCATTGCTTTCTGGCCAACTTGATGTTATTGTCGTTTAATGAATTCAATGTAATTCTTGGGATGGATTGGCTAACCTCCCATGGTGTTGTAGTAGACTGTGGAAGAAAAGTAATCCAGTTAAGATGTGAGGATGTTGATGTTCTTCAAGTTGGGTCAGATAACCTGCCTATGGTAATATCATTTTTAGTCGTTGAAAAATATTTGAGAAAAGGTTATGAAGCTTATTTAGCTTTTGTGCTGAATACCCAAGTGTCCGAGTCGAAGATTGAGTCAGTACCAGTGGTTTATGAGTTTATAGATGTTTTTTCAGAAGAGTTGCCTGGGTTACCTCCAGAAAGAGAAGTTGAGTTTGGTATAGAGTTAGTTCCCGGAACAACGCCAATCTCGATTGCACCGTATAGAATGGCCCCCACTGAGTTGAAGGAGTTGAAAGTGCAGTTGTAAGAGTTAACAGATAAAGGTTTTGTTAGACCGAGTTACTCACCATGGGGTGCTCTAGCGCTTTTTGTGAAAAAGAAGGACGGGTCGATGAGGTTATGTATCGACTATAGACAACTTAACATGGTGACAGTGAAGAACAAGTATCCTTTACTGAGGATTGATGATCTCTTCGATTAACTAAGAGGAGCCACTGTATTTTTTAAAATAGATTTGAGGTCAGGTTACTACCAGTTAAGAGTCAAGGAACAAGATGTGTCGAAGATTGATTTTCGGATGAGATATGGGCATTACGAGTTTCTTGTTATGCCTTTCGGATTGAAAAATGCTCCAGTGGTATTTATGGGCTTGATGAACCGCATCTTCTGACCGTATTTGGATAGGTTCGTCATCTTTTTAATTGATGACATCTTGGTTTATTCACGTAACGAGAATGAGCACGCGGAGCATTTGAGAACTGTGTTGCAGATCTTAAGGGATAAGCAACTTTATGCCAAGTTTAGTAAGAGCGAGTTTCGGCTCAAGGAGGTCGGGTTTCTAGGACATAGAGTGTCGGGTGATGGAATCCGAGTTGATCCAAATAAGATCTCCACCATTGTGGAGTGGAACCCGCCGAGGAATGTGACAGAGGTTTGCAGTTCTCTGGGGCTAGCGGGATACTATAGACGATTTATAAATGGATTCTCCATGATAGCTACACCAATAACAAGGCTACTGCAGAAAGATGTCAAGTTCGAATGGACAGAAGAGTGCCAACAGAGCTTCGAGAAATTAAAAGCTTTGTTGACTAAAGCCCCAATTTTAGTGCAACTTGAGTCGGGCAAGAAATTTGTAGTTTTTAGTGACGCTTCCCTAAATGGTTTAAGGTGTATGCTAATGCAAGAATGCAAGGTTATAGCCTATGCCTCAAGATAGCTAAAACCTTATGAGAGGAATTATCTGAACCACGATTTAGAGCTAGCAGCTGTGGTGTTCGCACTGAAAATTTGGCGACACTATTTGTATGGTGAGAGATGCCGAGTATTTAGTGATCACAAGAGTCTGAAATATATAATGACTCAGAAAGAGTTGAATTTGAGGCAACGATGATGGTTAGAGCTAATAAAAGATTATAAGTTAATTATCGACTATCATCCGGGAAAGGCAAACGTAGTCGTCGATGCTTTGAGTAGGAAGTCATTGTTTGGCTTGAGAGCCTTCAACGCTCAATTGACTACATCTAGTGATTGATAGGTCCTAACAGAGTTGAGAGCCAGATTGACTTTCCTTCATGAAGTTCGTGAAGCTTAAAAAGATGACGAGAAACTACAAGCCAAGAGAACTCAGTGTAAATCAGAGATAAGTCAGATTTTTGTATTAGTACTGATGGGTGTATAATGTTCAAAGACAGAGTTTGTGTACCCAAAAATAGTGAGCTTATTTAGAAGATTTTACGAGAGGCACACAGTGGTTGTTCATCAGTTCACCCGGGTAGCGTGAAAATGTACCACGACCTTAAGAAAATGTATTGGTGGTCGAGTATAAAAAGAGAAATTTCAGAGTTCATTTCCAAGTGCCTAGTGTGTCAACAAGTAAAGGCTGAACATCAAGTGCCTTCGGGTTTACTTCAGCCTATTATGATTCCCGAGTGGAAATGGGATCGTATCACCATGGGCTTTGTGACCAGTTTGCCTCTAACCCCGAATAATAGAGATGCAGTATGGGTTATTGTCAATAGACTTACTAAGTCAGCACACTTCATACTAGCGCGTGTCAACTACTCCATTGAGAAGTTGGCAGACTTGTATGTTTCTGAGATTGTGAGGCTTCATGGTGTGCCGTTATCGATTATATCTGATCGAGACTCGAAGTTTACCTCAACGTTTTGGAAAAAGTTACAAGAGGATCTAGGAACCAAGTTGAGTTTTAGTACGGCATTTCATCTGCAAACTGACGGACAATTGGAAAGAGTAATACAGATCTTAGAAGACATGTTAAGGTGCTGCGTTCTTGAATTTCAAGGAAGTTGGGAAATATACTTACCATTGGTTGAATTCGCCTACAACAACAGCTATCAGTCGTGTCTGAAAATGGCACCTTATGAAGCTTTGTACGAGCAAAGGTGCTAAACACCCTTATTCTGGACCGAGTTGAGAGAGAATCAGATTCACGGGGTGGATTTGATTATAGAGGCTGAGGAAAAAGTTAAGGTGATTCGTGACTGTTTGAAAGCCACCTCGGATAAACAAAAATCCTATGCTGATTTGAAACGAAGGGAGATTAAATTTAAAGTCGGGGATAAGGTATTTTTGAAAGTTTCCATGTGGAGGAAAGTCCTCAGATTTGGTAGAAAGGGCAAGTTAAGTCCTCGTTTCATACGACCTTATAAGATTACCGAGAGAGTAGGGCCAGTTGCCTACCGTTTGGAATTGCCGCCAGAGTTAGAAAAGATTCATGATGTGTTTCATGTGTCTATGTTACATCGATACAGATTAGACCCTTCGCATATAATTGCGGCAACTGAAGTTGAGATTCTTCCAGACATGACTTATAGTGAAGAGCTGGTCAAAATTTTAGCTCGAGAAGTCAAACAGCTAAGAAATAAAAATATCCCACTTGTGAAGGTTTTGTGGCATAGACATGGAGTTGAGGAAGCCACATGGGAACCTGAGGAGTCTCTGAGAGAACAGTACCCGAACTTAATCACCAGTAAGATTTCTAGGGACGAAAATCCCTAAGGGGGAGAAATGTAACAACTCGATTTAGGGCCTAGTCGGAACAGTGGTCCTGGGACCACAAATTTGAAGATAGAAAAATTATTTTTATTATTTTTATGAGGTTATAGCACAATTATATTAGTGCATGAAAAAATTGGTGAGTTAATTTTAATATTTTCAAGCCCGATTACGAAAAAGGACTAAATCGCATAAAGGTCAAAAGTTACATTTTAGTACGCAAATGTGTTAAATAGCTAGAAAATCATAATTCAAGGCTTTTAAAGGTAAATTACACCCTTTTTAATAGTGTTGGCCAGCCATGTGATGGATTTTAAACAAATAGTCAAAGTATTAGGTAGATGATGTCATGATTAGGTGATAAAATAATGCCTAAAAGCCTAGCTATCATTTTCTTCTTCTCCATCTTATTTCTTCACTGAAATTATCATCAAATATTGAGGGTTGAAAGCTCAAAAATCTGTAGCAACTTAAAGCACTCATAAGTAAGTGATTTTAATTAGTTTTCTTCAAGATTTTTACACTTTTGAGACCCTTGAAGCATGAGCTTTCAAATGAGGGTGATATCTTACAAAATGGTCAAGAGTTTAAGATTTTTCCATGGACGTATTTTTGGTATATGCTAAGTTTTTATGGAGGAATATGAGTCCTATTTGTGTTATAAACAACTTTTATGAAGGGTGTTGCATGAAAACACCTAGAGGGACTATTTTGCATAAGTTGCAAATTAAGTAATAAGTGTGTGAAATAGTGAGAATTTTGGGTTTCTCTAGTAGTAAAAAGAGTTTAGCTAGGCTTGAAATACGAAGAAATTTGATAAAAATCAAATTTTGAGCATGGGGGTAAAATGGTCATTTTGCTAAAGTCTAGGGGCAAAATGGTCATTTTACCAAAGATAGAAATTTTAGATAGCCTAATTGTGTTTAATGACTAAATGAGTGTATTTTGTTCTTATAGATCAAGATTTGCCAAAATCGAGCCTAGATCGAGGCAAAGCCAAGTAATTCGATTAATCAGACTAGTCAAGTACTTTTTGTAAACCGAGGTAAGTTCTATGTAAATAATAAAACTATATTTTTAATGCATGTATTCGATTGTTATTGATTTGATATAGCATAAATTTCTAGAATTGGAACTAAGTATATGTATTCATGATTGAGAAAGTTGAAAGATCCAGTAAGCACCCGAGGAAACAAACCGGATATTCATGCCATGACATGGTGTTATGTGAGAGCCAGTATAAGACCATGTCTGGGACATGGCATCAGCATTGAGACAAGGGCTAGGGTAAGACGTGTTTGGGACATGCATCAGCTGCATCATGATAGCCCGTGTAAGACCACGTTTGGGACATGACATCGGTGTAGAGGTGAGTGCTAGTGTAAGACATGTCTAGGGCATGCATCGGCCTCGATGATGCTAGCCAATGTAAGACGTGTCTGGGACATGCATCAGCTAAGTTTCGTGCTAGTGTAAGACATGTCTGGGACATGCATCAGCACGTATACATGAGAGCTAGTGTAAGACCATGTCTGGGACATGGCATCGGCCTCGATGGAGATTGCCAATGTAAGATCATGTCTGCGACATGGCAGCGGCAACTTAACCCATGTTTGAGGCTTATAGAATATCTGGTAGTATTCCAAAAGGTTCAACTTTAAGAGTTAAGAAAGAGATTTACAGGTACCTATTTGGTAGGCATGAGTAATGAGCTCGATTAGAAAATATGATTTGAGTTAATGGTAATGAGTAAGTCCAGTTTATACTTACCTTTGAGCTATGAGCATAATTGAAAAATGGTGAAGTTTTTGTTGTATATATATATTTATATGCAACTTACTAAGCTTTATGCCTACTCTCTTTCCTTCCATTTTCTTTCAGTACTGCCATTTTGCTCGAGGATCCTTTAAAGTCAGAGATATCGATCACACTATTAGCCGTAATACTCGGTATGGTTGGATTTATATTTTTGATTATGGCATGTATAGGGCTAGACTAGGGAGTTATATTATTGAGAATTGTTTATGTATATTGGCTTAAGATAAAAGCCCTTCATTTTATATTAAGCCTAGATAATGGCTATTATTCATTTTGGAAAATGTATATGATGTTCCTTCTATGGATGAATTGATGTCTTTTGGGATGGAATTAGCATATTGAAATGACCTTTTGTAGGTTGGGAAAATTGGGTAACAAAATGGCTTGGAAGATAGCCTAGTTTGTCCACACGGGCAAGACACACGGGCGTGTGTTTAGACCGTGTGTGACACACGGCTCACCCCCATGGGTGTGTGTTTTGGCCGTGTGTCCCCTTGCACTTAAACTTTTAAATCAGTATTGTCCACGGTTAGGCCACACAAGCATGTGCCATAGCCATGTCTATAAGTCAGTATTTCCCACGGGTAGGCCACACGAGTGTGTGTCATGGCCGTGCCCTAAAGTCAGTGTCCCACACGGGCTGAGGACGTGGGCGTGTCTAGAGTCACACGGGAGTGTGGAACCCTAAAGCATGAATTTCACCAAGTTTTTCTTAAATTCTCAGTTAAGTCTAAATTGTCTCGAATGTATGTTTTTGGCCTCGTAAGCCCATTCAAGGAACTATTTGCTTATGAAAGTAAAAGTTTTAAAATTTATCAAAATTTTACCGCCCGGTTTTGTATAGTTGATTGAGTTAAGTCAGGTAACACCTTGAACCATGTCTCGGCATCGGATATGGGCGAGGGGTGTTCATGCATAATGTACAATAAGACTCATGATCATAATTCATTTATTCACATCTTATCGGGGTCTCATCAATTCATAATCTCAATATTTATGAGCTTTGTGTACGTATTTGCACCCTTTCAACATGATCATAGCTTGTCATCTCTTTGACATAATCTTTAGATTAACCGTTGAACCACTGGGAATTACTAAAGGATACTCGGGAATTCTCATAAACATTGTAAGATTCCAATGCCATATCCCAGATATGGTCTTACATGGGATCACAAATAGAAGCCAATAGCCCAGCTATGGTCTTACACGATGTTTCATATTGATGCCAATGCCATATCCCAAATATGGTCTTATATGGGATCATATGTTGATGCCAATGCCATGTCCCAAACATGGTCTTACATGGGATCTCATAACGATGCCAATGTCATGTCCCAGACATGGTCTTACATGGGATCACACATAGCCCTAATGTCATGACATTTGTATCCTAACTATTCCTAAGGTTCAACCGGGATTTTGAGGTATCAAACTCATCGAATCATCATCAAGTCTTCATTAATTTAATCCACAGAGACAATTACACAATTCATGCAATATTAAAGCATGAAAAACATAATAATATAATGTTGCATTATTTACACACGAACTTACCTCGGTACTCAAAATATGGCTACTATTCAATTTAGTCCACAACCTTGCTCTTTCCTCTGTTTATGTCCGGACTTTGTTTCTTGATCTATAATAGAAAATTTCGCTTATTTAATTATCACATTGTTCAAGATAGTCCATAAATCACACTTTGGAAAAATTACAATTTTGCCCCTAAACTTTCTCATAATTACAAATTAGCCCTTAGGCTTGTAAAATGAAATGTGTTCATTTCTTTTGCTACCCAAGCCTAGTGAACTTATAACATACTCATAGAAGCCCACATTTCTCATTAAATCAAACATCTTGCTACCCATTTTACAAACTTTACAAATAAGTCCTATTTAGCCATTTTCACTA
This sequence comes from Gossypium hirsutum, assembly GCF_007990345.1. NCBI lineage: Eukaryota > Viridiplantae > Streptophyta > Magnoliopsida > Malvales > Malvaceae > Gossypium > Gossypium hirsutum. The sequence continues at coordinate 56,999,496 of NC_053426.1, read as the reverse complement.
GAAACCACTTGGTTAAAGACATCAAACATTCATATTCCTCCATTAAACATCAAAACACATGCATGTCATACATGGGTCAAATTTCAAACATGAACCCTGCTAAAAAATATGGCTAGAAATAGGTAAATCGAATTACAAGGGTTTAAAAAATGTACAAAGCATTAAAAATGGGCTAGGATACACTTACTATTGAGCTTGAAAGTTGAAGAAACCCTAGCTATGGAACCCTAGAGATTTTCAGCCAAGGAGGGAGAAGATGGATGCAATTTTGACTTAATTTTCTCTTTTTATTCTTTTATTAACAAAATGACAAAAATGCCCTTAAGGGTCTTTCTTTCAAATTTTTCCTATTCATGTCCATTTTTGTGCACAAAAATAGAAATTGGGCAAATTTTTATTTAAGGACCTCTAATTAATAATCCATGGCAATTTCATGCTTAAGGCTTCTAGAACTCACATTTTGCAACTTTTGCAATTTAGTACTAAATGTCAAACTGGACACTTTATCAATGAAATTTCTTCATGAAATTTTCATACAAGTATGCAATCATATCAATGATCTCCTAATAATCATAAAATAATTATTTCTACTTCAAATTTGTGGTCTTAAAACCACTGTTCTGACTAGGCCCTAATTCGGTTGTTACAAAGACACACGCCCATGTGTCTACCCGTGTGGACGAAATAAAGTTATTTCCTAGCTTTATTTCTCATCTAAATTCGCCAATAACCTACACCAACACTTAAAAGTATATACTAGCCAATTCAAGCATTAAATCCAAGCCAATTCTAACATCTAATATGATATTTTATCATATGCAATTATGATTATAATCTTACCTTTTTTTAACTTATATGTTAAGCATAACTTGATTAACCATATTTAACAAACTTAACACATAGGTATTTTTCTTAATATAACCTTATATTTATACCAAAAAAACTATTACTAAGCATTCCAATAGCTAGTTTACAAACCACATTCATATGCCATAATAGGCCAAGTTACCTATATATGTCATTATACCAAAAAAAAATTTACTATTTATACCAAAACAAGTTAGTGGATAGTGTGATGATGCTCCAACTAATCTCCAACCTTCGTAAGCTCTCGAGCACTATAAAATAGAGAAAATAAAACCTAGTAAGCATTATAAGCTTAGTAAGTTCGTATCACAGGAATTAAAACTTACCACTCATATTTAATTATATTAAGTATGTAACTCCCCAAATTGTGGGTGCTCATCTTTTGTATGTTGTATAACTCAATTGCATGTTTGTCTCAATGGTTAAGTGTCCTAGAGAGTGCCTGAGAAGTCTTGGGGTCAAGCCTAGGCAATTGCAAAAAACTTTGTTTTTAAGAATAACCCTTGCTTTTGGTTGGTGATCTTTTAAATTTTTGTGAGTAAAGGTTGTCATAAAGAGCCTATTGATCTAATGGTAAGTGGCATGTAGGGTATGCCTTGGGGTCTAAGGTTCAAGCAGTTGCAGGGTGGAAGGAGTATTATATTTTTGCTACAAGTGCTACGGAGGTATCCTAAGTTGACTGAAATTGTGATGCTAGTGGAAGTCTGAATGGGCGGTTGAGTAGATTAAGGTGGAGAGATTTTAGGAGAGTGATAAGGGGAGGAGAAAGTCATGTTTAAGATGTAGTAGTGTTGTGCCAAAATTGAATTCTTATTGGGGAGAGTTTCGGCTGAGGTGAGATAGGTTGGAGAGTCAAGTGTGGGAGTGTCGAATTGAGAGTTCTCTTTGGCAAAAATCTGCTTTAGCTTCCTTTTTTCTGTTGGTGTCGATTTTTTCTATTGTTTTTTATGCGGTTCTCTTGATTGTTAAGGCCGATTAGTGCTGATTCTTTTGGGACTTTTCTCCTTAGTGTTTTGCGACCTTATGTTTTTTGTCCGACCTCTTACTTCGGAGTTATTAATTTCTGTTTCCCCCTTTCTCTTTTGGCATCTTCTCTTCTGCTTAACCGATTGCTACTTTTCTTTTTTGTCTCTTCCAGAATTGGTTTTGTTCTTAAGGCCGATTACCTTGCCATTTCTCATATTCTTTTCCTTCACTTTTCTACTCTCTCTTCAACCCTTCTCTTTTCACTGGTGGGTGATCGAATACTATTGGGTAAGTCATGATTTGTCTCTACTCTTTCGACATATTTTCTCTTTTCCCTAGATACCGATTTCTATCTCTTTTCTCTTTGGTCATGGTGTTTTGTTTTGGGTTTTAGTATTACACGTGGAGTGAAGGAGTTTGTTAGGATTCCAGAAGTGATTGAAATCTTCCTCTCATCTCTCGTTCTAAGGTAACGCTATTCGTTGGTTTTTATTGAACTAAGGCACGTTGGTTTGGGGTTCTTTGGTCTTGGCCAAATATTTCATTCCATTGTTGAGAACTGTGTTTTCGTTGGATTGATATGCAATGTTCAACCCTCGTGTATAAGCAACATGTATAATGGATTCTTTTCCCATGCAGATAATCACCATGGTGTCTGTTATCAACTTTCGTCAGTGTTCTAAGCAAGCTTAAATCATGCTTGTGCAAGCAAGGTGATAGTAAGTAATCTACTGGAACAAGTTCGATTAAGGTTTCTTTAATGCTTCTGTTAGGTTTTTAATCTAACATTCTATTGTAATAGGTTGGAGTGCACGTGGGCTAATTCGCTTGTTTTCGCAACTAGGTGTGTAATCACACAACTATTAGCATAGGTCGGCAAAAGCCAAAAATGTACGACTGATGACGCTACATGAGCATACGCTCGCTCATACAGTGATTTGAATGCATGAACCATGGGCATTCAATCGTGGAGGCCACCAGGATCAATTTCATTGGGCTTAGGTCAATTGTGGCCACGTTGGGCTGAAATGGGTCATTTGGGCCCCACAAGCTCATGGGCCTGCACGGGTAAACTACCCAGACATATGAAGACTTTGGGCCAGGCTGTGTAGTTCGTACGGTCAAGGCAACTATTTGGACTTATTAGGCCACACAAGCGTGTAGGCCCTCATGGGCCGTGTTATGGGTTTTGGGCCCATTTCCACTGTTTAACTGTTAGGGTTGCACGATTCATTTGAGATGACTGTGGACCTACTGTAGGGTCAGTAAGGACATTTAGACCCCGTGCTGATGAAAAGACTGTTATACCCCTAAAAGGTAAAATGTTTGATATACTCCTATGATATTTTTTGTTGTATTCGAGCATGACATTTTTCATACATGTATTATATTATGACATGACATGATGCATGGGGGTGGGATTGATATTGTTGGAGGAAGTGTACTGTACTGGCAGCTCTGCTGCAAATACTATTTAGTGCCACAACTGATGCTATATTCTGAAGTGTAGGGATGGGTGGGTCGATTTTATCCCCACATGGAGTGTAGGGCTGGACGAAGTGGAGTGTAGAGGATGGATAGGTAGGATCTCTGTGTGCATCTCTGATACTGTACTGAATTGGGCTAGGGCCTATATTGATACTGTTACTATAATGGGCTAAGGCCCACACTGATATTGCCATTGATATGGGCTTAGGCCCAAACTATTTTGCGCTGCATCATTTACTGCTTGATACATAGAGATTGCACACTAAGTTTTCATAACTCACTCTTTTGCTTATTTGCGTAGGTAATCCTTAGGCGGGTCAGTGCTGCGAGGGACTCGGAGATGGCTACACCACTGTTTATGCTTTTGTATTTGACTTTAAGTAAAAGTAGTTTATTTTTGTAATAAGGCCGCTTTAAGTTTTTATTTGGAGATGGCTACACCACTGTTTTCATAACTCACTCTTTTGCTTATTTGCGTAGGTAATCCTTAGGCAGGTCAGTGCTGCGAGGGACTCGGAGATGGCTACACCACTGTTTATGCTTTTGTAATAAGGCCGCTTTAAGTTTTTATTTTTATTTGGGGATTTATTAATGTTAGTTTATTTCCATTAGCAATAGGGCTCGGGTTTTCAAAAGGTAAATGTTTTCAACTACCTTACTATGCAATTTGTTTTAAAAGCTTCCGCCTCAAACAATAATTTTAAAGTATAATAACAATTTTAATATGACACATGTTTTGCTAAACCAACCTACAATTTAACAATAACCAAGATAGGATAACTACTCTTAAAGATCGCAATGGAGTTTTAATACAAAACAGACTTTACATGAAACTACGCTTTTCAAAACACACTCCAATGTGACATCGCAGATTCGACCATAACGTCTAGGTCAAGTTTGGGGTGTTACATTTAGTGGCATCAGAGCCAGGTTGCAAAACTTAACTGTAGATTTGGGTTTTCTTAAAACATAAGTTTTTAAAAGAACTATATCAAAAGGTTGAAAAGTATTTTTAAAGTTTTATTTTTGAATGTGTGGTCTACTGAGTCTCCGGCGCCAATTCAGTAAGTCCTCTAAAAACTACTACTTGTTTAATACTAATACTATTGTAGACAATAAACTATACTGAAATACTTTGCTTCAGGTAAACTCAATCAGCAATGAAACTACGATCTGCGAAAAAGAAAATTTTGGATTACTGATAATATTCTTCTCATAAAACATCTTGTAATAAACACTGGAACTGTAAAACTAATGCATAAAACTATTAATACAGATTAAGCGTAACTCGATAATGAGCACCAGAGGTACTATTGGAAGGGGTACAAGAGGCCACGGCGGAGGCCGTGGAGGTACTCGGGTTGGATCGTCAGCATCTGGCCATATGCCTAACAATGAAGCTAGAGAGGTACCAGCTTCACCTGTGACTGAAACTAGGTCGTATGATCATGTAGTTGGGGACGATGTACTGTCCCAAGCTATGTTGCAAATTTTAGAAAGGGTTGCTGGGCCCAATACTAGTACTGTGGGCTGTGGGTCAGTGATGGAACGACTCAAGTCTAATGGGGCTGATATTTTTATGGGTATCGCTGGAGTTGCCCCTAATGTGGCTGAATATTGGATTGAGACCACTGAGAGGATCATGGATGACCTCGATTGCACCCCTGAGCAGAAACTGAAAGGTGCGGTGTCTTTGCTACGAGATGAAGCCTATCAATGGTGGCTTATAGTTAAAGAGCGTACTCAGCCTGACCGATTAACTTGGGAGTTGTTCAAAACAGCATTCTAAGGGAAATATGTGGGCACTAGTTATGAAGACGCCTGGAGGAGAGAGTTTCTGAATCTGACCCAAGGGGATAAGTCAGTAGCAGAATATAAGTCTGAGTTTTTGCGACTTAGCCGTTATGTGCGTGGGATGGTGGCAACAAAATATGAGCGCTGTGTTCGCTTTGAGGATGGCCTTAGAGATGATCTACGACTTTTGATTGCTCCATAGAAGGAGCGAGATTTTGCTGTGTTGGTGTAAAAGGTAAAAATCACCGAGGATGTGAAGCGCTCTGAGTGCTAGAATCGTGAGACGGAGAGAGGTAGGAGTAAGAGGGTTTGGGTGCCCTCAAGTTCAGTTGGGAGGTCTAAGAAAAATGCCTAAGTTGATGGGCCAGTCAGACCTATTATTGCTTTTGGGCCGCAGCCTTGTGCTATTTGTGGGAAACGCCATCAGGGCATGTGTTGGGTACAGATGGGGGAATGTTTGAGGTGCGGGTCTTTGGAGCATCGCATCAGAGATTGTCCACGTAGGCCCGATCAGATGCAAGCTATGGGTATGGGTACTATTCAGTCACCAAGGGGGATTCAGTAGCCATTGAGAAGCCATGGTCAGGCCAGAGGTGGAAATGGTATGGGTCATGCTCGTGGAGCACTAGGCAAAGGTACTGGTCATACTGAAGTAAGGCAGCCGATACTGGTTTATGTTGCACATCACCGAGAGGACGAAGAAGCCCCAGATGTTATTACGGGTACGTTCTTTATTCATAATGTACCTTATAATGCATTGATTGATGTTGGGTTTACGCACTCGTATGGAGCATGTACTGTATCTGAGACTTTGGGTGTGATGGTTGTAAACACTACGAGTGAGGTTACTGTGTTGAGTCCATTTGGACAGTCAGTGAGAGTGAATAAACTGTTTAAGAATGTAGCTTTGGAGGTTCAAGGAATAATCTTTGTAGAGGATTTAATGGAACTGCCTTGTGGAGAATTCGGCTTGATATTAGGCATGTACTGGCTGGTTAATCATCAGGTGAATTTGGACTGTACTGTGAAGCGGGTGGTACTGAAAACTGAAATGGGTAATGAGGTAGTTGTGATTGGGGAGCGACAGAATTATCTTTCGAATATGATTTCTGCACTCGGAGCTGAGAAGTTGGTTCATAAGGGTTGTGAGGCGTATCTAGCCTACATCAGTACTTCGAGTTTTGAGGTTTCATCTATTAAAAATATCAAAATAATTAAGGATTTTTCAAACGTCTTTCCCGATGAGCTACCTGGGTTACCTCCAAACTGTGAAGTTGAGTTTGGGATTGAACTTCTACCTGGTACAACTCTGGTGTCCATCGCCCCTTATAGATCGAGGGTTCATCTATCCTAGTGTGTCTCTGTAGGGAGCACCGGTGTTATTTGTGAAAAAGAAGGACGAAACCATACATATGTGCATCAACTATCGGCAACTGAATAAATTGACTGTTAAGAATAAGTACCATTTACCGAGGACTGTTGATCTATTTGATCAGTTTCGTTGAGCTTCAGTTTTCTCTAAGATAGATCTTCTATCTTGGTACCATCAATTGAGGGTCAAAGAGACTGATGTTTTCAAGACAACGTTTATGACTCGTTATAGTCATTATGATTTCCTAGTGATGCCATTTGGATTGATGAATGCACCAGCATCTTTTATGGATTTAATTAAATAGAGTGTTCTAACCCTATTTGGATCGTTCGTAGTGGTGTTTATAGAAGACATTCTGGTGTATTCGAGGACTGAGGATGAACATGATGCACATCTTCGAGTTGTTTTGCAGATTTTGAGGGAGAAACAATTATACGCTAAATTCAGTTAGTGTGAATTCTGGCTACTAGACGTAACTTTCCTGGGTCATTTGGTATCTGCTGAGGGGATTAGGGTTGATCCTTGAAAAATTGAAGCTATTCTGGATTGGAAGTAGCCTAAGTTGGTATCTGAGATTTGAAGTTTTCTGGGTTTAGTTGGGTATTATAAACGGTTTGTTGAGGGATTTTTGTTGATTGTTGTACCTCTGACTAAGTTGTTGCGTAAAGGTGTACCGATTGACTAGACTGATAAGCATCAAGGAAGTTTCGAGAGGCTTAAGAAGGTTCTGACTGAGGCCCCTATCTTGATTCAGCCAAAATCTAGGAAAGCGTTTGCTATCTATAGCGATGCATCACGCGTTGGTTTGGGTTGTGTGTTGATGCAAGAAGGTAAGATGGTGCCTTATGCGTCTCGTCAGCTTAAAACGCATGAGACAAACTATCGGACACATGACTTGAAACTGGCCACGGTGGTATTCACACTGAAAATTTAGAGGCACTATTTGTACGGTGAGAAGTGTATCATTTACACAGATCACAAGAGCCTCAAGTATCTCCTCACTTAGAAGGAGCTAAACCTTAGGCCGCATAGATGGATTGAGCTAATTAAGGATTATGACTGTTCGATTGAATACCATCCGGGTAAGGCTAATGTAGTAGCCGATGCACTGATTCATAGGGCTGTTACTAATTTGAGGCCGATGTTTGCTCGTCTTAGATTAATCGATGATGGTAGTATACTAGCCAAACTTCAAGTTAAATCAAGGTGGATTGAACAGATTAAGTGTAAGCAGTTGGAGGATGAGTCATTGGGTTCTCGAATCTGGCAGACAGAGAGTGGAAAAGCTTCTGATTTTGGACTGAATAATGAAGAGGTACTGTGTTTCCATGGGAGAGTTTGTATACTGAAGGATATTGATCTGAGGCAGCCTATACTGCAAGAGGCGCGTAGTAGTCCTTATGCTATGCATCCTAGCAGAACTAAAATGTACTGAGACCTTCAGGAGTTATATTCATGGCCAAGTCTTAAATGTGAAGTTACAAATTTTGTGAGTAAATGTCTGACTTGCCAGCAGGTTAAGGCGGAGCATCAGTTGCCTTCAGGGTTGCTTCAGCCAGTTAAGATTTTGCTTTGGAAGTGGGAGAGAGTAATTATGGACTTTGTTAGTGGGTTGCCCTTAACGCCTACTAAGAAGGATTCAGTATGGGTCATTGAGGGTTGATTGACTAAATCTGCCCATTTCATACATGTTCGTACTGATTACTCGCTGCAAAAACTGGCTAAGCTGTATGTATCTGAGATAGCGCGACTACATGGGGTACCGATTTCTACAATATCTGATAGAGATCCTCGCTTCAGATCTCAGTTCTGGAAAAAGTTACATGTAGCATTGGGTACAAGGTTGGACTTCAGTACTGCGTTCTATCCTCAGACAGATGGTCAGTCAGAGAGGGTGATTCAGATACTGGAGGATATGTTAAGGAGTTGTGTGATTAACTTCCAGGGCATTTGTGAGGATTACTTGCCATTGGCAGAGTTTACGTACAATAATAGCTACCAGTCCAGCATACAGATGGCACTTTACGAGGCATTGTATGGTTGTAAGTGTCGTACTCCTACATGTTGGACTGAGTTGGGCGAGTGGCGTGTTCTGGGTCCTGAATTGATTTCTGATACTGATGATAAAGTTAGATTGATTTGGGACAGACTCAAGGCAGCATCCGATAAGCAGAAGTCATTTGTGGATCTAAAGCATAAGGAGATCGAGTATTCTTTGGGGGACTTGGTGTTTCTTAAGGTCTCACCTTGGAAGATGGTATTGGGATTTGGTCAGAAGGGCAAGTTAAGCCCTAAGTTCATTGGGCCTTACCATATATAGAAGCGTGTGAAACCGATTGCCTACCAGCTTGAGTTGGCTTCGTAGTTGGACGAGATTCATAATGTGTTTCACGTCTCTATGCTGAAGCGGTGTCACTCTGATCCTGTGCATATCATCTCGACTGAGGAGGTTGAGGTTAGGCCTGATTTGACTTTTGAGGAGAAGCCAGATCAGATTTTAGACCGTGATGTGAAGGTTCTTAGAAGGAAGTCTGTTCCACTAGTTAAGGTGCTATGGTGAAATCACAGTTCTGAAGAAGCCACATGGGAACCCGAGGAGGTGATGCGACAACAATACCCTTATTTTTTTGATCAAGTAAATTTTGAGGTCAAAATTTTTTTAGGGGGTAGAGTTGTAACTCCCCAATTTGTGGTTGCTCATCTTTTATGTGTTGTATAACTCAATTGCATGCTTGTCTCAATAGTTAAGTATCCTAGGGAACGCTTGAGAAATCTTGGGATCAAGCCTGGGCAATTGCAAAAAACTTTATTATTAAGAATAACCCTTGCGTTTGGTTGGTGATCTTTTAAATTTTTGTGAGTAAAGGTTGTCATAAAGAGCCTATTGCTCTAGTGGTAAGTGGCATGTGGGGTGTACCTTGGGGTCTGAGGTTCGAGCAGTGGCAGGGTGGAAGGAGCATTATATTTTTGCTACAAATGCTAGGGAGGTAACCTAAGTTGACCAAAATTGTGATGCTAGTGGAAGTTTGAATGGGCAGTTGAGTAGATTAAGGTGGAGAGATTTTAAGAGAGTGATAAGGGGAGGAAAAAGTGGTGTTTGAGGTGTGGTGGTGTTGTGCTGAAATTGAATTCTTGTTTGGGAGAGTTTCAGCTGAAGTAGGATAGGTTGGAGAGTCAAGTGTGGGAGTGCCGAATTGGGAGTTCTCTTTGGCAAAAATCGGCTTTAGCTTCTTTTTTCTGTTGGTGTCGATTTTTGCTATTGTTTTTTATGCGGTTCCCTTGGCTGTTAAGGCCGATTAGTGTTTTTTCTTTCGGGACTTTTCTCCTTAGTGTTTTGCGACCTTATGTTTCTTTTCTAACCTCTTACTTCGGAGTTATTGATGTAACATCCTGATTTTTGGGTTTTTTTTGTGATTCTCGATATTTTGGTAAAGTTTTTAAAATTTGGTACTTGGTTGTGGAATTCATAATTTGGGTAGGTAAATGGGCTTATGGAAGGCCCATGTGTTGGCCAAAAAACCCGGTGGAATTTTTGAATTTTGGACATAAGAAGTTAGGGGCCTTGGATAGGTGGTCTTATTAAAATTTGTGGTAAAATGTAACACAAATGAGCCTTTGGTAAAGTGGCTAAGTGACGCCACTAGGGAGCTATAAAGGTGGCGTGTAAGTGTTGGGGGAAGCCCTGGGTTCGATTCCCTGGGATGGCAAAGGTAATGTTATTTTTATGCTTGTGCATGCTAGAGTTTAAAGCTGGATGAAACTATGTGGGAGAGAGTTTGAAATAGTCAGATGCATGGATTAAGGAGGGATAAGGGGAGAGATTTTAGGGATTTGAGAGAAGGATAGAGCTTAGCCGAATTGAGGGGATTATAGAGGGGATTTCGGCAGAGGGGTTTTAGTTAGGGATTTTCGGCATTAGGGTCTAGTTTGTGCCATTTTCTCCTTTTGGTGTAGTCTTTTTCTCTCTTTTGTTTTCCAGTCGAATTTACCTTCCTCCCATTCACCTTTTCTTCCTTTTTTTTTCTTTTCCAAAACCAGCCCACTACTCCCCTTCGTTCACCTATTGTTTTTCTTACCACCACTACTGCCGAAAGACCGCAAAAGCTGGAATCTGTGGAGACTAGGTGGTGCCAATTCTTTGTTGACCAGCAACCCTCTTTCTCTTTTCACTTTTTAGTGGCCAATTCCCTTATCTTCTAGGCATAAACGGATTCAAGAGGAGAGACTGTGGTAAGTGCTCGAACTCTAAACGATTCCTATAGTAACTGTTGACAAAAGTCGAAACCCCTATAGTTTAGGAGATGGCCGAATGTGGGTATAAGCTCTATTTGGTTTTTCTTTAATCTTTTTATGGTTTGTTTAGTAGAGGAGCAGCAAGGCGTAGGGTCGACTTGGATTAGTTTGGACCATCGGAGTGGCTAGAGCTAGTCATCAATTTCGGCAAAGGTAAGGTTCCTAAGGCCATTATGAAGGGTGTCGAATGTGTAAGTGTTGATATTAGATGGTTCTTGATTTGGTTCAATTATTGTAAGCTGATCTATTAACGGTTGATTATAGGAGAAATCATGTAGGAGATCTCGTCGAGGAATATCGCAAAACAGGTGTGTAACGAACCCTTTTTCATAGCTTAAAACGATAAATGCCGAAAAGTTGAAATACCAAAATTCTGGCATTTCGAGGACTTATGAGCAAGCGAACGCTCATTGGTTAGTTAGATTAGCTAAGTTGATGATCGGGATCGTTGGAACAGGTAAGAGCACGATTTTTGGCATGACGGTAAGTTGGGCCTCGAGTGGCTAAGGTTGGGCCCAATGGGCTTTCGGGCCCATTTGGGTAAAATCGATAGAAAATGAAAACCTGTTAAATTGCGCATTAAGACTGGTAACGACATTATGGAATATAGACTAAATGGGCCTAGATGACAAAATCGGCAAAGTAGGGCCCATTAGGGGTTTTTGGCACAATAACTCGGTTGTGCTAAAAATGGGCCAGAATCGCTGTTTAGAACATATGAATTGTTAGTAACTAATAATAAACATGGAAAACCCTAATATTTGGTAGAATTATGGAATTACCTTTATAATATGAAAATGATTGTTTTGCCCCTAGGTAAAAATGACCATTATACCCCTAGGGTTTACTTATAAATTTGATACGTGGGATATGATATACATGGTTGATATGATATGCACATGACATGTATGATATGCACATGATATGTATGAAATGCACATGATGTATTCATAATTGCATTGGGTTGGGTTTTTTATATGGATGGAGGAAGTGCAAAAGGGCTTATGCCCCAGTTTATTGAAAAGGGCTTATGCCCCAGTTTATTGAAAAGGGCTTTGCCCCAGTTTATCAAAAGGGCTTTGCCTCAGTTGTTAAAAGAGGCTAGGCCTCCAATTACATGCTAAAGCAGCTAAGCTGCCAGTGGTGTGTTGGTTGGGTGGGTTGAATCATTCCCCACATGGTGTGTTGGTTGGTACGGGTGGAGAGTAGTGGATGGTGGGTCGAGTAGTCTCCCCAAATGGGCTTGCATTCATTCTTTCAGTGACATTACTCGTGATAATGAAATAGGCCTACGGGCCATACCGTTTACAGTAAAGGCTTCGGCCGAGTGTTATGAAATATGAAATATGAAAAGGCTTCGGCCTAGTATATGTTGAGATTGGATGTGGGCTTAGGCCCAGCAGGCTGATATTGCTTTGGGCTCTGAAAGGGGCTTGTTACACATTGAGTTTCCAAACTCACCCCCTTTCCTTAACCTTACAGGTGAGCATTGATTTGGGGACTTAGAGTCGGAGGGGATTCAGAGTGGCCACGGTGATTGCCTTTGGGCTTTTGAATAAGTGTTTGGTTTTCACTAAGTTTGCTTTATTTATTATTTATTTTTGGGTTGTAATAATGCCATTTTGATTTGATTTTCTTTCTTTTCTGGGATTATATTATTTTTAATAACTTTAAACTGGTTGATAATAAATGGGCTAGACTTAGGACGTGTTTTCAAAACGACACTTGTTTTCCAAACAACAACACATTACGATTATACGATTTCTCAAAGATATCCACGTAAATAAATTTCAAATCGATATAACTAAGTGTGGCAATGGTTGTGGGCATGTCTAGGATTGGATCCAACCGAAGAGCTTGGTATTTAAGCAGCCTTCATCGCTCACCTCCTCTGCTACGGATTCTTACCTGGTGCCCAGCTCCCATTCACTTTGTTAGCTTAACAAAAGTTGGTTTTTAAAGCACTAAAACGAAACATAGATTTTTAACTTCAATGTGGCACGTCAGATTCGGCCATAACGTTTAGGCCGGGTTTGGGGTGTTACAACTAATTTTTGTTTCCCCCTTTCTTTTTTGGCAACTTCTCTCTTGCTTAAACAATTGCTACTTTTCTTTTTCGTCTCTTCCATAATGGGATGTGCTCTTAAGGCCAATTACCTTTCCATTTCTCCTCTTCTTTTCCTTCGCTATTTTGCTCTCTCTTCAGCCATTCTCTTTTCGCTGCTGGGTAACCAAATACTATTGGGTAAGTCGCGATTTGTCTCTGCTCTTTTGACATGTTTTCTCTTTCCCTGATATACTGATTTCCATCTCTTTTCTCTTTGGTCATGGTGTTTTGTTTCGGGTTTTAGTATTTCATTTGGGGTGAAGGAGTTTATTAGAATTCCAGAAGCGATCAAAATCTTCCTCTCGTCTCTCATTCTAAGGTAATGCTATTCATTGGTTTTTATTGAAGTAAGGCACGTTGGTTTAGGGTTCTTTGGTCTTGGCCAAATATTCCTTTCCATTGTTGAGAATTGTGTTTTCATTAGATTGATATTCGTTGTTCAACCCTCGTGTATAAGCAACATGTATAATGGATTATTTTACCATGCAGATAATCACCAAGGTGTTTGTTATCAACTTTCGTCAGCGTTCTAAGCAGACTTAAACCATGCTTGTACAAGAAAGGCGATAATAATTAATCTGTTGGAACAAGTTTGGTTAAGGTTTCTGTAACACTTGTGTTAGGTATTTAATCAAGGATTCTTTTGTAATAGGTTGGAGTGCACTTAGAATAATTCACTCGTTTTCAAAACTAGGTGTGTAATCACACAGCTATTAGCATAGGTCGGCAATAGCCGAAAATGTATGACTGTTGATGCTACACAAGCATACACTCACTCGTGTAGTGAGCTGAATGCACGAAACGTGGGTATTCAATCGTAGAGGCCACCAGGATCGATTTCATTGGGCTTAGGCCGATTGTGGCCATGTTGGGTTGAAATGGGTCATGTGGGCTCTAGGGGCTCGTGGGCTTACCCGGGTAAACCACCCAGACATATGAAGACTTTGGGCCAAGCTGTGTAGTTCACACGTCCAAGGCCACTATTTGGACTGCTCGTGTGGCCCTTATGGGCCGTGTTATGGGCTTTGGGCCCATTTCCACTGTTTAATTAATTGGGTTGCACGAGTTGTCTGAGACGACTGTGGACCTACTGTAGGGTCGGTAAGGACATTTAGACCTCATACTGATGAAATGACTGTTATACTCCTAAGAGGTAAAATGACTGATATACCCTTATGATATTTTTGGTTGTATTCAAGCATGACATTTTCCATACACGTAATATATTATGACATGACATGGTGCATGGGGGGTGGGATTGATATTGTTGGAAGAAGTGTACTATACTGGCAGCTCTGTTGCAGATCCTGTTTAGTGCCTCAACCGGTGCTATATTCTGAAGTGTAATGATGGGTGGGTCGATTTTATCCCCACATGGAGTGTAGGGCTGGACGAAGTGAAGTGTAAAGGATGGATGGGTAGGATCTCTGTGTGCATCTCTGATACTATACTGAATTGAGCTAGGGCCCACACTGATACTGTTACTGTAATGGGCTAAGGCCCACACTGATATTGCCACTGATATGGGCTTAAGCCTAGACTGTTTTGTACTGTATCATTTTCTGTTTAATACATAGGGATTACACATTGAGTTTTCATAAGTTACCATTTTCTTATCTGTGCAGGTAATCCTTAGGCGGGTTGGTGTTGCGAGGGACTCGGAGATGGCCACATCACTGTTTACACTTCCTTATCTTACTTTAAGTAAAAGTAGTTTATTTGGGTAATTTTATGTAATAAGGCCGCTTTAAGTTTTTATTTTTATATGGGGATTTATTAATGTTAGTTTATTTCCGTTAGCAGTAGGGCTCAAATTTTCAAAAGGTAAATGTTTTCAACTACCTCGCTACGTAATTTGTTTTAAAAGCTTTCGTGCCAAACACTATTTTTAAAGTATAATAACAATTTTAAAATGACACATGTTTTGCTAAACCAACCTACAATTTAACAATAACCAAGATAGGATAACTACTCTTAAAGATCGCAATGGAGTTTTAATACAAAACGGACTTTACATGAAACTATGCTTTTCAAAACATACTCCAATGTGACATCGCAGATTCGACCATGACGTCTAGGCCAGGTTTGGGGCATTTCAAAGTGTACAACTAACATTCTTTAATCATTTTGACAAGTTTACCTAAACACATATACTCAATCAAACAAGTTAGTTGTATAGTACACTTATACATCAAATAAACATAGATGAGCTCATCATATAATCTTCCATCAAATAATTCAGAAATATTCAAGGCATATTTCTATTTATTTCTTCATTTTTTCATGACAAGAGTTTTATCCATTGCATTATTGAAATATCGATGGATACTTAAATAGTACACTCAAGATGTACATATCTATAAACTGTCAATTCTTATTAAGGGAGCATACTCTCGAGCCACATGTCAAGATGCTCAAATGAGCCATGTAATCATGTAACAGGACACCTATCCAAGCTAATCAGGAAACTCATGAGAGTTTTTACTCAGGAAGCTCATAGACCATTTTAGATATCTCCAAAGAGATAATATTAGGGAGCTTTGGATAAGGTAACAGAGAGTTCAAGCAAGCTTAACAGGATGCTCATGAAGAGCTATGTTTGTGTCTGCATTATATTCTGGATCACAACCGATCAAAACATGTATCAGGACACTCACAAAGATCTGCGGTAGTGCGCAACACTTACTAAATCACTACTGATCAGGTTGCTCGCAGGAACTATATATAACAGGATGTTCGCGAGGCTATATTGAGATTACCCGTCTGAGCTAAATCCCTTCTGCAAGATATGTAGAATCACATTCATATACAGGAAATCACATGTATCCATCAATTTTCTTTATTCAAATGGAACTTAACATTTTAATGACCTTTTCTTATCATGTGATCATCCATATATTTATAACATTCATATAGTCACATAAACATTTACTTCATTCAAATTAAATATAACATTCAATTCAAGCATGTTAATATACATAAATAAGTTACATGAACTTACCTCGAAAATAATTCGTACAAGAAAATCTACTAATCTAAAACTTTCTCTTTTCCTCAATCGAGCTTTGAATTTGTGATATCCGGATCTATATAAAAGAATTTAATCATCAATTTCTCACATTTCATATTCTATTGAACTTAATTTACATCCTAGGTAAAATTACCATTTTGCCCTTAAACTTTCCATAAATTCTAATTTCGTCCCTGGGCTCGAAAAATGAAATTCATACAATATACTCCTTATTTCAAGCCTAAATGAAATTTCAATATAAAATTTACAACACATGTATTTTATAAAATTTAAAATTTTTCTTCAATTTTGACAACTTTACAATTTCGACCCTAAATCACAATTTCATCAAAATTCACTTTGTAAAAGTTGTTTGTATATCAATAACTTTTCATTTTCTACCATAAATTTCAATTTTTCAGCATATTCATCCATGGTAAAATTTCTATACTTTGATAACTTTTCAAATTAATCCCCCAAATAGATTAAACTATCCCGGTTTCAAAAATATAAAAATTACTAAAAACGAGGCTTGAATACTTACCCAATTATGCCAAAAAAAGCTTATTTTCTCTTTCCTAGGGTTTCCATGGAATATTTGGGGAAGAAGATGATATAAAATGATATAAAATGATTTTTTAATTTTTCCATGGATGAATCATCAAAAATATCTACTAAATTTTCTTTAATGGTCTAATTACCATATAAGGACCTCAAGGTTTGAATTCCATAGCTTTTTGATCCTTCTAGCTACTAGAATCCAATCTTTGCATTTTATGCAATTTAGTCCTATCTGTAATTCTGCACAAAATCGATAAAATTTTCTTATCAGAATTTTCTTATGACATTCCTATCAAAATACTAACCATGCAAAAATATAAAAATTAATTTTCTTTTCGGCTCGAATTTGTGGTCCCGAAACCACTATTCTGATTTCACTGAAAAATGGGCTGTTACACATTTTCTATCCTTGATACTGATGTTACTACTTTGATTAATTTGGGATCAACCCATTCGTATGTATGCACGAATTAGTCTCAAGTAAGAATTTACCTGTTGAGTACACTAAATTCATGGTTAAAGTATCGGACCCCCTAGGTCAGTATGTGTTTGTTGATAAGGTTTGCAAAAATTATTCGTTGATGATTAGGGGTTGTAATTTTTTAGTTTGATTTGATGCTATTGTTGTTTGATGTGTTTGATGTGATTTTGGGCATGGATTGGCTGACTCTGCATGATGCTATTGTGAACTATAGACAAAAGCTTATTGTATTAAAGTGTTAGAATGGTGAAAAGCTTCAGATTGAGTTAGATGGTTTGAGTGGTATGCTTAATGTTATTTCAGCTATGTCAGCATAGAGATATGTGAGAAAATGCTGTGATCTATATCTTGTGTATGTTTTTTATTCTAAAGTTTCTTAGTTAAAGCTAGAATCGGTTCCAGTGGTTTGTGCATATCCAAATGTGTTTCCAAAAGAGTTACCCGGGTTACCGCCGATCAGAAAGGGTGAGTTTTCCATTAAATTAGTACTGGGAACATCATCGATATCGATAGCTCTTTGCATAATGGTTTTTACTAAGCTAAAAGAGTTGAAAGCACAGTTGCAAGAGTTAATAGATAGGGGTTTTGCTCGACCTAGTTTTTCACCCTAGGGTGCACCTATTCTGTTCGTTATGAAAAAGGACAGATCTATGAGATTATGCATTGATTACTGCCAGCTCAACAAAGTTACGATAAAGAATAAATACCCATTGCCGCATATTGATGATCTATTTGATCAGTTGAAAGGTGCAACAGTATTTTCAAAGATTGATCTTCGTTTTGGTTATTATCAGCTGCGAGTTAAAGATTCTGATGTGCCGAAAGCTACGTTCTGGACCAGGTACAAACACTATGAAATTCTTGTAATGCCTTTTGGTTTAACTAATGCACTTGCAGTATTTATGAATTTGATGAACAAAATTTTTAGACTGTATTTAGACCGGTTTGAGGTGGTATTTATCAATGATATCTTGATTTACTCACGAGATGAAACCGAGCATGCCGAATAATTGAGAATTGTTTTGTAAATTTAGCGCAAAAAGTAATTATCCAATAAGTTTAGTAAGTGTAAATTTTGGCTTCGAGAAGTCATATTTTTAGGAAATTTTGTGTCAGTCGAGGGCATCAGAGTTGATCTGAGTAAGATTTAAGCTATTTTTGACTGGAAACCTCTAAAAAATGTATCCGACGTTAGAAGTTTTCTGGGACTAGCCAAGTATTATAGAAGGTTTGTTAAAGGATTTTAGATGATTGCTACGTTGATGACGAGATTATTGTAGAAAGACATGAAATTCGAGTGGTTTGAGAAATATCAGCAAAGTTTCAATCATTTGAAAGCATTCTTACCCAAGGCACCGGTGTTAGTTCAGTCTGAATCAAGTAAAGAGTTCATGATTTTCAGTAATGCATCTTTGAATGGTTTGGGCTATGTTTTGATGCAGAAAGGCAAAGTAATAGCTTATGCTTCTAGATAGTTGAAGTCGCATGAAAAGAATTATTCAGTGCACATTTAGTGCTTGCGACTACTGTGTTTGCATTGAAGATTTAGTGACACCATTTATACGATGAAAAGTGCACATCTTTACAGATCATAAAAGCTTGAAGCATTTAATGTCACAGAAAGATTTGAATTTGAGACAGCATAAATGGCTCGAGCTATTGAAAGACTACGACTTGATCATTGATTATCATCCGGGTAAAGTGAATGTACTTGCTGATGCTTTGCGTAGAAAGTCTTTATTTGCTTTGCGAGTGTTAAATATGTGATTGACATTGTCTGATGATGGTTCAATCCTAGCTGAGTTGAAAACTAAATCGATATTTATACAACAGATTTGCGAGGCTCAGGAATAGGATGACGTGATTTTATCTAAAAGGAATTAGACTAAGTTGACTCTTGATTCAAATTTTCATATTGGAACTAATAATTGTTTACTTTTCAGAGGTAGTATTTGCGTACCAAAGAATTCAAAGCTCGTTAAGAAGATTTTGCATGAAGCTCATAGTGGTAGCTTGTTTGCTCATCCTGGTAGTAATAAGATGTACAACGACTTAAAATAAATGTACTGGTGGCTAGGTATGAATCAAGATGTTTAGTATGTTAGCATGTTAAAGCTGAACATCAGGTACCTTCTGGTTTGTTACAGCCAGTGATGATACCGGAATGGGAATGGGAGTGAATCACGATGGACTTTGTTTCGGGACTGCCCTTGTCTCTGAGAAAGAAAGATGCAATTTAGGTTGTTGTTGATCGTCCAACGAAGTTTGCAAATTTTATTCAGTATGTACAAATTATTCTCTTGACAGGTTAGCTGAGCTTTATGTTACTAAGATTGTCAGATTGCATGGGGTGCTAGTTTTCATTATTTCAGATAGAGATCCATAATTTACGTCATTATTCTAGGCCAAGTTACATGAGGCTCTAGGTATGCGGTTACATTTTAGTACTGCTTTTCATCCTCAGACAGATGGTCAGTTTGAACTAGTGATACAAGTACTTGAAGATATGCTTTGGTGTTGCATTTTAGAACTCGAAGGCAACTGGGAGAAATATTCACCATTGGCTAAGTTCATTACAGTAACAGTTATGAGTCAAGCATAAAGATGGCATCATACGAAGCTTTGTATGGTCCTAAATATCAAACTCCATTGTATTGGATTGAGCTCAGTTAGAAAAAGATTCACAGGGTTGATTTGATTAGAGAGATTGAAAAAAAGTGAAAGTGATCCAAGATAGTTTGAAAGCAGCTTTAGATCGACAAAAATTGTATGCGAATTTAAAACGTAAAGATATTGAATTTCAAGTCAGCGATAAAGTGTTCCTGAAAGTATCGCCCTGGAAAAAAGTTATGTGGTTTAGTCGTAAAGGAAAGTTAAGTCTGCGATTTATTGGGCCTATGAGATTATTAAAAGAATCGGGCCAGTAGCGTATGGTTTAGCTTTGTCGTCAGAGTTAGAAAGGATTCATAATGTGTTTCACATATCAATGTTACGACGGTATCGGTCAGACCGATAAACCGTAAATTATACATAATTTTACCCCATGTTTAATGCATTTTATAAATGATTTCCCATTATAATTGTGAATTCGATGCTCCTAATGCTTTAATTTCATGTTTTGTACTCAGGAGAGCACCAAGAGTCAAAAGGAGCAAAAAAGGAGCCAAAAAATGAACAAATGGACCAAATCGAGAAGATGACACGGCCTAAGCCTTGCCACACGGGCAGCTCACATGACCGTGTCTTTCGAGGGTGTCGACCAACGCTTTCATGATTCACACCGTGTGCAATTTAATGGATCGAACACGGCTTGGCAATCACGTCACACGGGCGTGTCCTTGCTGAGCCCAAGTTAACTCCAATTCGAAAAAGGCCACTTTGGAGGGTTTCTAGGCATTCCAAAGCCTATAAATACGTACTAGAGGAGAAGAAAAAGGCAGACGGAGAAGAGGGCTAAGGAATTACCCCAAGGAATTCGATTGATCCATCTCAAAAGCTGGATTCATCATCAAGACTGAAGATCTCTCCTCAATTCCCCTTCAGGAGTTTTGGATTTTCTTTATATTTTGTATTCGTTATTCTTCTGAAATGTTTTCTTATTTAGTTATGAACTAAATCCCCTAAATACCTAAGGGGAATGAAACCTAAGACGAATCTTGTTATTATTTTTTGAATCGTATGATAGATATTTAACTTGCTCTTAATTATGTGTTCTTAATTCTTGTTTTGATGTCCTAGGATGCTGATTCAAGACACGCTCTTATTCAGAGGAGGAATAGACCCTCTCTAGAAGTACATTTGCCATAATTAAGCGGAGTTGATTACGCGCCTAGAAATAGGGTGACAAGATTTATAATATCCTGAATTAGAGATAGAAATAATTATTTTACAATGATTTTGATGTTTATGATATGATTGCATGATTGTGTGAAAATTTCGTGATGAAATTCTATGCCTAAAGTGCTTAAATTGAAAGTAGGGACTAAATCGAATAAGTTGTAAAACTTGCATTCTAGAAGTTTTTAGTATGAAATTGTTTTGGAATATTAATGAGGAAGTCTTAAATAGCAATTTGACCAATTTTAAGTTCATGGACAAAATTAGGACGTGGAAGGAATTTTTCGAAAGTTTAGTAGTAAGGGTATTTTGGTCATTTAGTTATTAAAATGAATTAAAAACAAAATTAAAAGCCAATTTTTGTCCAACTTCTTCATTAGGCCGAAATTTCAAGGGTTCTCCATAGCTAGGGTTTGTTTCAAGCTTCCAAGCTCCATAGTAAGTGATTCCAAGCCCCGTTTTTAATGTTCTTTACGTTTTTGGAATCCCGGAAGCTCGATTAAGCTTATGCTAGCAATAATTCAACCTAGGGTTTATATTTGGAAAAATGCCCATAGGTGAAATTTTTGTATTTTGATGTTTTATGATAGAATATGGGGTTTTAAATTATGTTACACAACTTGTGCTGCTCGGTTTTTAGTGAAAACGAGTAAAAGAGCTTAATCGGCAAAAATACCTAATAGTCACAAGTATATGTTAGAGAGAGAATTTGATGTTGCCATAGAAGGGAAAAGTGATCAGCATGTTATAAAACATAAGAATAAGGAATAAAGTTTAATTCCCGAGCCTAGGGGCAAAAGTGTAATTATGCAAAAGTTTAGGGGCAAAAGTGTAATTTTTTAAAGTTCGTATTAAATGCTGTTTTGATGAATGTACATATTAAATAAGATTAATTTGGTATTATAGATCAAGAAAAACAAGATTCAAGTCGTGATCGAGGAAAAGAAAAGATTGTGGACTAAATTGCAAAATCTTTATATTTTGGTACCAAGGTAAGTTCATGTGTAAATAATGTAGCATAAATGTTATTTTAAGTTATTAATGTTAATTATATGATATGCTGATTTTTATTCATGAAATATTATGCTTTGTGGTTAATGTTGAGTAATATGCAAATTATGTTTACTACTTGATAAATATGAATTGCTACCGAGTATCGGTTCCGATATTCCATGGAAGACGGCAAATGTGAGATCGAGGGAAAAAGCCCGCTTGAACCTTAGGAATAGATTAGGATACAAGTGACATGTCACTAGGATGGTTGAGCATCCGAACTCGTTGAGTTGAGTCCGAGTTCACTTATGGATGCAAATGTCCGAACTCGTTGAGTTGAGTTCGAGTTCGTGAGATGTAACTAGGCATCCGAACTCGTTGAGTTGAGTCCAAGTTCATTTATGGATGCGAACGCCTGAGCTTGTTGAGTTGAGTCCGAGTTCACTTAGGGGCGGGTTACATGATTTCTTGATTACATATGTGGCACTTATGTGCAAATTATCCACGTATCCGAGTTATATTCTGATGTGTTCAACGGGTGAAATTTCTAGTTTAATGAAAGAGCACTTAAGATATAAGTGACGTTTTGGGTAAGTGTTGTGAAATGGACACTTTGGACAGGTATGTTCTTAACCCTCAGGTTGAAAATAGATACAACAACGATAAGGTGGTAAGATGATGAATGATGTTTAAAGATGTGATATACGTTTTGGTGGTACCATGCTAAAGTTGTCTGGTATATTTGTATTGTTATGTTACTTATTATTTACATATGAACTTACTAAGCATTTATGCTTACTCCTTCCTTTTTATTCACTGTATTTTTGAACAAGTCGGCTCAGGAATCGGGACAGGTCGAAAGTTCGATCACACTATCCAAAGGACTTTTATCTTGGTAAATGGCTTGTACAACTACTTAAGTATGGCATGTATAGCAATATACCTATTTTGTGTAAATAATTTTATGATATGACCATTTTTGGTTGAGAAAATGTTTGATATTGATAAGTCATGGTGATGGCTAATTTAGGTCATGTTTGATATCATGGAAGTTTAACAGGTTATCTAGATCATAAAAATTTATGGAAAGATGAAACTTGCCTTAAAACAGAATATTGCTGCAGCAATGACATGAATTTGAAAAATCACTAAAAATAGTATAAATGGAAATAAATGATGAGTAAGTTATGAAATTAAAGCTTAATGAGTCTATTTTCATATGGATTGAACAAAACAGGAATATAAATTATATTTTATGAGATATTAAAACTTTTACGAAATAGGACCAGAGTGATTTCTGGATCTCCTGTTCGGACTTTAAAAATTCATAATAAATTTTACTAAAATAATTAGAAGTTGTTATTTATATGTACAGATTTTTTATTGAGTCTAGTTTTAATACAAACAAACCTCATAGTCATTGACATTTTGTATAGAGATATATCTGATTCGTAATACACAGAGGTCAGAGCAGTCAAACCCTGAAATAGGGGATACTTTAATTAATAAATTGTAATAATTGTACCAATAAAAAATTCTAGAAAACAATTAGTAAATATATATATGAGTCTAGATTTAGGGAAAATTTACGGATCTTGATTTTGAGTTTCGTAACTCGAGATATGATTTTTCTTATAACTGTGAAGCGAGTAGCTAGAAAGCTGTGAATGTAGAAACAAATGATTTGAAGTTCTTAAATTGATAAATTATGTTTGGTAACCCTCAAGCTCGACTCCGGTGATGGTCTCGGGTGTGGAGGCGTTACATTTAGTGGTATCAGAGTAGGTTTAGTCAGTTCTCGGACTACGTGTTGTATGTACGGATTTTGCTATACATGCCATATGTATGAATTGTGATAGTGTGACGACTTCTGACCTTTTTAAATGATTTTTATATAGTAAATGGATCCCGATCCAGTTGTGGCAGATGAAGTAGAGAGTAATGCGCCAGCTCCGGCTAAAGGGGCAGCACCGACTGAAAACCCACCTCCTACTATTGGTCAGGGAGGAGGAGAAAGGGATCGGGAAGCCTTTCTCCAAATGATGAGTGCATGGTACACTGAGTTCGTTCGTACGAACCCAAATGTACGACCTCCCCCACCTCCCCCAATTCCTCAACCTATGCCTCCAATGCCTCAAGGAGTGGATATGATAAAATTTCACAGAACCCCCGTTGATAGAATTCGTAAACAAGGGGCTGAAGAATTTAGAGCAAATATTAATGATGATGCAAAGAAAGCAGAGTTCTGGCTTGAAAATTCTATCCGGGTATTTGATGAATTATCTTGTACACCTGTAGAATGTTTGAAATGTGCTACATCTTTGTTGAGAGATTCAGCCTATGATTGGTGGAAGACTTTGATTTCGGTGGTACCGAAAGAGAGGGTAACGTGGGAATTCTTTCAAGAAGAGTTTCGGAAGAAATATATTAGTGAAAGATTTATTGATCAGAAATGTAAAGAGTTTCTTGAGCTGAAGCAAGGTAATATGACAGTCTCAGAATATGAAAGAGAGTTTGTTCGATTGAGTAAGTATGCCAGGGAATATGTTCCTACAGAAGCCAAGATGTGCCGATAATTTGAAGACGGGCTCAACGAAGACATTAAAGTATTTGTCGGGATCCTTGAACTGAAAGAAATGGTAGTCCTAGTTATCGAGCTTGTAAGGCTGAAGAACTACTTAAAGAGAAGAGGAAGGTAGAGGCTGAGACACGAAATTGGAAGAAAATGCCAATGAGTAAGGCACCTTCACAGCAACCCGGAAAGTCAAGAAATATGAATCCTCGTTCCCAAGTTTCAGCTGGGTAATCATATGGAAATTTTAAGAAGCAGAATGTGGGTCCTAAATCTCAGAATACTTCTGCAGCCAGTGTAGGGAACTCGAGATTTGTTAAACCCGAGTGCCAGTGGTGTGGTAGAAATCATTTTGGTCTGTGCAGAGCAAATGAATGTTTTCGATGTGGTTCTCCGGATCATTTTATTAGAGACTGCCCAGAGAGAGCTGAGAAAGAAAAATTTCAGAGTGTAAAAGCTAGTGGTGCAAACTCAAGGGGAAGGTATCCGAGAAAAGCTGGAAGTGAAACAAGCAGTAAGAATGTAGCCAGAGATGTAGCAGTTAGATCTGAGGGAAGAGCTCCAGCTAAAACTTATGCTATTAAAGCGCGTGAAGATGCTTCCTCACCCGATGTGATTACCGGTACATTTTCTCTTTATGATATTAATGTTATTGCTTTGATTGATCCTGGTTCTACTCATTCATACGTATGCATTAAACTGGTGTCTAGTATGAATATACCTATTGAGAACACAGAATTTATGATTAGGGTGTCAAACCCGTTAGGCAAATGCGTGATAGTTGATAAAGTAAGCAAGAAATGCCCTTTAATGATTCGGGGTCATTACTTTTCGGCCGACTTGATGTTGTTGCCGTTTGATGAATTTGATGTTATTTTGGGTATGGATTGGTTGACATTGCATGATGCTATAATAAATTGCAAAGAAAAGGTTATAGAATTAAAGTGTGAAAGTGGTGAAATTCTGTGGGTTGAGCTAGAAAAATCAAAGGCATTATCTAGTATGATTTCTTCGATGTCGGCTCAGAGATATTTGAGAAAGGGTTATGAAGCTTATTTGGCATATGTAATTAATACAAAAGAAGTTGAAAAGAAAGTTGAATCAGTGCCGGTTGTGTGTGAATTTGCGGACGTATTTCCAGAAGAATTGCCGGGTTTGCCTCCAGTCAGGGAAGTAGAATTTGGTATTGATTTAATACCGGGAACAGCTCCGATCTCGATTGCTCCATATAGAATGGCACCAACAGAGTTGAAAGAATTAAAGTCGCAGTTGCAAGAGTTGACTAATAAAGGCTTTATGAGACCGAGTTTTTCACCTTGGGGTGCTCCCGTGTTATTTGTGAAAAAGAAGGATGGTTCTATGAGATTATGTGTTGATTATCGGCAGTTAAACAAGGTGACAATCAAAAACAAGTATCTGTTGCCGAGAATTGATGATTTGTTTGATCAGCTAAAAGGAGCGACATGGTTTTCAAAGATTGACTTGAGATCTGGGTATTATCAGCTGTGAGTAAAAGAGTCAGATGTGCCTAAAACTGCTTTTAGAATAAGGTACGGTCATCATGAATTTTTAGTTATGCCATTCGGGTTGACAAATGCTCCTGCTGTGTTTATGGATTTAATGAATCACATATTTCGGCCATACTTAGACAGATTTGTTGTGGTGTTTATAGATGATATTTTAATTTATTCAAAAGATGAGACAGAGCATGCTGAGCATTTGAGGATAGTTTTGCAAACTTTGAGAGATAAGCAGCTGTATGCTAAGTTTAGTAAAAGTGAATTTTGGCTTCGGGAAGTTGGATTTTTGGGTCATATTGTTTCAGGTGATGGTATACGGGTTGATCCTAGTAAAATTTCAGCCATTGTTGATTGGAAACCACCGAAAAATGTAACTGAAGTTAGAAGTTTCTTGGGGCTAGCTGGGTATTATCGGCGGTTCGTAAATGGATTTTCTATAATTGCTGCTCCTATGACTAGACTACTCCGAAAGAATGTTAAATTTGAATGGACGGAAGAATGTCAACAGAGTTTCGAAGAATTGAAAAAGTTATTAACTGAAGCACCAGTGTTGATACAACCCGAATCAGGTAAAGAATTTGTGGTGTATAGTGATGCTTCTCTAAATGGTTTGGGGTGTGTACTCATGCAAGAAGGAAAAGTGGTGGCTTATGCTTCGAGACAGTTAAAACCTCATGAAAAGAATTATCCTACTCACGATTTGGAATTGGCTGCGGTGGTATTTGCTTTGAAGATTTGGCGACATTATTTGTATGGTGAAAAGTGCCGAGTATATACCGATCACAAAGTCTTAAATACTTGATGTCACAAAAAGACTTGAATTTGAGACAGCGAAGATGGTTGGAGTTATTGAAAGATTACGAGCTTGTTATCGATTATCATCCAGGAAAAGCGAATGTGGTTGCCGATGCTTTAAGCAGAAAGTTGTTATTTGCTTTGAGAGTTATGAACACTCAGTTGAAAATTTCAGATGACGGTTCGATTCTAGCAGAGTTAAGAGCAAGACCGATGTTTTTACAAGAGATTTCTGAAGCTCAAAAAAATGATCAAGATTTGCTAGCCAAAAGAAAACAGTGTGAAGTTGATACGGGATCAGATTTCAGAATCGGTTCTGATAGTTGTTTGATGTTTAAAAATCGGATTTGTGTATCGAAAAATGATGAGTTGATTCAAAATATTTTGCATGAAGCAGATAATGGTTGTTTAGCGGTTCATCCGGGCAGTACGAAGATGTATAATGACTTGAAGAAAATGTACTGGTGGAGTGGAATGAAAAGAGATATTTCCGAGTTTGTATCAAAGTGCTTAGTTTGTCAACAAGTGAAAGCTGAACACCAAGTACCTTCGGGATTACTCCAGCCTATTATGGTTCCTGAATGGAAATGGGATCGGATTACTATGGATTTTATATCAGGGTTGCCGTTAACTCTAGGGAAGAAAAATGCCATCTGGGCAATAGTTGACAGACTGACTAAATCGGCTCATTTTATTTAGGTACATACAGATTATTCTCTTAATAAGTTGGCTGAATTGTATATCCGAGAGATTGTTAGACTTCATGGGATACCTTTTTCAATCATTTCGGATAGAGATCCGAGGTTTACGTCACGGTTTTGGCAAAAGTTGCAAGAAGTATTAGGTACAAAGTTAAATTTCAGCACTGCCTTTCATCCACAAACTGATGGACAATCAGAGAGAGTAATTCAGATTCTTGAAGACATGCTCAGATGTTGTGTATTGGAATTTCAATGTAGTTG
The DNA here is from genome assembly GCF_007990345.1 of Gossypium hirsutum. Lineage (NCBI taxonomy): Eukaryota > Viridiplantae > Streptophyta > Magnoliopsida > Malvales > Malvaceae > Gossypium > Gossypium hirsutum. The sequence goes on along the minus strand of NC_053426.1, from coordinate 56,971,878 downwards.
GGAAAAGTATTTACCGTTGGTAGAATTTGCTTATAATAATAGTTATCAGACAAGTTTGAAGATGGCACCTTATGAAGCATTATATGGTCGTAAATGTCAGACGTCATTGTATTGGACTGAACTCAAGGAAAATCAGATTTATGGAGTTGATTTAATAAAAGAAACCGAAGAAAAGGTGGAAGTGATTCGAGATTGTTTGAAAGCTGCTTCAGATAGACAGAAATCTTATGCGGATTTGAAACGAAAGGAAATGGAGTTTCAAGTTGGTGATAAGGTATTTTTGAAAGTGTCTCCATGGAAGAAAGTCCTTAGATTTGGACGAAAGGGCAAGTTAAGTCCACGTTTTATTGGACCGTATGAAATAATTGAAAAAGTTGGATCGGTAGCATATCGGCTAGCGTTACCACCCGAATTAGAGAAAATTCATGATGTGTTTCACGTATCTATGTTACGTCAGTATCGTTCGGATCCTTCACATATAATTTCACCGACAGAAATTGAACTGCGACCGGATATGACTTATGAAGAAGAACCGATTAAGATTTTAGCTCGAGAAGTCAAACAACTGAGAAATAAAAGTGTTGCACTTGTAAAAGTGTTGTGGCAAAAGCATGGGGTAGAAGAGACTACATTGGAACCTGAAGAAACTATGAGAAACCAATACCCACACCTATTTACCGGTAAGATTTTCGAGGACGAAAATCCTTAAAAGGGGGGGAGAGTTGTAATATCTTGAATTAGGGCTTAATCGGAATAGTGGTTTTGTGACCACAAATCTGAGATAGAAATAATTATTTTACAATGATTTTGATGTTTATGATATGATTGCATGATTGTGTGAAAATTTCGTGATGAAATTCTATGCCTAAAGTGCTTAAATTGAAAGTAGGGACTAAATCGAATAAGTTGCAAAACTTGCATTCTAGAAGTTTTTAGTATGAAATTGTTTTGGAATATTAATGAGGAGGTCTTAAATAGCAATTTGACCAATTTTAAGTTCATGGACAAAATTAGGACATGGAAGGAATTTTTGGAAAGTTTAGTAGTAAGGGTATTTTGGTCATTTAGTTATTAAAATGAATTAAAAACAAAATTAAAAGCCAATTTTTGTCCATCTTCTTCATTAGGCCGAAATTTCAAGGGTTCTCCATAGCTAGGGTTTGTTTCAAGCTTTCGAGCTCCATAGTAAGTGATTCCAAGCCCCGTTTTTAATGTTCTTTACGTTTTTGGAATCCCGGAAGCTCGATTAAGCTTATGCTAGCAATAATTCAACCTAGGGTTTATATTTGGAAAAATGCCCATAGGTGAAATTTTTGTATTTTGATGTTTTATGATAGAATATGGGGTTTTAAATTATGTTAGACAACTTGTGCTGCTCAGTTTTTAGTGAAAACGAGTAAAAGGGCTTAATCGGCAAAAATACCTAATAGTCACAAGTATATGTTAGAGAGAGAATTTGATGTTGCCATAGAAGGGAAAAGTGATCAGCATGTTATAAAACATAAGAATAAGGAATAAAGTTTAATTCCTGAGCCTAGGGGTAAAAGTGTAATTATGCAAAAGTTTAGGGGAAAAGTGTAATTTTTTAAAGTTCGTATTAAATGCTGTTTTGATGAATGTATGTATTAAATAAGATTAATTTGGTATTATAGATCAAGAAAAACAAGATTCAAGTCGTGATCGAGGAAAAGAAAAGATTGTGGACTAAATTGCAAAATCTTTATATTTTGGTACCAAGGTAAGTTCATGTGTAAATAATGTAGCATAAATGTTATTTTTAAGTTATTAATGTTAATTATATGATATGCTGATTTTTAATCATGAAATATTATTCTTTGTGGTTAATGTTGAGTAATATGCAAATTATGTTTACTACTTGATAAATATGAATTGCTACTGAGTATCGGTTCCGATATTCCATGGAAGACGGCAAATGTGAGATCGAGGGAAAAATCCCGTTTGAACCTTAAGAATAGATTAGGATACAAGTGACATGTCACTAGGATAGTTGAGCATCCGAACTCGTTGAGTTGAGTCCGAGTTCACTTATGGATGCAAATGTCCGAACTCGTTGAGTTGAGTCCGAGTTCGTGAGATGTAACTAGGCATTCGAACTCGTTGAGTTGAGTCCGAGTTCATTTAATGGATGCGAACGCCCGAGCTCGTTGAGTTGAGTCCGAGTTCACTTAGGGGCGGGTTACATGATTTCTTGATTACATATGTGGCACTTATGTGCAAATTATACACGTATCCGAGTTATTTCCGATGTGTTCAACGGGTGAAATTTCTAGTTTAATGGAAGAGCACTTAAGATATAAGTGACGTTTTGGGTAAGTATTGTGAAATGGACACTTTGTACAGGTATGTTCTTAACCCTCGGGTTGAAAATAGATACAACAACGATAAGGTGGTAAGATGATGAATGATGTTTAAAGATGTGATATATGTTTTGGTGGTACCATGCTAAAGTTGTTTGGTATATTTGTATTGTTATGTTACTTATTATTTACATATGAACTTACTAAGCATTGATGCTTACTCCTTCCTTTTTATTCACTGTAGTTTTGAACAAGCCAGCTCAGGAATCGGGACAGGTCGAAAGTTCGATCACACTATCCAAAGGACTTTTATCTTGGTAAATGGCTTGTACAACTACTTAAGTATGGCATGTATAGCAATATACCTATTTTGTGTAAATAATTTTATGATATGGCCATGTTTGGTTGAGAAAATGTTTGATATTGATAAGTCATGGTGATGGCTAATTTAGGTCATGTTTGATATCATGGAAGTTTAACAGGTTATCTAGTTCATAAAAATTTATGGAAAGATGAAACTTGCCTTAAAACAGAATATTGCTGCAGCAATGACATGAATTTGAAAATTCACTAAAAATAGTATAAATGGAACTAAATGATGAGTAAGTTATTAAATTAAAGCTTAATGAGTCTATTTTCATATGGATTGAACAGAACAGGAATATAAATTATATTTTATGAGATATTAAAACTTTTCCGAAACAGGGCCAGAGTGATTTCTGGATCCCCTGTTCTGACTTTAAAAATTCATAATAAAATTTACTAAAATAATTAGAAGTTGTTATTTATATGTACAAATTCATTAGTGAGTCTAGTTTTAATACAAACAAACCTCATAGTCATTGAAATTTTCTATAGAGATATATCTGATTCGTAATACACAGATGTCAAGCAGTCGAACCCTGAAACAGGGGATACTTTAATTAATAAACTGTACTAATTGGCCCAATAAAAAATTCTAGAAAAACATTAGTAAATATATATGAGTCTAGATTCAGGGAAAATTTACGGATCTTGATTTTGAGTTTCGTAACTCGAGATATGATTTTTCTTGTAACTGTGACGCGAGTAGCTAGAAAGCTGTGAATGTAGAAACAAATGATTTGAAGTTCTTAAATTGATAAATTATGTTCGGTAACCCCTCAAGCTTGACTCCGGTGATGGTCTCGGGCGTGGGGGTGTTACAAGATTTTTCCGGATTAGGGTGAAACCTAATAGGGGGATACATAGATCGAGTTAATGCAACCTTAGAGTGTTAATTAGAGAAAAGTCTCAATTATTCAATCTAGGGATTAGACGTTATTAGTTTGAATAGGGATAATAACATAACTTAGGGATCTCTACGGAACAAGTTGAATGAATAAATCGTCCGCTTCGGAGTCAGAATAACAAGTAAAGTCTAGGTGGATTTTTCCTTAGGTATTATCTCAAGTCAATCCCAAAAGCAATTCCCCAATTCTTTTCTCTGTGCGTTCTTAGTTTAAATAATTAGTTTATTAAAACAAACTCTTTTATTCTTAGGCTAGATAATAAAAAGATAGTTATTACTCGTACTTTTGGTTCCATTGGGTACGATATCCCAGTCTTGCCGTTACTATACTATTGTTCGATAGGTGCGCTTGCCTTTTCATCGTGATAATAGTTAGTCTAGGTTTGATCTTCATTATAAATATTTCTTACTTGTTACGAATCACGCGATCAAGTTTTTGGCGCCGTTGCCTAGTAACTGAAATATTAGGAACACTAAATTTTTATTACTTTAGCCATTTATTTTTTCTTGCAATTTAATTTAATTATTTATTAATTTACTTTTTCTCTCTTGGCAGGTTTTTATAAGTTTATGACTAGAAGAAACCCGTTAGGACCATTACTCTTTGACGAAGAAATCGATCATAGAATTCGCAAAAATCAAAGAGAAATAAGGAGTAGTTACGCTAGACGGTGAATGAGTGAGAAGACGATACTCAAACCCCAACCGACGAGATGGTTGAAAACCCAGGCGATCAGCTACCTCCTGCATTTGTAGCTAATCAAAATCCTGCTCCACGTACTATGTATGACTATGCTAAACCTTCTTTAATAGGAACTAAGTCTAGTATAGTTAGACCTGCTATTGCTGCGAATAATTTCGAACTAAAACCTAACACAATTTAGATGATACAGCAGTTTGTTCAGTTTGATGGTTTGCAGGATGAGGATCCCAACACGCACTTGGCAAATTTTCTTGAATTTTGTAATACATTCAAAATCAATGGCGTTATTGATGATGCCGTTCGTCTTCTGTTATTTCCCTTTCAACTGAGAAACTAAAAAGTGGTTGAACTCGTTACCACGAGGGTCTATCACTACTTGGGAAAAAATGACTGAGAAATTTTTACTAAAATATTTTTCGCCAGCTAAAGCGGCTAAATTACGTAATGATATCTCTTCTTTTGTGTAGATGGATTTAGAAACACTTTATGATGCATGAGAGAGATACAAGGACTTATTGAGAAGGTGCCCTCACCATGGGTTACTGCTTTGGCTGCAAGTCCAAACGTTCTACAATGGTGTGAATCCCTCGACAAGACAAATGATTGACGCAGCTGCTGGTGGAACCATCAACAATAGAACACCGTAAGATGCCTATGAATTCATAGAGGAGATGTCACTGAACAACTATTAGTGGCAAGTTATGAGGACAAAGCCAACGAAAACAGCTGGTGTCTATAACATCGATTCAGTCACCATTCTCTCTAATCAGGTAGAATTTCTCAATAAAAAAGATTGAAAGTTTTCTTGGTTCTACGCAGGTACATCCAGTAATGAGGTGTGACTCAAGCGGACGAGGTGTGCATACAGAATATCAATCCTTTAATCCTACAACCGAAGAGGAACAAGTCAACTATATGGGTAACAATAACTTTAGATCTCAAAATAACCCATACAGTAATACTTATAATGCAGGTTGGAGGAACCACCCTAATTTTTCCTGGGGAGGTCAAGGAAATCCAAAGCCACAAAATCCTCAGGGTTTTCAACAGCCACCTTATCAACAGGAGAAAAAACCAAACCTTGAAGAGATGCTTTCTAAATTCATCTTTGTATCAAAAACCCGTTTCCAAAATACCGAGGCAGCACTTAAGAATCAACAAGCATTATTCCAAGGACTCGAAACTCAGATAAGCCAGATGTCTAAACTAATCTCGAAAAGACCACCAAAAAATTTAGTTAGTAATACCAAATCCGGAGAGCATGTCAAACCGGTTACACTAAGGAGTGGGAAAGTGTTAGCGGGATGTGAAAAAAAGTTAGCACAAGAAGCCGTGGAAAGCGAAAGGAGGGAAGAAAAACCCGAAAATAGTACCAAACTAGTACCGGACGAATATTCACCACCGGTTCCATATCCAGCAAAATTAAAAAGAGATCGCATTGATGCACCAGTCGGTAAGTTTCTTAAACTTTTTAAGCAATTACATATCAATTTACCTTTTGTTGAAGCTATCTCACAGATGCTTACATACGTAAAATTTTTAAAAGAGCTTTTAACAAATAAAAGGAAGTTTGAGAACTTATCTACAGTAAAACTCAACGAGGAATGCTCCGCCATACTCCAAAATATGCTCCCAACCAAACTAAAAGATCCAGGAAGTTTTACTATCCCTTTCTTAATTGGTAATCTGAATATTGAAAAAGCACTAGCTGATTTAGGCGCTAGTATTAATTTGATGCCCTATAAAATGTTCAAACAGCTTGGTCTAAGGGAACCTAAACCCACTAGGATGAGTATTCAATTAGCCAATAAATCTGTTAAATATCCTAGGGGTATTATACAAGACATACTCGTAAAAGTAGATAAATTTATATTCCCTGTTGATTTTGTTGTGTTTGACATGGATGAAGATGTGGAAGTACCCTTAATTTTAGGGTGCCCATTCCTAGCCGCTGCTAGAGCCGTGATCGATGTGGGTGATGGTCAATTGGTACTTAGAGTAGGTGACAAGGAAATGATCTTTAAAATTTATGATGCTATGAGATTCTCTAGGGAACAAGATGATTCATGTTATTTCATTGACTCTATTGATCATATTACTGAAAACTCTTTTTAGGAAATTGTACAAGAGGAGACGACAGAACCGTGTCCAGCTCAAAATAAGGAGATAGATGAGGAACCTAATAACCATCCGTCAAGACAAGTAGAATACGAGGGTATTAAGATCAACAATGCACTTAAGCAAAAACCCTCAATTGAGGAGCCTCCCAAACTGGAACTTAAACAATTACCAAACCATTTAGAATATGCATTCCTTGGAATTAACTCTACATTACCAGTTATTATTGCTTCTAATTTGCAACCCAATGAGAAAGAGGAATTAATCCAAGTATTAAAAGAACATAAGAAGGCCATAGCATGGAAAATTTCTGACATTAAAGGAATCAGTCCTTCTTTTTGCACCCATAAAATTTTAATGGAAGATGAATACAAACCATGTGTGCAAGCTCAAAGACGTGTAAACCCCAACATGAAGGAAGTTTTAAAAGCCGAGGTAATTAAACTTCTAGATGCAGGAATTATTTATCCTATTTCTGACAGTTCTTGGGTAAGTCCAGTGCAGGTTGTCCCTAAGAAAGGAAGCATGACGGTTGTGACCAACGAGAAGAATGAGCTAATCCCAACAGGAACGGTTACAGGATGGAGAGTTTGCATAGACTATAGGAAACTAAATGACGCCACAAGAAAAGATCACTTTCCCTTACCATTCATTGACCAAATGTTAGAAAAATTATCCGGACACATGTATTATTGCTTCCTAGACTGACTCTCTGGTTACTTCCAAATCCCAATAGCTCTTGAAGATCAAGAAAAGACGACATTCACTTGCCTATATGGTATGTTCGCTTATCGTAGAATGCCTTTTGGATTATGTAATGCCCCTACTATTTTTCAGCGCTGTATGGTAGCTATATTCGACGAACTCGTGGAAGATATCACGGTAGTCTTCATGGATGATTTTTCGGTATTCGGTAACTCTTTCCATCTCTGCCTTAAAAATTTAAAACTAGTTTTAATAAGATGTTAAGAAACAAACCTTGTGCTTAACTAGGAGAAATGCCACTTCATGGTTCAAGAAGGTATTGTACTAGGGCATAAAATTCTAGTAAAGGGATTGAGGTGGATAAATCTAAAGTAGAAACAATCGAGAAATTAGCACCTCCTAGTTCAGTTAAGGCTATTAGAAGTTTATTAGGACATGTTGGTTTTTATAGAAGATTCATTAAGAATTTTTCTAAAATAGCTAAGCCATTAACTAAATTGCTAGAAAAAGATATACCTTTTAACTTTGATCAGGAATGTTTAGAAGCATTTAATACTTTAAAGGATAAATTAATTAATGCTCCAATTATAATTGCACCTGATTGGAACTTACCATTTGAACTAATGTGTGATACAAGTGATTTTACAGTAGGTGCAGTACTGGGACAGCGAAGAGACAAGCATTTTCAACCTATCTATTACTCTAGCAAAACCTTAAAGGCTGCACAAGAAAACTATACTACCACGGAAAAAGAGTTGCTAGCTGTGGTTTTTTCTTTTGATAAATTTTGATCATATCTCATATTGTCTAAAGTTGTTGTTTACACTGACCATTCCGCCCTTTGCTATCTTTTAACTAAAACTGATGCAAAACCTCGACTCATCCGATGGATTCTACTATTACAGGAATTTGACTTGGAAATTTAGGACAAGAAATAAGATGAAAATCTAGCGGCTGATCATTTGTCCAGGCTCGAGAAAACCAATACCAGAGAACTGATGACATGGAAATAAATGATTCATTCCCTGAAGAACAATTTTTCACTATATCTAACTCCGAGGTACCTTGGCTTGCAGACATCGCAAATTTTTTAGCTGCTAACATGATCCCAAAAGGCTTAACACACCAGCAAAAGAAACGATTCTTTAATGTTGTAAAAAACTACTTTTGGGACGATCCATTTCTGTTTCATAGATGTGCAGATCAAGTCATTAGAAGATGCGTTACAGGATCAAAAATATCAAAAATATTGGAACACTGCCACTCAGGGCCAACCGGAGGACACTATAGTGGAACAAAGACCGCACACAAAATACTTAAATCAGGTTTTTATTGGCCTTCGTTATTCAAATATGCTATCAGGTAAATTACTTTATGTGACAAATGCCAACAGACAAGTAACATATCTAAACGTGATGAAATGCGTCAAAACTAAATGCTTTCTTGTGAAATATTTCACGTGTGGGGTATCGATTTCATTGGCCCATTCCCCAGTTCATTTGGAAATAAATATATCTTAGTAGCAGTTGACTACATGTCCAAATGGGTAGAAGCTCAAGCTCTACCTACTAATGATGCTAGAGTGGTAGTACGTTTCCTTAAAAAACTCTTTTCGAGATTCAGAACACCTAGAGCAATTATCAACGACAAGGGCACTCATTTTTGTAATACCAATTTGAAAAAACCCTTAAGAAATACGAAGTTCATCATAGAACGGCCACTCCATACCATCCTCAAACTAATGGACAAGCTGAAGTAGCAAACCGAGAACTCAAACGGGTCCTTGAAAGAACGGTAGAATCAAACAGAAAAGACTGGGCAACAAAAATAGACGATGCCTTATGGGCTTATAGAACCACTTTTAAGACTCCTATAGGGACATCACCTTACAGACTTGTTTATGGCAAAAGTTGTCATCTCCCATTCGAACTAGAGCATAAAGCTTTTTAGGCTATTAAATTTTAAAACCTCGATCCCGAACTTGCAGGAAAAAATAGGTTGATACAGCTGAACGAGCTAGATGAATGGCGAGCCAATGCATATGAAAATCCATACCTATACAAGGAAGCAACAAAGCGGTGCCATGATGTTCATTTAAAGCAACGGAAACAATTTGAAGTTGGGGATCTTGTCTTACTTTACAACTCAAGACTCAAATTGTTTCCCGGGAAATTAAAATCACGAAGGTCAGGACCCTTTGTAATTCAATCTGTTCATCCATATGGCACGATAGAGGTAAGTCACACATCATATGGTACTTTCAAAGTAAACAGACAACGTCTCAAACTTTATAATGGTGAGGATTTTAAAGTCGATGGAGAGGAGTTACGACTCCATAAACCGCCCTGAGTATACTAATAAGGTAATAGTCGAGCTTAGACTATAAACAAGCACTTTTTGGGAGGCAACCCGAGTACTAACCATTTTAAATTATTTTAAATTCAAATTTTAAACATTTAGGTCACTAACAAAGTATTTAAAGCACAAGTTCCCATCATCACACAGCCTGTAACACGGTCGTGCTTAAGGCCGTGTGTACCAACACGGAGGGAAACACGGTCGTGCGATATGGCTGTGCAAAAGTAGGGTACATGATTTCCCCAAAACACGAAATGTGATAAATCCCCACGGCCATGCGACATCACCGTAGGTGAATTTGATACCCTCACAGGAGTGGGAACAGAGACCCACGGGCATGCCAGGGACAAGGCTCGATTCTGTTTCTTCGAAACGGGTGTGAGACACGCCCATGCCGTTAAGCCGTGGACAACAATACATGGGCGTGGTACCTTAACATGGGCGGAAGAGAAGAGAACACAGCTAGGCACGACCATTCCATATGGTCGTGTACCACACACGCCCAAGAAACACGGTTGTGGGATAGTAGCCAAGCATGAACTAAAATTGCAAAATTCAAAACACACGGGCTCAACCTCATAAGGACACGGGCGTGGCCCTAGGCCGTGTTGCCCTCATATATAAGAAAATCACTATTCATTTTCTTCTTCCTTTCCAAAGCCTTAGCCAAAATCTCCCCTTCCCCACCCCCTGATCCCTATTCTCAGCCACCACCATCTTTTCGTCCAGTTCATGTGGCACCTTCATATGCTAACATCTCTGAGCACCTCACCCAATTCGAGCTTCAGTGTTTTCAACAATTTGACAACATTGATGCTACTCTACAGCAGAGTTGTCAACACCTTCCCATCTCATAGTCAGTCTCGCCTCGCGAACCATCGAGTGATAAAGATGTTTAGAAATAATTATTTATTATTTATTATTTTTACTTATTATTGAAACTATTTCTATTATTTTTATTAGATTTTAGAATTTTATTTTTATTTTTTATTTCGATTATTTCTTTTTAAATCCTTATACTTCCTAATATCTCCTACAAAGTTCCTGATTTTATCACAGTTATATAGAACTCCTAAGCTCATCATCACATAGGAACTGCAACTCTACCGGGGAAGGTTCTCCATGACTGCCATGTCCTGCTCGACCACGACCATAGCTACCACTAGATATAATATTCTTTTGGCGCAGGACTTATGGCCTAATGAACCTCTACAACTATCGGGGTATCCTCCTCCACTCTCAAACCGATCACTCTCCAAAACTCTAAGTTCGAGGAATTCATCATACAGGAAGTTTCACTTCTCTCCCTATCTTATTTTTATTATAACATCTATCATTGTACACTAAGGGCAATGTACATCTTAAGTGTGGGGGGTATTTATTTCACTATCAGAAAAGGATCCCTGAATAATCACCTTGTTCTCATGAAAACTCGCATATCATATTTAGGATAAATTTTAATTGATTTATGATTTTGATTAATATATCTTGGATTAAAACATAGGGATTTATGCATTGATTATTTAAACTTTAAGACATTAGAGAATCAAGCATGATAAGTTGATTTTTAAGAAATTAAATTATAGGTTGTTTCCCCAAGTCTAGGTATTACTTTGAATTAGAATTCACGAGTCTAAACATCAAAAAGCCATAATTTTTTGTGAGATTTTTGAGCCTTTTGAGCACCTATTCATCCTTTCATGCTCACTTTTATTATTGCTTTGAGTGCATCAGTATTGAACTGTTATTCTAGAACTTGCTTGATTATGCACGTCGAGACCACACCATTTGATTTGATATATCAAAATGATTAAGGCACTTAGGATTAACCCACTCATGCCATGAAAAGCCTACCTCCATGATTAACCCCTAGTAAACCCCCTTGAGCTTAACAAGCCATTCCTTGTATTACCCTTATTATTAACCATTAACCCATTATTGTTGAAATTCCCCAAATTAATTTGATCCCTATTTTTGTCGAGATTTGAGTTGGAAAAGTTGCTTAGCTATGTTTTTCTTCTTTATTTAACTTTTTATTAAAAAAAACTATTTATACATATTAGTAATTCCATATTCTGAAAAAGAAGCTCTGTTGTACGCAAGTGAAGGTTAACTATTTTTCTAGTTAGGCAATTTTTTAATTCAATCTCGATTCTAACCCTTTCTTTCAGCTTGTGACCACACCCCCTAACCAAGCCGCACTACAACCCTCTAAAGACCTTTTGATTGATGTATCATCTTAAATTATAGTGGTGGAGATTTTAATTTAATGCAAGCCTATGGTAATGACTTTTCATTATTGACTATTGAATGCTTCATTTATTGCCCTTAAACACCTCAAGTGATTTGAGTGAATCTTTAGTGAGGATGTGAAACTCTGTGATATTCTGAATCAAAGGTAATTACTTAGATGTGAAGAGACACCTATGTTTGCATGATTAAACATTCAACTTGGAATGTTAGAAACTTTTATGTTCTTTTAGTTGAATTCTCAATGTATGATTACTTATGGATTATTTTGAGATATTATCGATAAGAATTATAAGTTGAGAAGAATTTATTTTGATTATGAGTTGAGAATTTTGCTTGAGGACAAGCAAATGCTTAAGTGTGGGGGTATTTGATAAACCGTAAATTATACATATTTTTACCCCATGTTTAATGCATTTTATAGATGATTTCTCATTAGAATTGGTGAATTCGATGCCGCTAATGCTTTAATTTCATGTTTTGTACTCAGGAAAGCACCAAGAGTCAAAAGGACCCAAAAACGAGCCAAAAAGGGACCAAACGGACCAAATCGAGAAGATGACACGACCTAAGCCCTGCCACACGAGCAGCTCACGCGGCCGTGTCTTTCGAGGGTGTCAACCAAGGCTTTCACGATTCACACGGCCTGTCCATTGACCCCACACGGCTGTGTGCAATTTAACGGATCGAACACGGACTGGCAATCACGTCACGCGGTCGTGTCACACGGGCATGTCCCTGCTCAGCCCAAGTTAAGTCCAATTCAGAAAAGGCCACTTTGGAGGGTTTTTAGGCATTCCAAAGCCTATAAATACGCACTAGAGGAGAGAAAGGCAGACAGAGAAGAGGGGTAAGGAATTACCCCAAAGAAGTCGATTGATCCATCTCAGAAGCTGAATTCATCATCAAGACTGAGCGTCTCTCCTCAATTCCCCTTCAGGAGTTTTGGATTTTCTTTATGTTTTGTATTCTTTATTCTTCTGAGATGTTTTCTTATTTAGTTATGAACTAAATCCCCTAAATACCTAAGGGGAATGAAACCTAAGACGAATCTTGTTATTATTTTCTGAATTGTATGATAGATATTTAACTTGTTCTTAATTCTATGTTCTTAATTCTTGTTTTGATATCCTAGGATACTGATTCAAGACACGCTCTTATTCATAGGAGGAATAGACCCTGTCTAAGAGTACATTTGCCATAATTAAGCGGGGTTGATTGCGCGCCTGGAAATAGGGTGACAAGATTTTGCCAGATTAGGGTGAAACCTAATAAGGGGATCCATAGATCGAGTTAATCCAACCTTAGAGGTTAATTAGAGAAAACTCTCGGTTATTCAATCTAGGTATTAGACGTTATTAGTCTTGAATAGGGATAATAACATAACTTAGGGATGTCTACGAAATAAGTTGAATGAATAAATCGTTCGATTCGAAGTCAGAATAACAAGTAAAGTCTAGGTGGATTTTTCCTTAGGTATTGTCTCAAGTCAATTGATTTTCCCAAAAGCAATTCCCCAATTCTTTTCTCTGTACGTTCTTAGTTTAAATAATTAGTTTATTAAAACAAACTCTTTTATTCTTAGGCTAGATAATAAAAAGATAGTTATTACTAATACTTTTGGTTCCGTTGGGTACGATATCCCGATCTTGCTGTTACTATACTATTGTTCAATAGGTGCGCTTGCCTTTTTGTCGTGATAATAGTTATAGACCCTTCACATGTTATCTCACCAGCGAATGTCAAGATTCAACATGATATGTTAAATAGCGAAGAACCGATCAGAATTATAGCTTGAGAGGTTAAAGAATTGAGAAATAAAAACATAACACGGGATAGAGAAGGCCACCTAGGAACTAGAAGAAGCTATAGGAAACCAAAATCCAAACCTCTTTTCTGGTAAGATTTTCAGGGATGAAAATTCCTTTAGAGGGGACAGTTATAATAGCCCATTTTCAATGAAATTGGAACAATGGTTTTGGGACCACAAATTTGATGTTCAAATAATTATTTTATTATTAATTTAATGTCTACATGAAGTTAGTAGTATTGTATAAAAATTTCGTTAAGTAATTTTACTATTTGCAAGCTTAATTCGATAAAAAAATGACTAATTTGAAAAAGGTGCAAAACTTGAGTTCTATAAGCTAAATGGATTAAATAGCTATGATATTAAATGATTGGAGCGTTTATGTTGTAAATAAACCATTAAAATCATGAATGGACTGATATGGACAATTTATTAGGTGATTTAATGGTTATACTACAAGGTTAATTGAGTAATTTAATAAATAAATTAAGTAAAACAAAAACATTTTAATTAAGGTATCATCTTTCTAAACTACTCTTCTTCGAAAATAAAGAAGAAAAACCCCATTTTAAACACCTTGAAGTTTCGACAATCAAAGTTCTTGCATGAGGTCATCTTGTTGTTAGTTTTTGATGATTTTTATGTTTTCGGGATCGTTGTAACTTAATCTAGCTAGCCCAGGGACTAATCTATAAAACTATCAAAAGATTAGGACTTTTCCATGAATGTATACATGTTTTTATAATGTTTGATGGAAGAAAATGAATATTTTTTGTTAGATAAACAACTTTTGTTAAGTGATTTTTGATAAAATTGTCAATTAGGGATTAAATTGAAAAATGAGAAATATTCATGGAGTAATTTGTGAAATAATGAAATGTGTGGGATGCTATGAGCTTATATGAAATTCAGATCAAAACATTAGGGTCAAAAGCATAATTTTTCAAAAATGCGAGTTTTGATTGAATTGAATAGAATGATTATTAAATTGATTGACTTTATTCATTTAGGTCAAGATAGACCTGTATGGCTTTAGATTGAGGCAAAGAGAAAGCTTCAGATTAATCGACTCCATTTCTACATTTTATCATCGAGGTAAGTTCGTATATTTTATGCAATACACCACACCCGAGTCCTACGCCGGGACGGGATACTAGGCGTTACCACACTTAAACACATGTATTCCAATGTTTTTGAATCATCAAGACTTGATAATATTTAAAACTTTTTCAAACTTTGTCCAAAACTTCTTATCATGGGCCTATAAGGCCCGAAGCATCTCTTGGAAATCACTTGGGACCAATTCAGGTCCTTTAATCAACACTAGGAAGATGACCTTTGAAACAGGGCACATGCCCGTGTGGAACTTGAACATGGTCATGCTGATGGCCCGTGTGGCACACACGGCCTAAGCACTTAGGCACATACCCGTGTCCCATGCCCGTGTGAATTAAATTCTAAATTCGAACCTACAGGGGTATTCATGCAGCCTAACACACGCCCGTGCCTATGCCTCGTGTCCCTCACACAGCCATGACATGCCCGTGTCCTAGCCCGTGTCTAAAAATATTGACATTCTGTTTCTGACGTCAGCATCCAATTAGGGGCACATGGCCATGGCACACGCCTGTGGCCAGAGGTCGTGTCCTCCACATGGCTGAGGTACACGGTCGTTCTTTGTTTGTGTGTTTACTACCATACATACTGAATTGAAAGTTTTACGTGTAGGGGACACACAGTCGAACAACACGCCCATAGGGCTGGCTGTGTGTCACACACGGCCTAGACACACGCCCGTTTGTCTACCCATGTGGACAATATCAGGCTATCTACCAAACCCTTTTTCCACCCTGAAACAAAATTTTAACACCCACCAACATATCAAATCTAACTTAATATGATTTCTCGACCAAGCAACCATAGCTATGGCCCAGATACATTTCATATATTCAACTATGCCAACCATTTTCACATTCAAGAAAACCTATCTTGCATTCGTATAACAACTTTCAATATTAGCCATTTTGATGGCCTTATACAAAATGGGTCAAATACTAAAACAAGCTAACACATTTGGCCCCAAAATGATGTGACACCAAAACAAATTCAAGAGTTCCTATACATGCCATATTCAAAATGATAAAACTAGCTATACCAAGTGCTCTGAGGATAGTGTGACTGGCTTCCCGACGTAGTTGATGATTCTCGAGTTACTTTGGCAGCACTAGAAAAAAAGGGAAAGGAAAGAGGGTATGCATAGAAGCTTAGTAAGTACATATATGCAAATATGTGTGATTAGAAACACATTCGTCAAAAAATGGCTTGTCATACTTAAATGATATATCATTTTAAGCTCACTATCTTGCCCTTCACTTCTTTTATGCATACTTACTATATCTCATCACATACTGAGGACTTATTCGAGAGTTTAGTATACATACCTCATTGGAAGTATCACCAACTCATTCATTGAGTTACTTATTGAACACTCGAAAATACCAATGGATGCATGGATGCTTACTCCAAAGAGCTATACAAGTAGCTAAGGCTACTTCTTTGATAAGTCATAATTTATACATATTTTTATCCCATGCTTAGCACATATTTGGATAAATTATCATTAAATTTATGGAATTTGATGCTCCTAATCCTTTAATTTCATGTTTTATACTTAGGTGAGCATAGGAGAGTAAAAAGAGCAAGAAACGGGCCAAAAACAGAGAAAATGGGTCAATGTGGGAAATCAACACAGCCTGGACTTCCTTACATGGGTAGACCACACGCCCCTATAGTTTTAGCAGACTTTAGCATGACTTGGACTTCCTTACATGAGTAGACCACACACCCGTGTATATTCAACAGAATCTAACGCGGTTTGAAGCACTTACACACGAGCGTGTCACACGGGCGTGTCCTTGTCGAGTCCAAGTTTAGTTCTATTTGGAAAAGGGCACTCTTGAGGGTTTGGAAGCATTCTAAAGCCTATTTAAACACCCTAGAGGAAGCACTTAAGGGACACGCGGAGTAGGAGCCAAGAACTACTCGAAGAAAGCCGATTGATCCATCTCAGAAGCCAGATTCTCCTTCAAAACTAAAGATCTCCCTTCACTTTCCTTTGGGATTTTTGGTTTTCTTTATGTTTTGTTATCATTATTCTTTTGAGATGTTTTCTTTTACACTTATGAACTAAATCCCCTAAATACCTAAAGGCAATGAAACCTAAGACGGATCTTGTTATTATTTTCTGAATTATATGATAAATATTTGATTTGATCTTAATTATGTGTTCTTAATTCTTACTTTAATATTCCAGGATATTGATTCAAGTATTGATGTGCTTATTCAGAGGAGCAAAAGTCCCTGTCTAAAAGTAGATCTAGCATAATTAAGCGGAGTTGATTGCACCCCTAGACATAGGGAGACATAAATCTGCCGAATTAGGGTCAAACCTAATAAGGGAATCTATAGATCGAGTTAATGCAACACTATGGGTTTTAATTAGAAAGAGATTTCAATTAATCAACCTAAGGTTAGACATTGTTAGTCTCGAGAGAGATAATAATATAAATTAGGGATTTCTACGGATCAAGTCAAATGAATAAATCGTCTAATTCAAAGTCAAATAACAAGTGAAGTCTAGGTGGATTTTCCCTTGGGTATTGTTTAAATCAATCAGTTTTCCCAAAAGTATTTCCCCAATTTACTTTCTGTGCATTCTTAGCTTAGTTAATTAGTTTACATAAAACAAATCCCCTTATTGTTAGGCTAGATAATAAAAAGAAGGCTAATACTAGTACTTTTAGTTCCTGTGGGTTTGACATTTCAGTCTTGCTATAAACTATACGACAGTTCGATAGGTGCGCTTGCCTTTATCGAGATAATAGTTAGTTTTCAAGTACAATCAATCAAAAATTTAAAAACTTATCACGAGACAATCACACCAAGTTTTTGGCACCATTTTCGGGGAACTAAAATATTAGGAACGCTTAATTTTTATTACTTTAGCCATTTATTGCAATTTAAATTTTATTTTAGTTTTGTTAATTTTAATAAATTTTCTTTTATTTTCTTCTGACAGGTTTTTATAGTTTATGACTAGAAGAAACCCGTCAGGACCATTACTTTTTGACAGTGAAATTGAAAACATAGCTCGCAGAAGTCGAAGAGAAATTAGGCGAAGCCTACGTGACATAGAGGAAGGACAAGAGGACGATATTCAAACCACAACCGAGGAGATGGCTAAAATTAGAATAATCAGCTTCCTCCTGTGGTTGCTGCAGATCCAATAAATCAGAATCCTACTCCTCGTACTATGTATGATTATGCTAAACCTACTCTAACAGGAGTCGAATCGAGTATAGTTAGACATGCTATTGGTGCAAATAATTTTGAACTGAAACCTAACATAATTCAAATGATACAACAGTTTGTTCAGTGATGCGTCATATTTGTAACAGGTTTTAAAAATTTATAAATGAATCGTTCTTGAGACTAACTTATTATCACGATTAAGGCAAGTGTACCTATCGAACTGTAGTATAGTTTAGCAAGACCAGATTGTCGAACCCAAAGGAACTACGAGCATTAGTATTTACTTCCTTTTTATTATCTAGCCTAAAAATTAAGAGTTTTGGTTATCTAAACTAATTACTAACTAAGAATGCATAGTAAGAAGATTTGGGAAAATACTTTTGGGAAAATTCGATTGATTAAGACAATACCTAAGGAAAAATCCACCTAGACTTCACTTGTTATTTGACTCTGAATTAGACGATTTATTCATTTAAGTTGATCTGTAGAAATCCCTAAGTTATATTATTATCTCTCTTGAGACTAATAACGTCTAACCCTAGGTTGAATAATTGAAATCTCTTTCTAATTAACACTCTAGAATTGCATTAACTCGATCTATGGATTCCCTTATTAGGTTTCACCCTAATCTGACAAAATCTTATCACCCTATCTCTAGGCGTGCAATCAACTCTGCTTAATTATGACAAATTTACTCTTAGATAGGGTCTATTCCTCCTCTGAATTAGAGCTTAACTTGAATCAATATCCTAGAATATCAAAACAAGAATTAAGAACACATAATTAAGAACAAGTCAAATATTTATCATACAATGCAGAAAATATTAACAAGATCCGTTTTAGGTTTCATTCCCCTTAGGTATTTAGGGGGTTTAGTTCATACTTATAAAAGAAAAAATCTCAAAAGCATAAAGATAAAAAAACATAAGAAAACCCAAAACTCCTGAAAGGACTTGAAGGGAGATCTTCAGTCTTGATGATGAATCCTGCTTCTAAGATGGATCAATCGGCTTTCCTTGAGTAATTCCTCACTTCCTACTCTGCGTCCCCCCTTCTAAGTGCCTCCTCAGGTGTTTAAATAGGCTTTAGAATGCCTAAGAACCCTAAAAATTGGCCTTTTCCAAATAGGATTATACTTGGGCTAGCCAGGGACACGCCCGTGTGCGATTACTCCAGCCCGTGGTCAAGGCTGTTGAATAGGCACGGGCGTGTAGTCTACCCGTGTAAGCCGTGCTTCAATCATGCCAAATGGACACGGTCGTGTGACACACCCGTGTGAGGAAGCCCAGGCCGTGTTGATTTCCCACGTGGGTCCATTTTCTTCGTTTTCAGCCCGTTTCTCGCTCTTTTTACTCTCCTATGCTCTCTTAAGTATAAAACATGAAATTAAATGATTAGGAGCATCGAAGTCACCAATTCCAAGGAATAACCATCCATAAATGTGCTAAGCATGGGACAAAAATATGTATAAATTACGGTTTATCAAATACCCCCACACTTAAGCATTTGCTTGTCCTTAAGCAAAAATCTTCAACTCATAATCAAAATAAATTCTTCTCAATTTATAATCCCTATCAATAATATCTCAAAATAATCTAAAAGTATTCATACATTGAAAATTCAACTAAAAGTACATCAAAGTTTCAAACATTCCAAGTTGAGCATTTTATCACGAAAACATAAGTGTCTCCCCTCATCTAAGTGATTACCTTTGATCAAAATACCACAGAGTTTAACATCCTCACTAAAGATTCACTCAAATCACTCAAAGTGTTTAAGGACGTCAATAAAAGCACTCATTAGTCAATATTCAAAGTTATTACCATAGACTTGGTTGAAAATCAAATCTCCACCACTATATATTGACCAAATACATCAATCAAAAAGGTCTTTTTAGAGGGTTGTAATGTGGCTTTGGTTAGGGGTGTGGTCACAAGCTGAAAGAAGATGTTAGAATCAAGATTGAATTGAAAAATTACCAAGCTAGAAAAATAACTAGTCATCAGTTGAATACAAGTGAGCTTCTTCTCAGAAAATAGAATTAACACTCAAGCTCAAAAATGATGAATTACTACTAATATGTATGTAAGTGTTATTATTATTTTTAATTAAAAACAAGTCAAATATTTAGAAGTACAAAACATAACTAAGTAATTTGTTCAAATCAAATCTTGACAAAAATTGGGATCAAATTAGGGGATTTCAACAATAATGGGTTATGGGTTAATATTGAGGGTAAATCAATTAATGGCTTGTTAGGCTCAAAAGGGGTTCACTAAGGATTAATTATGGAGGTAGGCTTTTGTGGAGTGAGTGGGTTAAACCTAAGTGCCTTTATTATCTTGACATATCAAATCAAATGGTGTGGTCTTGACATGCATAATCAAACAAGTTTTAGAATAAAATATGAAAGTGAGCATGAAAGGAATAAAATATGCTCTAAAGGCTCAAGATCTCACAAAAATTATGGCTTTTTGATGTTTAAACCTGTGAACTTCAACTCAAGATAATACCTAAACTTGGGGAAATAACCTAAAAAATTTTAATTCTCAAAAATCAACTTTATCATGCTTGATTCTCTATTTCCTTAAAGTTTAAACAATCAATGCATTAATGCCTATGTTTTAATTCAATACATATCAACAAAAATTATAAATTAATCAAAATTCATTCTAATGATGATGTGAGAAAATTAATTGAGAACAAGACAAAATTTAGGGATTTTTTGATAATTATATAAATGACCCCTCCACACTTAAGATGTACATTGTTCTCAATGTACAATGATAGATATACTGAAAAATATAGATATATAATCATAAGATAGGAAGAGGAGTGAAACTTCCTGAATGTTGAATGGAATCCTTGAATTGGAGGTATGGAGAATAATCGGCCAAGGCAATGATAAGATTGGATGAGGATACTCCGGTGGTGGTAGAGGTTGGGTGTAATATCCTGATTTTGGGCCTAGTCGGAATAGTAGTTTCGTGACCACAAAATCCGAGATAGAAATAATTATTTTATGATTATTTTGAGGTCTATGATATGATTGCATGATTGTGTAAAAATTTCGTGAAGAAATTTTATGCATAAAGTGCTTAAATTGAAATTAGGGACTAAATCGAATAATTTGCAAAACTTGCATTCTACAAGTTTTTAGTATGAATTGTTTTGAAATATTAATTAGGAGGGCTTAAATAGCAATTTTACCAATTTCTAAGTCTATGGACAAAAATTGGACATGGAATTTTTGGAAAGTTTAGTAGTAAGGGCATTTTGGTCATTTAGGGGTAAAATGAATTAAAATACAAAATTAAAAGCCAATTTTGCTCATCTTCAACCCCATGGCCGAATATAGCAAGGAGAAACCATGGCTAGGGTTTTTCAAGCTTCCAAGCTCGATTGTAAGTCCGTTCTAGCCTCGCTTTTAATGATTTTTACGTTTTTGGAGTCTCGGTAGCTCGATTTAGCTTATGCTAGCAATAATTTAACCTAGGGTTTATATTTGGAAAAGTACCCATAGGTGAAATTTGTGTATTTTGGTGTTTTATGATAGAATATGAGGTTTTAAATTATGTTAGACAACTTGTGCTACTCGGTTTTAAGTGAAAACGAGCAAAAGGGCTTAATCGGTAAAAATACCTAATAGTCATAAGTACATATTAGAGTGAGAATTTGATGTTGCCATAGAAGGGAAAAATGATCAGCATGTCATAAAACATAAGAAAATAGGCTGAAGTTTAATTTACGAGCTTTGGGGCAAAAGTGTAAATACGCAAAAGTTTAGGGGCAAAACTTTAATTTTGCCAAAATATGATTTTGGGTCAATTTGAATAATGTGAGTCCTAATTAGACTATATTTTAAATGATAGAGCAAGGAAAACTAAAATTCGGGCTAAAATGGGGAAAATACCAAGTTGTGGATGAAATGGTAAAATTAGCCATTTTCGCATACGAGGTAAGTTCATGTGTAAATGTAGTAACATAATTGTTATTTTAAGCAATTTAATGTTGTTTATATGATATGATGCTGATTATTATCATGAAATATTATGCTTTGTGGTTATTGTTGAATAATATGTAATTATGTGAATTACTTGATGAGTATGAACTATCACCGAAGTATCAATTTCGATATTCCGTGGAAGATGGCAAAGATGTGTGATCGAGGAAAACGCCCGTTTGAACCTTAGGAATAGATTAGGATACAAGTGACATGTCACTAGGATGTTTGGGCATCCGAACTCGTTGAATTGAGTCCGAGTTCACTTATGGATGCAAATGTCCGAACTCGTTGAGTTGAGTCCGAGTTCGTGAGCTGTAACTAGGCATCCGAACTTGTTGAGTTGAGTCCGAGTTCACTTATGGGTGGGTTACATGGTAGCTTGGCTACATATGTGGCACTTATGTGCAAACTTTCCATGTATCCGAATTATATTCCGATGTGTTCAACGGGTAAAGTTCTACTGAAATGGAGGAATACTCAAGATGAAAGGGACGTATTGGTAAGTGTTGTGAAATGGGTACTTTGAACATGTATGTACTTAACCCTCAGGTTGAAAAATCGATATAACAATAATATGGTAAGATGATAAATGAAAATGTGATATGAATGTCTTGGTGATGATTATGCAAATGATGTTTTATGTTTGCTTATATGGTTATGTTACTTGCTATTTGCATGTGAACTTATTAAGCATTTATGCTTACTCCCTCCTTTTCATTCCTTGTAGTTTTGACAAGCCAGCTCGAAAATCGGGAACGGTCGGAGGCATGCTCACACTATCCATATACCATCTTGGCATAATGGCTTGTATATTTTGAGTATGGCATGTATAGCATTATAATCATTTTGTATATATGGTCTTATGATATGGTTATTGAGTGGTATGGAAATGCTTGGTAATGATTAGCCATTGGAATGGCTAATCATGATCATATTTGGTGTTATGTATGTCAAATTGCTAGCTAATCCATGGAAACCATGAAATAGGTAAAATTTACCATAAAATAGATTCAGACAGCAGTAGTGATGTGAATTTGAAAAATCACTAAAAATAGTAGAAATGAAATTAAATAATGAATAAGTTATGGAATCGAAGCTTGATGAGTCTATTTTCATATGGAAGAAGCGAAACAGGTATATGAGCTATATTTTATGAGATGTTTAAATTTTTGTGAAACAGGGCTAGAGCAATTTCTGGATCCCCTGTTCTAACTTTGGAAATTCACCATAAATTTTAAAAAGATAATTAGAAGTAATTCTTTATATGTACAGATTCCTTATTGAGTCTAGTTTTATTAGAGACAAACGGTATAGTCATTGAAGTTCGGTATGGGGAGATATCTGATTCGGAATACACAGAGGTCAGAGTAGTTGAACCTTGAAACAGGGGAGACATTAAATAATAAACTGTACTAATTGGCCCAACCAAAAAAATTATAGAGAAACATTAGTAGATAGATATATGAGTCTATTTTCAGGAAAAATTTACGGAATTTGATTTTGAGTTTCGTATCTTGAGATATGATTTTTAAAGCGACTGTGATGCAGTTAGCCAGCTTGTCTGGAAATTTTAAAATGAATTGTATGAGCTGTTTAATTAATGAATTAAGTCCGTTAACACCTCTGTTCGACTCCGGCAACGGTCTCAGGTACGGGGCGTTACATTTAGTGGTATCAGAGCAGGTTTAGTCGGTTCTCGGACTAACCTAGCATGTGTAAAAGTTTAGCTATACATGCCACTGATCTGCGATAATGTGATGTCTTCCGACGCGTATGAGTACCGTCTTATTTAGACAGGGTGCTCTCCAACCGAGCTGTGCCGACCATGTTCAATGTTATGTGAAGGTATTTGAGTAAAATTATGATTATGATAAGTCTCGGTTCAGAAAATTATGAATAAAGGTTTATGATACATATGTGATAAATATTCATATTTGCTTAATGCTCATATGATGTAGTGTATGTGGCTTACTTGATAAGATGAATGGAATAAATAGAAAGTAGTAGAGGTATGAATAAAAGTCATAATATCATGATACGAATGAAAATGTCCTTGTCTTGATTGGACGTTGAATGTTGATGAATGTTAATGATATATAATTTTTATGAGATAAAGGATTATAATGAAATGAACTTATCTATGTTAAATTGTTGGACTGAATTATATGATTGTAATGATATGTACATGATGATGCACGAAATGAAAGTTGTGATTGTGATGCAAATATCTATGTTTGTTTGGCCTTATATAATGTCATGAGCATGAATTAATTTAATTAAATGAATGGATAAGTAAAGCTGTCTAGAAAACATAGAATGTATGAATAAGTATATTGTCTAAATGGGACAATAGGAAAATTGGTGTAAGCCAACATGAATGAATGACATGATTTTGATGATGTTACTATGATGATGGAAGTTGTGTTATATGTGTATGTATAAGAAAGTCGAGTCAGAGGTCCTACAACCCCTTCCCCTTATCGAAGTGGTACTTATAATGGAATTTCATGAGATTTGTTTTGAATAAGTTTTCGGTTGAGACCCCAAAGAGTTCAGTGATAGAATAATTATAAGTATGATCAGAGATTGAAAACGAACTGATAAGTAAAGTCAAAGCCAGTAAAGTATCGGATTGATATAAAGATTATTGGAATTATGCACTGTCTCAGTTAGAGAAGGAATTCTCTTTGGTAAATCGAATTACTCAGGTGCAAGGTCGAGAAAAGTGTAAATCGAAATTTATTCAGAACTGACATTCTTTATGAATGATTTAATATGAAATTTGTGACGGTAGAACTAGTTGGGGAAATGATATTTGAAATGTGAATTATCTGAGTGTGACAGTTATGACCGGACAGATTTAGCAGTCTCTTTTGAGATGTTCTATGTGTTCACCCGTTCTCAGAAATATTTCTATGGCTATTGATCTTCTAAAGAAATTCTTGTTATATGGGAATGTCTTCTAATTCTGGTGTTGGATGAAAGCATTGGTAGTCTGACTGGTTTATAATTTATATTGCTCTATTTCATCGGGTATTCTATTTCATTTCGTCTGATAAGAATTGATGAGAGAATACGTATGATATTATGATTCTGTTTCTTCTACTTGATGCTTCATCTGATATATATGTATGGAAAGATATATTGATCCTGTTATATTTGATTTCAGTGGGATTAAATGATGTTTTCTTTTGGACTTTCTTTCTTTGAAGAATTATCAAGGTATTCTGTATTTTCTCTATGAATTTGGTTTTCAATTCTCCGGCATAGTATCGTATCTTGGGTTTCTTTATCCTGGATCTCTTTATTCTGGATTTCTTTATTCTGGGTTTCTCTATCTTGGATTTCTTTATTCGGTTTTCTTGTTATCTTTGTTCCATAATTTGTCAATTATGACTCATGTTCGAAGTACGTTCTTCAGCTTGTGATAATCATGTCAAATATGACTATACTTCTAATTTGATCTTGGTAATGTGGTGATTTTAGTATTGGGATTTTTTCTAATTTCTGTGTAAGGATTTGACATCAGTAAAGGCGTAGGTGATAAAAGCGCGAGTTTCAGTCGGTATGGTAAATTATTTATTTGAAAGATTTCATGTGACAATTATGTCAGGATTATTTTTCCCAAGTCTGATAATAGAATTTCATTTTGTACGGATAAAAGAGCAAATAGTTTGAACGAGAAGTGTATATTTATTAGAAAGAGTTGAATATTAGTTTAAGTCACTACGAATGATAAGGTTTCCATCTTGTGAAAGCTAAAAAGTTTATTACATGTTGACAGAGTTCGGATAGATGAGAATATTGGTAACCGAAGCGTCTGAACTAGACTAGTCTATATTGAGCAAAGACTTCCTGACTTTCAGTAATGTATTGTTGTATGAATTGTGATGTGTTTCAAGACAGTGAGGTAATGTGATAGTTTAGAGCATTCGATGTTACATAAAATCGGAGTTGTTAAAGGGGTTAAAGCCGAGCATTGGGATCTATCAAAATTATCCTTGTCAATGTTGATATTGGGATGGAAATGAGAAGGATTATTCTTGAGGCCATATCAGAATTATTTCTATGGCGGAAAGAGGAAAATGTGATGTATCCTATTATTAAATGTTTGGCGAGATCTATAAATCATATTTGTATTGAATGAATTCCTACTCATCAGATTCATGGAATTTCAGGTCTCTTTGATTGTTGGATTTCTTGGAATTCTGGTCTCCATTAAATCAAGTTGAGATCCGGGTTCTATGTCATGATATCATGGGAAACTGAGAAGGGTTGAAAATTTAAGAACAATTGAGAGTTGAGACTGTAAGCTTTTAGATCATATGAGAAATTGAAAAGATGTATTGGAGGTACAGTCTAAGTGCAATTTCTTCAGCACCGAATATGAGATTAAAACTGAAGACCACTTTTCTGGTAAGATTTTCGGGGACGAAAATCCCTGAAGGGGGGAGAGTTGTAATATCCTGATTTTGGGCCTAGTCGGAATAGTGGTTTCGTGACCAAAAAATCTGAGATAGAAATAATTATTTTATGATTATTTTGAGGTATATGATATGATTGCATGATTGTGTGAAAATTTCGTGAAGAAATTTTATGCATAAAGTGCTTAAATTGAAATTAGGGACTAAATCGAATAATTTGCAAAACTTGCATTCTAGAAGATTCTAGTATGAATTGTTTTGAAATATTAATTAGGAGGTCTTAAATAGCAAATTTACCAATTTCTAAGTCTGTGGACAAAAATTGGACATGGATGGAATTTTTGGAAAGTTTAGTAGTAAGGGCATTTTGGTCATTTAGGGGTAAAATGAATTAAAATACAAAATTAAAAGCCAATTTTGCTCATCTTCAACCCCATGGCCGAATATAGCAAGGAGAAACCATGGCTAGGGTTTTTCAAGCTTCCAAGCTCGATTGTAAGTCCGTTCTAGCCTCGCTTTTAATGATTTTTACGTTTTTGGAGTCCCGGTAGCTCGATTTAGCTTATGCTAGCAATAATTTAACCTAGGGTTTATATTTGGAAAAATACCCATAGGTGAAATTTGTGTATTTTGGTGTTTTATGATAGAATATGAGGTTTTAAATTATGTTAGACAACTTGTGCTACTCGGTTTTAAGTGAAAACGAGCTAAAGGGCTTAATCGATAAAAATACCTAATAGTCATAAGTACATATTAGAGTGAGAATTTGATGTTTCCATAGAAGGGAAAAATGTTCAGCATGTCATAAAACATAAGAAAATAGGCTGAAGTTTAATTTACGAGCTTTGGGGCAAAAGTGTAAATACGCAAAAGTTTAGGGGCAAAATTGTAATTTTGCCAAAATATGATTTTGGGTCAATTTGAATAATGTGAGTCCTAATTAGACTATATTTTAAATGATAGAGCAAGGAAAACTAAAATTCGGGCTAAAATGGGGAAAATACCAAGTTGTGGACGAAATGGTAAAAGTAGCCATTTTCGCATATGAGGTAAGTTCATGTGTAAATGTAGTAACATAATTGTCATTTTAAGCAATTTAATGTTGTTTATATGATATGATGCTGATTATTATCATGAAATATTATGCTTTGTGGTTATTGTTGAATAATATGTAATTATGTGAATTACTTGATGAGTATGAACTATTACCGAAGTATCAATTTCGATATTCCGTGGAAGATGGCAAAGATGTGTGATCGAGGAAAACGCCCGTTTGAACCTTAGGAATAGATTAGGATACAAGTGACATGTCACTAGGATGTTTGGGCATCCGAACTCGTTGAGTTCAGTCCGAGTTCACTTATGGATGCAAATGTCCGAACTCGTTGAGTTGAGTCCGAGTTCACTCATGGATGCAAACGCCCGAGCTCGTTGAGTTGAGTCCGAGTTCGCTTATGGGCGGGTTACATGGTAGCTTGGCTACATATGTGGCACTTATGTGCAAACCTTCCATGTATCCGAATTATATTCCGATGTGTTCAACGGGTAAAGTTCTACTGAAATGGAGGAATACTCAAGATGAAAGGGACGTATTGGTAAGTGTTGTGAAATGGGTACTTTGAACAGGTATGTACTTAACCCTCGGGTTGAAAAATCGATATAACAACAATATGGTAAGATGATAAATGAAAATGTGATATGAATGTCTTGGTGATGATTATGCAAATGATGTTTTATGTTTGCTTATATGGTTATGTTACTTGCTATTTGCAGGTGAACTTATTAAGCATTTATGCTTACTCCCTCCTTTTCATTCCTTGTAGTTTTGACAAGCCAGCTCGGAAATCAGGAACGGTCGGATGCATGCTCACACTATCCGTATACCATCTTGGCATAATGGCTTGTATATTTTGAGTATGGCATGTATAGCATTATAATCATTTTGTATATATGGTCTTATGATATGGTTATTGAGTGGTATGGAAATGCTTGGTAATGATTAGCCATTGGAATGGCTAATCATGATCATATTTGGTGTTATGTATGTCAAATTGCTAGCTAATCCATGGAAACCATGAAATAGGTAAAATTTACCATAAAATAGATTTAGACAGTAGTAGTAACGTGAATTTGAAAAATCACTAAAAATAGTAGAAAAGAAATTAAATAATGAATAAGTTATGGAATCGAAGCTTGATGAGTCTATTTTCATATGGAAGAAGCGAAACAGGTATATGAGCTATATTTTATGAGATATTTAAATTTTTGTGAAACAGGACTAGAGCAATTTCTGGATCCCCTGTTCTGACTTTGGAAATTCACCATAAATTTTACAAAGATAATTAGAAGTCATTTTTTATATTTACAGATTCCTTATTGAGTCTAGTTTTATTAGAGACAAACGGTATAGTCATTGAAGTTCTGTATAGGGAGATATCTGATTCGTAATACACAGAGGTCAGAGTAGTTGAACCCTGAAACAGGGGAGACTTTAAATAATAAACTGTACTAATTGGCCCAACCAAAAAATTCTAGAAAAAATTAGTAGATAGATATATGAGTCTAGTTTCAGGAAAAATTTACGGAATTTTATTTCGAGTTTCGTATCTCGAGATATGATTTTTAAAGAGACTATGATGCAGTTAGCCAGCTTGTTTGGAAATTTTAAAATGAATTGTATGAGTTGTTTAATTAATGAATTAAGTCCGTTAACACCTCGTGTTTGACTCCGGCAACGGTCTCGGGTACGGGGCGTTACATTGGGTTCCACAACCACAGTGTCCAGCGAAGAGGTTATCGTGGTGGTCGGGCAGGACATGGCAGTCGTGGAGCACCTTTTCCAGTGGAGTTTCGAGTTCCTAAGTGATGATGAGCTTTGGAGCTCTTTATAACTGTGATAACATCAAAAACTCTTTAGGAAATATAGAGAAGCATAATTACTCCCAATGAAATAGCTGAAACTATAAATTGTTCAATAAAAATTATAAAGCCTAAAAATGAAATAGTGTTAAATGAAAATAAAATAAAAAACTATTTAAAGAAGATAAATAAAGATAAAAGTGAAAATAAAAATAAAAAATAAAGTCTTTAAAGATCGTCATCGTCGGATGGTTCGCGAGGTGGTGGTGGCGATGAGATGTGAAGGTGCTGACAAATCTGATGTAGAGTAGCATTAATGTGATCAAAGCGCAGAAAAAACTACTACTCAAATCGAGTAAGGTGCTCAGAGATGTCAGAGTATGAAGCCATCGCATGAACTGGACGATGGATGGGTGGTGGTTGAGACGGTGGGTCCTCGTGCTGTGGAGGGACATCATCAGTAATGCTCTCTGGGTCCTCCTCCTCAATGGATTGGACCAGGCGGTACTGGGGTGGGTCAACTCCATGTCGACGCTCGATCATCCTCATATGTAACATACTTGAGATGCCCTGTGGGGATATCTGACCAATGAAGGTGAGGGAAGATGCTTGGTCGCCGTGTTGAGGAGGCCAAAATACCGTGCTAGGCGAGTCACATAAGGGTCGATGGATATGACTCCCTTCCTATGCCTCTCCGTCTGATAGCGAATGGCGAGGGCAATGAAATAGGCAAGGTCGAAGACGTGCCCATTTTCCATACTCCATAAAAAGTAGGCGTCGTGAGTATTGACGACGCCGGTGCTCTCTCGCCGTCCTATCAGGGTGTAGGCCAAGATGGCGTGTAAGTACCTAAGGGATGGGGTGAGAGCCGATGCCTTGGAGCGGCTAGGGTCGTAGGTGGCCGAGGCAGGGACGAGGGCCTTCCAGCACTTTGAAGAAGAGTAGTGGATGTGGCAATGGAGTGTATCGAGTTTGTTGTCGTCCATGAACTCCTCTGTGTATAGCCCCAGTGCAATTCCAAACTCGAGTATGCTCAACTGGCGCATTATACTGCAGAGACGGAACTGGACCATTCTAGGATCATCGAACTGTGTCATGACGACTTGAAGGTGGAAGGTTGAGCAGAGTTTGAGTGTGAGCTTGAGGTATGTTGGCTCAATGATCTCGAAAAAGCGGCCCTATGGTTTAGTCATTAGAAGAGCTCAGACAGCGTCAGCCAGTTGGATTTGTTCGAGTGTGATACAATCAATGTAGTAGCCCGCACCTAATGGTCGGGCCCGAAGTATCTGGAAAAGTTCCTCCTAGGGTCCCAAGGGAAACTGGAGGAATGGGTGTCTGATTTCTGCGGGAGGGCCCGACGATGATGCTACTCCTTTCTTCTTCTTTAAGGCAGGGACAGTAGTTTTCTTACCACTATTTGACATGATATCTGTAATGGCAAGATGAAATAAAAATAAAATTACTCCCCAACAATAGCATGGACAAATATGTAATACAAGTTAGAATTAAATAGAAATATTTCATAGGAGTCATGTACTAAAAACAATTATGCTGAAAGATAATCCCAATCAGACATTTTAAGTCATTACTACGAATAGGAATACGAGAATAATGCCTAGTGAATGGATGTATATGGGAAATAGATTGAAGTCCATGGTAACATAAGAATGAATGTACCATAATCCATCAACTAGATTAGCAAGAAACAAAGGGTATAAGCATTGCTATTATTAGAACTATGAAGATTAACAATCAAAATAAAATAAGAAAAATCAAATTAGTAAACGAAATTAAGAGAAAAGAATTAACAAACGCAAGAGCTTGGTAGAAGGAGGAGCTTGGGTCGTCGATGGTGGTGTTGTGGTCGGCACACAGGTAATGGGCACAGGCGTGTCACATGCCCATGCTAAATTCTCAGTTTCAACCACGGTTTCTAGGCACGGGCGTGTCGCACACACATGTTGTTTTGACAGACTTGCCCATGGCCATGTCACACGACCGTGGCAACTTATCACATCTCGTGTGGGGGAAAAATTTTGCCCTTTTTTTACAAGGCCGTATCGCACGACCGTGTCTACACCCGTGGTGTGAGCACGGCCCGTGTGCCTGGCCGTGTAGATTAGAAAACCTGTGTTTCAAGGACTCAATTAGTGATTAGATGTTAAAAAATAAAATTTTAAAGAAATCAATACTGTTAGTTCTCGGGTTGCCTCCCGAGAAGCGCTTATTTAGAGTCTAAGCTCGACTTACCTCCCTTTTGCATGGTCATGGTGGTGCGAGGAGTTTACACTCCTCGTTCCTACTATCAATTTCATCAAAATAAGGTTTTAGACGAGCATTATTTACCTTAAAAGTGTCGAATTTGGGATGAATTACCTCCACTGTATCGTCTGGAAAAATTCTGAGTACCGTAAGAGGGATTGCTCCGTTAGGTTCAGGAGTGGCAATATGAGGGCCTGCTGCATCTAGTAGTACTTTGTCTCTAACCTTAAATTGATTTGGTGAAATATTGAGCTCGTCATGGTGTGGTTTCGGTTTATCGTGTGTCCTTGGTTTATGTGTTTGCCATTCATCTAGTTCCTCGATTTGTAGCCTTCGTTCTTCATAGATGGGTTCTTTGTTGTTACTTGAACAAGGCTCATGTGTGCTCTTCGAATGTGTTTCTTGTAAAGAAGGTTGCACCACATGGTCAGTATTAATAGGATTACGAGCTTGAAGAGTAACTGAGTCATCACCCACATGAAGTGTGAGTTCACCTGTACCAACATCAGTAACGGTTCTAGCAGTTACTAAAAAGGGCCTTCCTAGAATTAGAGGTACGTCACTACCCTCTTCTATGTCTAGAACAACAAAATCGATAGGGAATATAAATTTATCAATTTTTACAAGTACATCTTCAATGATACCTCTAGGAAATCTGATAGTTTTATCGGCTAACTGAATATTCATCTTAGTTTGTTTGGGTTTCCCAAAACCTAGATGTTTAAACATATTGTAAGGCATGACATTAATACTAGCCCCTAAATCAGCCAAAGCATTTTTAACATCTAAGCTACCAATTAAACAAGGAATCGTAAAACTCCCTGGATCTTTCAATTTGTTGGCCAGCTTATTTTGTAGAATGGCTGAGCAAACTACATTCATCTCCACATGCGACGCCTCGTTTAACTTCCGCTTATTTTCTAAAAGCTCCTTTAAAAATTTGACTGCGTTCGGCATCTATGAAAGAGCCTCAATAAATAGTAAGTTAATATGTAATTTCTTTAAAAGTTTAAGGAATTTACCGAATTATTCGTCTGAGTGGTCTTTCCTTGTCGCATTAGGGTATGGTACACATGGTTTGTACTCTTTACTTACCTATATTTGGTCATTGTGGTCCACCTTACCTTTATCTTTACTCACCACAGTTTCTTGCCTTGGTTCTGGTTCAGGTGCAACTAACCCTTCCTCATCTTGAATGGTAATCGCATTGAGCTGCTCTCTTGGGTTAGATTCAATGTTGCTCGGTAGGCTACCTTGTGGTCGTTCAGATATCAATTTAACGAGATGGCCTATCTGAGTTTTGAGCCCTTGGATCGACGCTTGTTAACTTTTAAGTGTCGTCTCAGTATTCTAAAAATGAGTTTCTGGCATCGAGATGAATTTTGTTAGCATCTCTTCAAGGTTCAGCTTTTTCCCTTGTTGGTAAGGTGGTTGTTGGAAGCCTGGAGATGGTGGTGTTCTTTGATTAACTTTGCCTCCCCATGAGAAATTTGGGTGGTTCCTCTATCCTACATTGTAAGTGTTGCTATAGGGATTATTTTGAGGTCGAGGATTATTACCCATATAATTTAATTGCTCGTTTTCCATGTTGTGGCCATAAGGTGGGTATTCTGAATTGCTCGTCCCTCCTCCACTTGCATTGCATTGCATTACTGGGTGAACCTGTGAAGAACTAAGAAAATTGTCAATTTTTCTATTCAAAAGTTCTACCTGATTAGAGAGCATGGTGACCGAATCGACATTAAAACGTCGGCGGCTTTCGTTGACTTTGTCCTCATGATTTGCCACTAATAATTATTCAGTGACATCTCTTCTATAAATTCATAAGCATCCTCAGGTGTCTTATTATTGATAGCCCTACCAACGGCTGCGTCAACTATCTATCAAGTTGAAGGATTCAAGCCATTGTGAAAAGTTTGAACTTGTAGCTAGAGTGGTAGCCCATGGTGAGGGCACCTTCTCAACAGATCCTTGTATCTTTCCCATGCATCGTAGAGTGTTTCTAGATCCATCTGCACAAAATAAGAGATATCATTCCTTAATTTAGCCATTTTAGCCGACGAAAAATATTTTAGTAAAAACTTTTCGGTCATTTGTTCCCAAGTAGTGATTGACCCTCGTGGTAACAAGTTCAACCACAGCTTAGCCTTATTCCTTAATGAAAAGGGAAATAATCGAAGACGAATGGAATCATCAGAAACGCCATTGATTTTAAATGTGCTACAAAACTCCAGAAAATTTGCCAAGTGATTGTTTGGATCCTCATCCTGCAAACCATCAAACTGAACATTACTGTATCATTTGAATCGTGTTAGGTTTCAGTTCAAAATTATTTGCAGCAATAGAAGACCTAACTATACTTGACTCAGATCCTGTTAAATTCAGTTTAGCATAATCATACATAGTGCGCAGAGCAAGATTCTGATTTACTAGATCAGCAACAATTGTAGGAGGCAGCGGATTTTCCTGATTTTCAGCTATCTCCTCAGTTGTGGTTTGAATATCATCCTCTTGCTCTTCCTCTGTGTACCTTAAGCTTCGCCTTATTTCTCTTCGGTTTCTGTGAGCTGTGCGATCGATCTCACTTTCAAAAAGTAATGGTCCTGACGGGTTTCTTCTGGTCATAAACTAGAAAAACCTGTGAGAAGCGAATAAAAGAGAAAATTAGAAAAGAAAATAAAACTTTAAATTGGAAATAATGTAAAGTGGCTAAAGTAATAAAAATTGAGTGTTCCTAATATCTTAGTTTCCCGGCATCGGTGCCAAAAATTTGATACGTGATATTCGCGACAGGTTTTAAAAGTTTATAATTAATAGTTCTTGAAACTAACTATTATCATGATGAAGGCAAGTGTACCTATCGAACAGTAGTATAGCTTTAGCAAAACTGGATTGTCAAACCCAAAGGAACCAAGAGTACTAGTAATTACTTTCTTTTTATTATCTAGCCTAAAAATTAAGGGATTTGTTTATCTAAACTAATTAACTAAACTAAGGGTGCACAGAGAGAAAGTTAGGGAAAAGCTTTTGGGAAAACTTGATTAATTAACACAATACCCAAGGAAAAATCCATCTAAACTTCACTTGTTACTTAACTCTGAATCAGACGATTTATTCATTTGACTTGATCCGTAGAAATTCCTAAGTTATATTATTATCTCTCTCGAGACTAATAACGTCTAACCCTAGGTTGATTAATTGAAATCTCTTTCTAATTAACACCCTAGTGTTGCATTAACTCGATATATGGACTCCCTTATTAGGTTTCACCCTAATCCGGCAAAATCTTGTCACCCTATCTCTAGGCGTGCAATCAACTCCGCTTAATTACAACAAATTTACTCTTAGACAGGGACTTTTGCTCCTCTAAATAAGCGCATTAACTTGAATCAATATCTTGGAATATTAAAACAAGAATTAAGAACACATAATTAAGAACAAATCAAATATTTATCATACAATTCAGATAATAATAACAAGATCCGTCTTAGGTTTTATTCCCCTTAGGTATTTAGGGGGTTTTGTTCATAATTATGGAAGAAAACATCTCAAAAGAATAAAGATAACAAAACATAAAGAAAACCCAAAACTCTTGAAGGAAATTGAAGGGAGATCTTCAGTCTTGACGATGAATCTGGCTTCTGAGATGGATCAATCGGCTTTCCTTGAGTAATTCCTTGCCTCTACACTCTGAGTTGTCCTCTAAGTGCCTCCTTAGGTGTTTAAATAGGCTTTAGAATACCTAAGAGCCCTCAAAAATGGCCTTTTCTGAATAGGACTATACTTGGGCTCGACAAGGACACGCCCGTGTGCGATTGCTTCAGACCGTGGTCAAGGCTGTTAAATAGGCACGGGCGTGTGGTCTACCCATTGAGTAGTGCTTCGATTCTGCAAAATGGACACGGCTGTGTGGCCTACCCTGTGAGGAAGTCTAAGACATGTTGATTTCCCATGTTGGCACATTTTTTCTGTTTTTTGGCCCGTTTCTCGCTCTTTTTACTCTCCTATGCTTACCTAAGTATAAAACATGAAATTAAATGATTAGGAGCATCGAATTCACCAAATCTAAGGAGAAATCATCCATAAATGTGCTAAGAATGGGATAAAAATATGTATAAATTACTGTTTATCAACGGGCATGTCTTCAGGACGTGTGACAATTTCTCGTTTTGCAATAAACATGGGTTGGACGCGAGCAACACGGGCGTGTGACATGGCCGTGCCTCTTTTTAAACTCATATTATTTTTATTTTTACTTTTATTTCTATTTATTTTTGAAGACTCATGTTTACATTTTTAAACTCTTCTTATCTTTATGATTATTATCAAATTCTTCCCTTAATTCTCTTTTACAGTACCTTTCCTTCAACTTTATCTTCAATTCTCGTTCTTACTAATCCAGGGATTTCATCCACAATTTCAGGGCAGTTTCACTTCTCTCCCTCTCTTTTGATATTATCTTTTTATCACTATTATATATCCTTGTACATTGAGGACAATGTACATCTTAAGTGTGGGGGGTTATTTATACCATTACTAGAAAACCCTTGAATTTTTATCTTGTCTCAAATAATTTTCTCATATCATTATTAGAATAAATTTTGTGACCCATGATTTTTATTGATATGTTTTGAATTAAATCATAAGTAAATGTGCATTGATTGCTTAAACTTTAAGACATTAGGGAATCAAATATGATAAGTTGAAATTTTTGAAATTTAAAATTGCTAGGTTGTTTCCCTCAATTGAGGTATTATCTTGAAGTTTTGATTTTATAGGTTTGACATCAAATACCCATAATTTTTGTGAGATCTTGAGCCTCTAGAGCATATACTATTTCTTTCATGCTCACTTTTATTGTTTCTATGAGTGTGTCAATATTGATCTGTTATTCTAGAACTTGCTTCAATTATGCATGTCAAGACCACACCATTTGATTTTGATATGTCGAGATGATAAAGGCACTTAGGTTTAACCCACTTACTCCATAAAAGTCTACCCTCATAACTAACCCTTAGTGGACCCTCTTGAGCCTAGCAAACCATTCATTGATTTACCCTCAATATTAACCCATAACCCATTATTGTTGAAATCCACTCATTTGATCCCTATTTTTGTCGAGATTTTATTTGAATAAATTGCTTAGGAAATATGTTTTAGGTTTGATAGTTAGCAAAATTCTATGTTATTTTTATTTGTTCTTAAAATATATATACATACATACATACATATTAGTAGTAATATTTTGTTTTTGAGCTTAAGTATTTAATTCCATAGTCAATGAAGAAAAAATCAATTCTAGGATCTTCTAATTAGGAATTTAATTTGTCAATTTTAGTATATTTCTTGATAGGTAATTTTTCAATTCAATCTCGATTCTAACCTTTTCTTTCAGCTTGTGACCGCACCCCCTAACCAAAGCCACGTTACAACCCTCTAAAGACCTTTTGATTGATGTATCATCTCAATATATATAGAGGTGGAGATTTGATTTTCATGCAGGCCTATGGTAATAACTTTTCATATTGACTGTTGAGTGCTAAATTTCTTGTCCTTAAACAGCTCGAGTGATTTGAGTGAATCTTTAGTGAGGCTGTTGAATTACTTAGATGAAGGGAGACACCTATGTTTTCGTGATAAAATGCTCAACTTGGAATTTTTGAAACTTTGATGTTCTTCTAGTTGAATTCTCAATGTATGATTACTTACGGTTTATTTTGAGATATTATTGATTGGAATTATAAGTTGAGAAAAATGAATTCTTAATTGTGAATTGAGGATTTTGCTTGAGGACAAGCAAACGCTTAAGTGTGGGGGTATTTGATAAGTCATAATTTATACATATTTTTATCCCATGCTTAGTACATATTTGGAATAATTATCATTAGATTTATGGAATTTGATGCTCCTAATCCTTTACTTTCATGTTTTATACTTAGGTGAGCATAGCAGAGTAAAAAGAGCAAGATACGGGCCAAAAACAGAGAAAATGGGTCAACGTGGGAAATTAACACGGCCTGGACTTCCTTACACGGGTAGACCACATGCCCGTGTAGTTTTAGCAGACTCTAGCACGGCCTGGACTTCCTTACACGGGTAGACCACACACCCGTCTCTATTCAACAGAATCTAACACGGTTTGAAGCACTTACACACGGGCGTGTCCCTGTCGAGCCCAAGTTTAGTTCTATTCGAAAAAGGGCACTCTTGAGGGTTTGGAAGCATTCTAAAGTCTATTTAAACACCCTAGAGGAAGAACTTAAGGGACACGCGAAGTAGGAGGCAAGGAACTACTCGAAGAAAGCCGATTGATCCATCTCAGAAGTCGGATTCTCCTTCAAGACTGAAGATCTCCCTTCACTTTCCTTCGGGATTTTTGGTTTTCATTATGTTTTGTTATCATTATTCTTTTGAGATGTTTTCTTTTACACTTATGAACTAAATCCCCTAAATACCTAAGGGGAATGAAACTTAATACGAATCTTGTTATTATTTTTGAATTATATGATAAATATTTGATTTGATCTTAATTATGTGTTCTAAATTCTTGCTTTAATATTCCAGGATATTGATTCAAGCATTGATGTGCATATTTTGAGGAGTAAAAGTCCCTGTCTAAGAGTAGGTCCAGCATAGTTAAGTGGATTTGATTGCCCCTAGAGACAAAGGGTGACATAATTTTGCCGGATTAGGGTGAAACCTAATAAGGGAATCCATAGATCGAGTTAATGCAACACTAGGGGTTTTAATTAGAAAGATATTTCAATTAATTAACCTAGGGTTAGACGTTGTTAGTCTCAAGAGAGATAATAATATAAAATAGGGATTTCTACGGATCAATTTAAATGAATAAATTGTCTAATTCAGAGTCAAATAACAAGTGATGTCTAGGTGGATTTTTCCCTTGGGTATTGTCTAAATCAATTAGTTTTCCCAAAAGTATTTCCCCAATTTACTTTCTATGCATTCATAGTTTAGTTAATTAGTTTAGATAAAACAAATCCCCTTATTTTTAGTCTAGAAAATAAAAAGAAGGTTAATACTAGTACTTTTAGTTCCTGTGGGTTCGACATTCCGGTCTTGCTATAAACTATACTACTATTCGATACGTGCGCTTGCCTTTTGATCGCAGTGATTCGTAACAAGTAATAAATTTTTATAATGAAGATCAAACCTATACTAACTATTATCACGACAAAAAGGCAAGCGCACCTATCAAAAAATAGTATAGTAATGGCAAGATCGGGATGTCGTACCCAAGGGAACCAAAAATACTAGTAACAACTATCTTTTTATTATCTAGCCTAACAATAAAAGGGTTTGTTTATTAAACTAATTATCTAAACTAATTAACTAATTTAATCAAAGCAAAGGGAAAGTTTGGAAAAAGACTTGAAGAAAAGCAATTGATAAAGACGACACCCTAGGAGGAATCCACCTAGATTTCACTTGTTATCTGACTCTGGACCGGACGATTTATTCACTTGACTTAATCCGTGAGACTGCCTAACCTATGTTATTATCCCTATTCAAGACTAATAACGTCTAACCCCTAGATTGAGTAATCAAGACTTTTCTCTAATTAACACTCTAGGGTTGCATTAGCTCGATCTATGGACTCCCATATTAGGTTTCACCCCAATCTGGAAAAATCTCGTAACCCTATTTTTAGGCGCCCGATCAACTTCGCTTAATTAAGCCAAATCTACTCTTAGGCAGGGACTATTCCTCCTCTGCATAAGCATAGGAAATCATGAATTAATACCCGAAATATTAACTCAAGTATTAAGAACACATACTTAAGAACAAATCGAGTATTTATCATACAGTTCAGATAATGATAATAAGATCCATCATAGGTTTTATCCCCCTTAGGTATCTAAGGGGTTTAGTTCATAATACAATAAGAGCACATCTCAAAAGTATAAAAATAGCAAAACATAAAGAAAACTCTAAAACCCTTGAAAGAATTCTGAGAGAGATCTTCAGTCTTGGAGTAGCTCCGGCTTTTGAGATGGATCATCTGGCTTCCTTCAAGTAATTCCCGGCGTGTGGTTCTGTGTTCCAGAAAAGTTTTGGAGAGAGAGGCCCCATTCTGGGTCATACTTAGGGTGTTTATATAGGCTTTTGATTGGCTTTCTTGCCCCCTAAGTATCCATTTTTCGTGCAAAATACAACTCCTTGAAAAAGGAACACGCCTGTGTGCCACGGCCGTGTGACATGGTT
The DNA here is from genome assembly GCF_007990345.1 of Gossypium hirsutum. Classification (NCBI taxonomy): domain Eukaryota; kingdom Viridiplantae; phylum Streptophyta; class Magnoliopsida; order Malvales; family Malvaceae; genus Gossypium; species Gossypium hirsutum. The sequence goes on along the minus strand of NC_053426.1, from coordinate 56,932,258 downwards.
GCCAGGCCGTGTTCGATCTGTTAAATTGCCACGGCCTTGTGGGCTCAATGGCCAGGCCGTGTGAGTCGTGTAAACCTTGGTCGACACCCTCGAAAGGCACGGGCGTGTGAGCTGCCCGTGTGGCAAGGCTTAGGCCGTGTGGTCTTCTCGATTTGGTCTGTTTTGTCCCTTTTTAGCTCGTTTTTGGCTCCTTTTGACCCTTGGTGCTCTCCTGAGTGCAAAACATGAAATAATCGGATTAAGAGCACCCAAATCCACAAATCTAATAGCAAACATCCATAAATATGCTAAGTATTTAGGGTAAAAACATGTATAATTTGGCGTTTATCAAATACCCCCACACTTAAGCATTTGCTTGTCCTCAAGCAAAATTCTCACTTACTGCTAGAATTCATTCTTTTCAATCACATAATCACTACTGATAATGTTACAAACTATTCCACGGTAATTTATACAGTGAGAATTTAACTATAGGGGCATTAAAAGCCTCAAACAATCTAAATTGGATATCTCGATAATAAAATTATAGGTAAGCTCTTTCCTTTAAGTAATTAACTTTAGTCCTAAATACACAAGAGATGACATCCTCACTAAAGATTCACTCAAATCACTCAAAGTGTTTAAGGGTCAAGATTAAGCACTCGATTGTCTAACATGAAAAGTTATTACCATAGGCTTGCATGAAAATCAAATCTCCACCACTCGTAAATGATATGATACACTAATCAAAAGGTCTTTCCATGGTTGTAACGGGGTTTAGGTTACAGGTACGGATACAGGTTGAAGAACAGGGGTTAGAATCGAGATAATTTCAATATGTTACCCCACTATCAAAAACTTAATCACTGAATCACAAACAAATAGCTAGAACTATTTTACATGAGTTCATGACAACTTTAGCTTGCTGAGAATTACACACACATTTTTTTAAGAACAAATCAAGTTAATACAATACAAAAATTATACTTCATGATTCAGTAACAAAAATGGTGAACATAGTGAGGTAACAATATTAAATTCAATCTCGATAAAAAAGGGTCAAATTAAGTAAGAGGATTTCAACAATAATGGGTTAATGGGTTAATGACGAGGGTTAATTAATGAAAAAGGGTTAGTAGGCTCAACGGGGGTTCACTAAGGGTTTAATTATGTGGGAAGGCTTTTTATGGAGTAAGTGGGTTAAATCCTAAGTGCCTTTATCATCTCAGTATATCAAATCATACATGTGATCTTGACATGTATAATCGAAGCAAGTTCTAGAATAACAGTTCAGTGTTGAGACACTCAAACCACAAAAGAAGTGAGCAAGAAAGAAAGCTATATGCCCAAAAGGCTCAAAAATCTCACCAAAAATTTGGGTTTTTGATGTCATTCCTGTATACTTAAGATTTCAAGATAATACCTCAATTCAGGAAATAACCTAAAACTTTTAGTTCTCAAATTATCAACTTATCATGCTTGATTCTCTAATGTCCTATAATCAAATAATCATGCATAATTCCCTTAGTCTCATTCATGACATATCAATAATAATTATAGATCAATCAGAATTCATTCAATCAGGATTATGAGAACATCACTTAAACACAAGACCAAATTTAGGGATTTGAGAATAATGCAAAAAGTTAGGTTTCATGTTCACCCCCCACACTTAAGATGTACATTGCCCTCAATGTATAAAGATAGACTATTCAACATAAAGAAAATCATAAGAGGGAAAGAGGTGAAACTCCCTGTTGGAAGGATGTGGAGTTTGATTCTAAGGATGGAGTGTTTGGGGAAAATGGTAACGGCCACTGTTCTTGGCTAGATGAAGAAATTGGGTCGTTGAACATGGCACTCGTTAGGTATTGTTCCCTATTTGTTTCCTCATTGCGTAAAATATTCCTAGCAGCTTTGCTTGAAAGTCTGTAGAATCATGAAGAGCTTATTAAGAGTTGGTGTGGAAGAGAGTGTAGTGGAATTACTTGTTAGAAATACCGGAAAATGGAAAATAAAAATTTACTAATATAGATATGTCTTTCAAAATAAGAAAATTGAAAAATCAAAATCAAAATAAAAATAAGAATAAAATAAAATAAAATAAAAATAAGAATAAATAAAAATAAGAATAAAATAGGAGGATTCAATGATCCTCGTCGGTGGGGCCCTCAGGTGGTGGTGCTGGAGTGGTGATGTGGAACTATTGGCACAGCTGCTACATCATGGCCTGCGTATCGTCCATCTGTCGGTCCCGTTGCCAATCTCGCTCCTGGATCATCTCGAACTGTGTGGTGCAGTACTGCTCGAAGTGGGCGAGTCAGTCGAAAAGATGTGCCAATGAAGCAGCTGCAGGAACTGGTCATTCCCTAGGTGGCGCGGTCGAAGGCTCCTCTGTGGGGGAACATCATCAGGAATTTCCTCAAGATCCTCCTCGTCAATGGCATGTGAGAGACGGTACTGAGGAGGATCGGTCCCACGTCGGCACTCGATCACCCGCATGTATAACATAGTCGTGATGCCCTGTGGGGACATCTGACCTATCAGGGTAAGTGATGATGACTGAGCCACGGTGTTGAGGAGGCCGAAGTGTCTGGCAAGGTGCGTCACGTAGGGGCCGATGGAGATCACTCCCTTCCTATGCCGCTCGGTCTAATGGTGAATGGCGAAAGCAATGAAAAATGCCAAGTCGGTCACGTGTGCATTCGCCATGCACCATTGATAGTAGGCGTCGTGGGTGTTGACGATGCCGGTGCTCTCTCTCCTCCTGGTCAATGTGTGAGCCAATATGGCATAGAGATAGTGGAGGGAAGGGGGGAGAGCTAAGGCCTTCGAGTGGCTAGGGTCGTAGGTGGAAGAGAGTGGTGCCAAAGCCTTCCAGCACAAGGAGGGGGAGATGTAGATATTGCGTGGGAGTGCATTCATGTCCTCTTCCTCCACAAACTTATCAATGTAAAGTCCCAGAGCAATTCCAAACTCTAGGACACTCATCGCATGAACTAGACCGCCTAATCGGAAGTGAATGGTGCCTGGGTCATCATTGTTCGTCATCACCACCTGTAAATGAAAAGTAGAGCATAGTTCTAGCATTAGCTCTAAATAACTGGGCTCGGTAATAGCGAAGAACCGTTCCCATGGGTCGGTGGACAAGATGACGCAGATGGCATAAATGAGCTGGACTTGCTCTAGGTAGCCCAGTCGATGCAGTGACCTATGGTGATGGGTCGTGCACGGAGTATCTGAAATAGCTCCTCCTGCGAAGCTTGTGGAAATTCAAGGAACGGGTACCGAACTTCGGTTGTAGTGTAACACCCTTTACCCGTAACCAAGGCCGGAACAGAGTACGAGGCATTACCAGACTTGACAATACACATAGACGAAAACGGGGCCATAAAAAATTTCATTTAATTCAAAACTTTTCGAACACATGCATAACAAACAAAGCTAACTATATCATCACATCAAAACGTAGGACATGGCACGATTAATTAAACTTATAAACCATAATGGATAAGGACCACATCTCATGATCATATACGATAACTCAATGCAGACTGATACGTGAGGTCAAAATCATAATAAAAATACATATCACAAACCAACTTCCTATACATGCCACTCACTTGATATTTCTAATATTTGAATTAATTTTCCCAAAAATGATAGTTTGATAGTGTGATTTTGCCTCCGACGATCTCCAACCCCGAGCCAACCTGCCAATACTAAAGAAATGGATAGAATGGGTAAGCTTTACGCTTAGTAAGTTCATATGAAAATAATAAGCAATTACTACCATGCTTTTCATGATAAAACACTATAATTGTACAATTACACATATTTAGGTTAAGATGTGTTATCGAGTTACAGTTACTAAATCATTCATATCTGAAGCTACAAAACTCCAAATTTAGTTTTGTTAATTTTCCTTGAAACTAGATTCATATATATTTCTCCCATAAAATTTCCAGAATTTTTGGTTTAGTCAATTAGTACATTTTATTAGTTAAAGTCTCCCCTATTTCAGAGTACAACTACTCTAACATCTGTGCACTACGAACCAAATTTCTCCCTGTACAGAATTCTAACGACCATGGAGTTTGTTTCCCTTAAAAATAGACTCAATAAGAAATCCATACATGTAAGTTATGACTCTTAATAATATTTTTACAATTTATGGTGAATTTATAAAGTCAGAATAGGGAATCTAGAATTCATTCAGACCCTATTTCTCTAGAATTCAAATATCACACAATATAGACTTATTTTTCTTCCACTGTTTCTTTAATATGAAAATAGACTCATTAAGATTTATTTTCATATATCATTTTCATTTTTATTCAACTTCCACAATTTTTAGTGAATTTTCAAAGTCATGCGACTGCTGCTGTCCAACACTATTTTACCACTAAAATTCATTCTTACATAATTCCACTTAATCCATTTTGTCTTATTGAAATTCACCCAATTATCGAGCACATTGCTCATAATTTTTCATAAACATATACCTACACTTATTCATCATATAATCATGTTCAGTTGTATTTTTACTTAACCGATTTTCCCGTTGAACTCTTCGGAATAATAACTGATACTCAATTGCCTGCACATATTTTCACACTTGTAGCCAAAGCTATCTGGTACGCATAGTAGCCTGCACATGGTACTACACATGCGACCAATTATCCGGTACACGTAGTAGCCTGCACTTAGTACTACACACGTGACCAATTACTCGGTACACGTAGTAGCCTGCACTTAGTACTACACACGTGACCTAACCATCTGATACACGTAGTAGCCTGCACTTAGTACTACACACGTGATCACAGTTTTCGAGTACGCATAGTAGCCTGCACTTAGTACTACACATGCGACCTCACAATAGATCATTCGTATAGTTTTTATTCCGAAGGTTCAATCGGGAAATTCCTCACTTTTCAACATTTTACTAAATTGTCTGTAATCAATTTAAATTCATAATTTACATCAAATAACCATTTGATAGGCAGCCACATTTCATATGATATTAAAATATAATAACATAAAAAGAATCGATAGATTATTTATCGAATTTACTCAAAGTGTCGATCTCACTATCCATAGTACCAATTATCCATTCATAGTATAATAAGACACAACTCAAATATCAAATCAGCTTTTAAGAATTTACATAACATATATCACATATTTCATATATCACTTGTTATGTATATTCATTTTCTTGCATTTCATGTAACATTCTTTCATGTCATATTTCCACATCATAAACACCATTCCATCAACTTTTCCAATATATTAAATCATAAAATATATGCAATAATAGTAAGAAATATAATTCAAACATAACATTGCATTATTATTATCATACGAACTTACCTCGATCCAGAAACAGCAATTTACCATTTTAGTCCATAACCTTGTATTTTCTCGATTTAAGCCCGAATCTCGATTTCCTTCATCTATAATATCACATTTAGCCTAATAATTAGTCACAATATTCATACGGCTCCAAAAATCATATTTTTAAAAATTTTCATTTTGACCCCTAAACTTTTGCATATTTGCACTTTTGCCCCAAGGTTCGGAAATTAAATTTCATCCTATTTTCTTATGTTTTATGACATGCTGATCATTTTTCCCTTCTATGGAAACATCAAATTCTCACTCTAACATGTACTTATGACTATTAGGTATTTTTACCGATTAAAGCCCTTTTGCTCGTTTTCACTTAAAACCAAGTAGCACAAGTTGTCTAACATAATTTAAAACCTCATATTCTATCATAAAACACCAAAATACAAAAATTTTAGCTATGGGTATTTTTCCAAATATGAACCCTAGGTTGAATTATTGCTAGCATAAGCTAAATCAAGTTACCAAGACTCCAAAAACGTAAAAATCATTAAAAACGAGGCTAGAACGGACTTACAATCGAGCTTGGAAGCTTGGAAATTGTAGCCATGGAGTCTCCCTTGGTATACACGTCCATGGTGAAGAAGATGAGCAAAATTGGCTTTTAATTTTGTATTTTAATTCATTTTACACCTAAATGACCAAAATGCCCTTACTACTAAACTTTCCAAAAATTCCATTCATGTCCAATATTTGTCCATAAACTTTGAAATTGGTCAAAATGCTATTTAAGACCTCCTAATTAATATTTCAAAGCAATTTCATACTAGAAACTTCTAGAATGCAAGTTTTGCAACTTATTCAGTTTAGTCCCTAACTTCAAATTAAGCACTTTATGCATAGAATTTCTTCACGAAATTTTCACATAATCATGCAACCATATCATAGACCCCAAAATAATCATAAAATAATTATTTCTATCTTGGATTTGTGGTCACAAAACCACTATTACAATTAGGCCCTAATTCGGGATATTACATGTAGCACGTATCGAGGAAGAGCCCGATCCCCTATATCTTTTTGAGGAAGGGACTACGGCCTTTTTTCCCCTTGATGACGACATAATATACTTGAAAATACATGAGCATTGATATACATCAATAGTTAAGCAATAGCCCTAAAACTAGTATATGCTATTTAGTGTTTTAAATAAGTCAAATATAGAAAATTCTAAAGCAAATTCTTAACTAGTCTAAAACATATTTGTAATAGTAACAATATCTACGTAAAACATGAAAAATACTAATGTAACAACACAAATTGGAAAAACAAGGTTAAGAAAGTGAACCAAGGGCTGTTGTAAGGCGGTGCACGGGCGTGTGATGGCGAGCACGGGCATGTGACGCGGAGAGGAAACCATGTGGTGGGAAAATGGAGGGTATAGAGAGGGGAAAATGGGGATTAATGCAAGTGGAGTGACTTTGAGGGTGGTTTGAGGATTGGGGAAGTGAGAATCTAGGGAATGGTGGCTGGAATAGGGAGTAGGGGTTGGGGGAGGGTGGATTTTGGCTAGTTTTGATGTGACATCCCAAATTAGGGCCTAATCGGAATAGTGGTTTTGTGACCACAAATCTGAGATAGAAATAATTGTTTTATAATTATTTTGAGGTTTATGATATGATTTCATGATTGAGAGAAAATTTCATGATGAAATTCTATGCATTAAGCGCTTAAGTTGAGATTAGGGACTAAATCGAATAATTTGCAAAACTTGTGTTCTAGAAGTTTTTAGTATGAACTTGCTTTGGAATATTAATTAGGAGGTCTTAAATAGCAATTTTACCAATTTCTAAGTTTATGGACAAAAATTGGACATGGATGGAATTCTTGGAAAGTTTAATAGTAAGGGCATTTTGGTCATTTGTATATTACATGAAATAAAATGGGAAAAATAACACAAAAATGGTCATCTTCTCATTTAGTTGCTGCCGAATTTTTCTCTCCTCCATAGCTAGGGTTTCTTCAATTTTCAAGCTTCTTAGTAAGTGATTTCAAGTCTCATTTTTAATGATTTTTATGTTTTTGAAATCCCGGTAGCTCGATTTAGCTTATTTTAGCAATAATTCAACCTAGGGCTCATATTTGGACAAATACCCATAGGTGAAATTTGTGTATTTTGGTGTTTTATGATAGAATTTGAGGTTTTAAATTATGTTAGACAACTTGTGCTACTCGGTTTTGAGTGAAAACGAGTAAAAGGGCTTAATCGGTAAAAATACCTAATGTTTATAAGTACATGTTAGAGTGAGAATTTGATGTTTCCATAGAAGATAAAAATGTTTAGCATGTCATAAAACATAAGAATAAGGGCTGAAATTAAATTTCCGAGCCCAGGGGCAAAATAGTAATTTTGTAAAAGTTAGGGGGCAAAAACATAATTTTTTCATAATGTGATTTTTGGATTGAAATAAATAGTATGAGTGTTAAATGAGCTAAATGTGTTGTTATAGATCAAAAAAGACGTGGAATCGATCGTGACCGGGGAAAAGAAAAGCTTCCGGACTAAATTATAACATTTCTAAAGTTAACATCGAGGTAAGTTTGTATATGAATAATTTATTGATTTTTTTATGTTATTTTATGTTGTTATCATATGAATTGGTGACTGTCCATAGAATGATTAAATGATGGAAACTTGCAAATTTAATTAGATTATGAATAAGTGTTAACGGTGAAAAAGGAAAGATTTTCCGGTTGAACCCTCGGAACAGGAACAAAACGACTGACCCATTGTGAATACACGTGTGTAGTACTAAGTGCAGGCTACTACGTGTACCATACTATTAAGTCGCATGTGTAGTACTAAGTGTAGGCTACTATGTGTACTCAATGACTTCGATCACGTGTGTAGTACTAAGTGCAGGCTACTACGTGTATCAGATGGTGAGGTCACGTGTGTAGTACTAAGTGCAGGTTACTACGTGTACCGAATTGTTGGTTGCATGAGTAGTACTAAGTGTAGGCTACTATGCGTATCAGATAGCTTCGACTATAAGTGTGGAAAGGAGAAATATGTGTGAACAATGGCATATTTGTTATTTTTCTGTTGAGTTCAACGGGGAGAACCGATAAAGTGGTAATATGTGAAAGTTATTATAAGGTGGATATGTGCAAATTTATGTTTATGAAAAGTTAGGAGCTATGTGCTCGATAATTGAGTGAATTCTGGTATAAAAAAAGGACTAGGTGAAATTATGCAAGAGTGAATGTTAGAAATAAAATAGTGTTGGACAACAGCAGTTACATGGTTTTAAAAATTTACCAAAAATCGTGAAAGTTCAATAAAAATGCAAATGATATATGAAAATAAAGCTTAATGAGTCTATTTTCACATAAAAGAAACTGAGAAAGCAAAAGAATTTTATATTGTGTGATATTTGAATTCTTGTGAAACAGGGTCTGAATGAATTTGAGATCCCCTGTTCTGACTTTAGAAATTCACCATAAATTGTAAAAAAATTACTAAGAGTCATACTTTACATGAATGGATTCCTTATTGAGTCTATTTTTAAGGGAAACAAATGGCATGGTCGTTGGAATTCTGTACATGGAGAAATTTGGTTCGTAGTGTAGTCGAACCTTGAAACAGGGGAGACTTTAACTAATAAACTGTACTAATTGACCCGAACAAAAATTCTAGAAAACAATTAGTAAGTATACATATGAGTCTAGTTTCAGGGAAAATTTACGGAATTAGATTTCGAGTTTTGTACCTCGAGATATGATTTTTTTTAACCGGGACTCCAGAAAATAGCCTGTCCTGAATATGTGATTTTATACTAGTATGATTGTTTTACTTTGATAAAGTGAATATCAATTTCGTACTTACTTACTAAGCTATATGCTTACCTTCTTTTCTTTTTCTTGTGTTATAGAATTACTAAGCCAGCTCGAGATTTGGAGATCGTCGGAGACCCATCCACACTATCAATACTTTTTGGTATTTTGTAAACACTATTTTGGAATTATGGCATGTATAGAGGGCTAAATCATTTTGTTATGTGTCATAATTAATTTATTTTAAAATATTACTTTTCAAAATTTGATAATTTACTTGTACTTATGTATATCTGTTAATGTTATCTATTTTTGTTCAAGCTAGAGGAATTAATTACGTAAGATCAGATAAATGTGTGAATTCATGTTTTCGTGATCTGTAATATTCCGTACCTTGTTCCGGCTTAGAACATGGGTAAGGGGTGTTACATTTATTGGTATCAGAGACGAGGTTTAGGCGGTTCTCGGATTTACGTACTGTGTGGAAGTCTATCTATACATGCCATAATTATATTATGATAGTGTGATGACTCCTGACAATTTAAATCGTGTTTTTATATAGTAAATGGATCCCAACCGAGCTGTAGCTGATGATGTAGAAAGTAATGTGCCGGCTCCCGTACAAGGGACTACGTCGGTTGAGAGCAGGCATCAGACACATGATTAGGGAGATGGGGCTCGGGAAGCCTTTCTTCATATGATGAGTAATTGGTACACATAATTTGTTCGGGCAAATCCAAACGCTTAGCCTCCTCCACCCCCTTCTATTTCTCAACCAGTTCCCGTAGGTCCTCTATGTGTCGAAATGGTAAGATTGAGCAAACCCCTAGTTGATAAAATTTGAAAGCAAGGGGCTGAAGAATTTATGGCTAATATAGATGATGATCCCGAGAAAGCAGAGTTCTGGCTTGAAAATTCTATCAGGGTATTCGATGAGCTTTCTTGCACTCTCGAAGAATGTTTGAAATGTGCTATATCTTTACTAAGGGATTCGGCATATCATTGGTGGAAGACATTGGTATCTGTGGTTCCGAAATAAAGGGTTACATGGGATTTCTTCCAAGAGGAGTTTAGAAAGAAGTATATAAGCCAACGGTTTATTGATCAAAAACAGAAAGAGTTCCTTGAGCTGAAACAAGGTAGAATGTCTGTGGTAGAATATGAACGTGAATTTGTCAGACTCAGCAAGTATGCCCAGGAGTGTGTGTCCACCGAAGCTATTATGTGTAAGAGGTTCGAGAATGGGCTAATTGAAGACATCAAGCTGCTAGTTGGGATTTTTAAGTTGAAAGAGTTTGTGGTATTGGTCGATCGAGCTTGTAAAGCTGAAGAACTGAGCAACGAGAAGAGAAAATCTGTGAATGAAGCTAGAGACGTAAGAAAGAGGCCACTGAGTAAGTTATTCCAATCTCAGTTAAAAAGTCTAAAGAAATGAATCCTCGGTTGACTGTTTCAACTGGACATTCGTATCGGGATTGTGGGAGATCATATTCAGGTTCTAAAGCTCAAGCTACTTCAATGGCGAGTGTAGGTAATGTGAGATATAATAGACCCGAGTGTCAGCATTGTGGTAAACAACATTTCAGGGAGTGTTGGACAATTAGCCGGACTTGTTTCAAATGTGGTTCCCAAGAACACTATATTAAGGATTGCCCAAAAAGGGTTGAAGAAGGAAAATTTCAGAGTGCCAGACAGACTAGTGCTGCTAATAGAGGTAGACCTCCGAGAAATACTGGAAGTGGAGCTAGCAGTCGAAGTGTGACAAAGGAATCAACTGGAAGATCGGAAGCTAGAGTACCTGCTAGAGCTTATGCCATACATGCTTGGGAAAAGGCGTCATCTCCTGATGTGATCACTGGTACATTTTCTCATAATGATACTATTGTCATTGCATTGATTGATCCCGGATCTAATCATTCTTATGTTTGTGTGAATTTGGTATCTAGTAAGAGCTTGCTTGTAGAATCTACTGAATTTGTGATTAAAGTGTCATACCCTTTATGCAAATATGTGTTAGTAGATAAGGTTTGCAAAAATTGCCCTTTGATGATTCAAGGTCACTGTTTTTCGGGTAATCTAATGTTGCTACCATTTGACGAGTTTGATGTCATTTTGGGTATGAATTGGTTGATACTACATGATGCCAGAGTAAATTGCAAACAGAAAACTCTTGAGTTGAAATGTGAAAATGGTGAAATACTTCGGGTGGAAACAAATGAATCAAATAAATTGCCTATGGTGATTTCGTATATGTCTGCTCAGCGATATATGCGAAAAGGGTGTGAAGCTTATCTTGCTTATGTATTAAATACTAAAATGTCTAAGTCGAAGCTTGAATCAGTACTGGCAGTCTACGAGTTCCCGGATGTATTTCTAGAAGAATTGCCGGGGTTGCCTCCAATCAGAGAGGTAGAGCTTGCTATTGATTTATTACCTAGAACTGCACCAATTTCGATCTCTCCATACAGAATGGCTCCGACTGAATTGAATGAATTAAAAGCTCTGTTGCAAGAGTTAACAGATAAGGGGTTTGGGAGACCGAGTTTCTCTCCCTGGGGTGCCCCTGTGTTGTTTGTAAAGAAAAAGGATGGATCCATTAGACTTTGTATTGACTATCGACAGCTGAACAAGGTGACCATAAAGAACAGGTATCCTTTGCCGAGAATCGATGATTTGTTTGACCAGTTAAAAGGGCCGACAGTGTTTTCAATGATTGATTTGAGATCTGGTTACTATCAGTTGAGAGTTAAAGAGTTGGATGTGCCAAAAACCGCTTTCAGAACTAGGTATGGACATTACGAATTCCTTGTGATGCCTTTCGGTTTAACCAATACTCCGTTTATCTTTATGGATTTGATGAATCGAATCTTTCAGCCATACTTGGATAGTTTGTGGTTGTGTTCATAGATGATATCCTAATTTATTCTCAAAAAGAGTTTGAGCATGCTGAACATTTAAGAATGGTATTACAGATTTTAAGAGAAAATAAATTGTTTGCTAAATTCAGTAAAAGTGAATTTTGGCTTCATGAAGTCAGATTTTTAGGACATGTAGTTTCAAGTGATGGTATTCGGGTCGATCTGAGCAAAGTTTCGGCAATTGTTAATTGGAAACCGCCGAAGGATGTATCTGAGGTTAGAAGCTTTTTGGGCTTAGCTAGATATTATCGATGCTTTGTCGAGGGATTTTCGATGATCACCTCTCCTATGACTAAGCTGTTGCAAAAGAATTTTAAGTTTAATTGGACTGAAGAGTGTCAACAAAGTTTTGAGAAGTTGAAAGAGCAGTTGACAAAGCACCAGTGTTAGTGCAACCCGAGTCGGGGAAAGAATTTGTGATCTATAGTGATGCGTCATCAATTGGTCTTGGTTGTGTTTTAATGCAATAAGGTAAAGTAGTAGCTTATGCCTCAAGACAGTTGAAACCGCACGAGAAGAATTACCCAACATATGATTTAGAGTTGGCCGCTATTGTCTTTGCTTTGAAGATTTGGTGTCATTATTTATATGGTGAGAAATACCGAATCTTTACTGATCACAAAAGTTTAAAATATTTGATGAATAAAAAAGTTTTGAATTTATGACAACGGAGATGGCTTGAATTATTAAAGGATTATGAATTAATAATTGACTATCATCTCGGGAAAGTGAATGTAGTCGCAGATGCCCTAAGTAGAAAATCTTTGTTTGCTTTGAGAGCTATGGGTACAGATTTGGCTATGTCTGATGATGGTTTGATTTTGGCCGAGTTAAGAGTTAGGCCACTATTTCTTCATCAAATTTGTGAAGCTCAGAAGAATGACAGTGAATTGCGAGCCAAGCGAGCTCCGTGTGAATTGGATTGTAACTCAGATTTTTGAATCGGACCAGAGGATTGCTTAATGTTCCATGCTCGAGTATGTGTACCAGAAGATGCTGAGTTGATTCAGAAGATTTTACATGAGGCACACAGTGGTTGTTTGCAAGTTCATCCTGGTAGTACGAAAATGTACAACGACCTGAAGAAAATATATTGGTGGAATGGTATGAAGAAAGATATCTCTAAGTTTGTAGCAAAATGCTTGATTTGCCAACAAGTGAAAGCTGAACACCAAGTACCTTCAGGTTTACTTCAACCAGTGATGATTCCTGAGTGGAAATGGGATAGAATTACGATGGATTTTGTGACAGGGTTGCCTCTGACTCCGAAAAAGAAAAATACCATATGGGTAATAGTTGACAGACTGACTAAATCAGCTCATTTTATTCCCGTGCGTATAGATTATTCTCTTGATAAGTTGGCTGAATTATATATTTCTAGAATTGTGAAATTACACGGAGTACCTATGTCTATTATTTCGGATAGAGATCCGAGATTTACTTTCAGGTTTTGGAAAAAGTTACAAGAAGCTTTGGGTACAAAATTAAATTTCAGTACGTCATTTCATTCACAAACTGACGGTCAATCCGAAAGAGTAATTCAGGTACTTGAGGATATGCTCCGATGTTGTGTTTTAGAATTTCAGGGCAGTTAGGAGAAATATTTACCCTTGGTCGAATTTGCCTACAACAACAGTTTTCAATCGAGCATACAGATGGCACTGTACGAAGCATTGTATGGTCGCAAGTGTCAGACTCCTTTGTATTGGACCGAGCTCAGTAAGAAACAGATTCACAGAGTTGACTTGATTAGAGAAACTGAAGAGAAAGTGAAAGTGATTCGTGATTGTCTGAAAGCTGCATCGGATCGACAAAAGTCATATGCGGATTTGAAGAGAAAAGAGATCGAGTTCCAAGTGGGTGATAAAGTTATTCTAAAGGTATCTCCGTGGAAGAAAATTTTAAGGTTTGGCCGAAAAGGCAAGTTGAGTCCGCGTTTCATTGGGCCTTATAAGGTTATTGAAAGAGTTGGACCAGTGGCTTATCGGCTAGCCTTGCCAACCGAGTTGGAAAAGATTCATAATGTGTTTCATGTTTCGATGCTGCGACATTACCGTTCTGATCCTTCACATGTGATTCCTCTAACAGAAATTGAAATTCGACCATATATGACCTATAAGGAGGAACCAATAAAAATTTTGGCTCGGGAAATTAAACAGTTGAGAAATAAAAGCATAGCCTTAGTGAAAGTATTGTGGCACAGACATGGAATAGAAGAGGCTACGTGGGAACCTGAGGAAGCTATGAGGAAACAGTACCTGGACCTCTTTACTGGTAAGATTTTCGGGGACGAAAATCCTTAAAGGGGGGAGAATTGTGACAACCCGAATTAGGGCCTAATCAGAATAGTGGTTTCGTGGCCACAAATCTGAGATAGAAATAATTGTTTTATAATTATTTTGAGGTTTATGATATGATTTCATGATTGAGAGAAAATTTCGTGATGAAATTCTATGCATTAAGCGCTTAAGTTGAGATTAGGGACTAAATCGAATAATTTGCAAAACTTGTGTTCTAGAAGTTTTTAGTATGAAATTGCTTTGGAATATTAATTGGGAGGTCTTAAATAGCAATTTGACCAATTTCTAAGTTTATGGAAAAAAATTGGACATGGATGGAATTTTTGGAAAGTTTAATAGTAAGGGCATTTTGGTCATTTGTATATTAAATGAAATAAAATGGGAAAAATAACAAAAAAATGGTCATCTTCTCATTTAGTTGCTGCAAAATTTTTCTCTCCTCCATAGCTAGGGTTTCTTCAATTTTCAAGCTTCATAGTAAGTGATTTCAAGCCCCGTTTTTAATTATATTTTTGTTTTTGAAATCCCAGTAGCTCGATTTAGCTTATGTTAGCAATAATTCAACCTAGGGTTCATATTTGGAAAACTAACCATAGGTGAAACTTGTGTATTTTGGTGTTTTATGATAGAATATGAGGTTTTAAAATATGTTAGACAACTTGTGCTACTCAGTTTTGAGTGAAAACGAGTAAAAGGGCTTAATCGGTAAAAATACCTAATGCTTATAAGTACATGTTAGAGTGAGAATTTGATGTTTCTATAGAAGAGAAAATTTTTAGCATGTCATAAAACATAAGAATAAGGGCTGAAATTAAATTTTTGAGCCTTGGGACAAAATAGTAATTTTGTAAAAGTTAGGGGGAAAAAACGTAATTTTTCCATAATGTGATTTTTGGATTGAAATAAATAGTATAAGTGTTAAATGAGCTAAATGTGTTGTTACAGATCAAGAAAGACGTGGAATCGATCGTGACCAGGGAAAAGAAAAGCTTCTGGACTGAATAAAGTTTGCACCAAGGTAAGTTTGTACATGAATAATTTATCGATTTTTTAATGTTATTTTATGTTGTTATCATATGAATTGGCGACTGTCCATAGAATGATTAAATGATGGAAACTTGCAAATTTAATTAGATTATGAATAAGTGTTAACGGTGAAAAAGGAAAGATTTTCCTGTTGAACCCTCAGAACAGGAACAATATGAATGACCCATTGTGAATACACGTGTGTAGTACTAAGTGCAGGCTACTACATGTACCATACTGTTAAGTCGCATGTGTAGTACTAAGTACAGGCTACTATGCGTACTCAATGACTTCGATCACGTGTGTAGTACTAAGTGCAAGCTATTACGTGTATCAAATGGTGAGGTCACGTGTGTAGTACTAAGTGCAGGCTACTACGTGTACCGGATTATTGGTCACATGAGTAGTACTAAGTGCAGGCTACTATGCGTATCAGATAGCTTCGGCTATAAGTGTGGAAAGGGGAAATATGTGTAAACAATGGTGTATTTGTTATTTTTCGGTTGAGTTCAACGGGGAGAATCGATAAAGTGGTAATATGTGAAAGTTATTATAAGGTGGATATGTGTAAATTTATGTTTATGAAAAGTTAGGAGCTATGTGCTCGATAATTGAGTGAATTTTGGTATAACAAAAAGGACTAGGTGAAATTATGCAAGAGTGAATGTTAGAAATAAAACAGTGTTGGATAGCAGCAGCTACATGGTTTTAAAAATTTACCAAAAATCGTGGAAGTTGAATAAAAATACAAATGATATATGACAATAAAGCTTAATGAGTCTATTTTCACATAAAAGAAACAGGGGAAGCAAAAGAATTATATATTGTGTGATATTTGAATTCTTATGAAACAGTGTCTGAATAAATTTGAGATCCCCTATTCTAAATTTAGAAATTCACCATAAATTGTAAAAAAATTATTAAGAGTCATACTTTACATGAATGGATTCCTTATTGAGTCTATTTTTAAGGGAAATAAACGACATGGTCATTGGAATTCTGTACAGGGAGAAATTTGGTTTGTAGTGTAGTCAAACACTAAAACAGGGAAGACTTTAACTAATAAACTGTACTAATTGACCCGACCAAAAATTCTAGAAAAAGTTAGTAAGTAGACATATGAGTCTAGTTTCAGGGAAAATTTACGGAATTGGATTTCGAGTTTCGTAGCTTGAGATATAATTTTTTTAACCGGGACTCCAGAAAATAGCCTGTCCTGAATATGTGATTATATACTAGTATGATTGTTTTACTTTGATAAATTGAATATCAATTTCGTACTTACTTACTAAGCTATATGCTTACCTTTTTTTTCTTTTTCTTGTCTTATAGAATTACTAAGCCAGCTTGAGATTTGGAGATCGTTGGAGACCCATCCACACTATCAATACTTTTTGGTATTTTGTAAACACTATTTTGGAATTATGGCATGTATAGAGGGCTAAATCATTTTGTTATGTGTCATAATTAATTTGTTTTAAAATATTACTTTTCAAAATTTGATAATTTACTTGTACTTATGTATATCTTTTAATGTTATCTATTTTTGTTCAAGCTAGAGGAATTAATTACGTAAGATCAGATAAATGTGTGAATTCATGTTTTCGTGATCTGCAATATTCCGTACCTTGTTCCGGCTTAGAACATGGGTAAGGGGTGTTACATTTGAAAGGAGGAAGAAGATGAACAATGGTTTGTTTATATAGGGGAGGGGCATACGGCCTAGGGCCATGCTCGTGTGCTATGAGGGTAGCCCGTGTTTTTTGAATTTTTTCAAATGTGGTCGTGCCCGGCTACTATCACAAGCCCGTGTGTCTTGGGCGTGTGTGGCACACGGCCATGTCGCACGGCCGTGCCTCGCGTTGTTCGCTTTTCCCGCGCCCGTGTATTTTTGTACACAGCTGAATGGCACGAGGGTGTCGCACGCCCATGTCAAAGAAACATAATCGAGCCTTGTCCTTGTCATGCCCGTGGTTTTCTATCCCACGCCCGTGTTCTTCCTATCAAGTTCACCCACGGCCATGTCGCACAGCAGTGGGGATTTATCGCACCCCGTGTTTTGGGGAAATCATGTCTTGCTTCAACACGGCCGTCTCGCATGGCCGTGAATCTTCCCTTGTTTGGCCATGGCTTCAGACACGCCCGTGTACCTGGCCGTGTGTGCTGGAAAACTTTGCAATTCAAAGATAAAGTTAATGATTTGAAGTGTTAGAAATAAATTAAAAATAAAGAAATCAAAATATGTTAGTGCTCGGGTTGCCTCCCTAGAAGCGCTTATTTATAGCCTAAACCTGACATACCTATCCGTTGATTTATCATGGTGGTTTGAGGAGTTCATACTCCTCGTTCCTGCTCTCAATCTTAAAATAAGGTTTTAATCAGGTGTTATTTACCTTAAAAGTGCCGAACTTGGGATGACTCACCTCCACTGTACCGAATGGAAAAATACTGAGTACTGTAAGAGGGATTTCCTCATTCGGTGTGGTAGTGGCAATGTGAGGATCGACCGCATCTAGTAAGACTTTATCGCCTACCTTAAGTTGATTAGGAGAGGTATCGGGCTTGTTTTGGCGTAGTTTCAGTTTATCATGTGTTCTCGGTTTGTGTTCTCGCCATTCGTCTAGCTCCTCTATCCGTAGCCTTCGTTCTTCATGGACGTCTTTGTTCTTTTCATGATAATAGCACACTGTCTCTATTGTATTGGTTTGATAAGGTTCCTACAAGGACGATTGTGTAACACCTCATACCCGAGACCGTTGCTGGAGTCGAATACGAGGTATTTACAGACTTATTTCATTGATTCTCACAGTCCATTTTAAAAATTTCCAGACAAGCTGGCTAACTGCGTCACTGTTACCTTAAAAATCATATCTTGAGTTCCAAAACTCGAAAACCAGTTTCGTAAATTTTACCTGAAACTAGACTCATATATCCATCTAAAAATTTGTTTCTATAATTTTTGGTCAAACCAATTAGTACAGTTTATTAGTTAAAGTCTCCCCTGTGTCAGGGTTTGACTACTCTGACCTTCATACGTTACGACTTATATATCTTCCATTACAGGGCTTCATTACTTATGCTGTTTATTTCTAACAAAACTAGACTCAAAAAGGAATCTATACATATATGGCATGACCTCTAATTATCTTTGGTTAATTTATAGTGAATTTCCAAAGTCAGATCAGGGGATCAAAAAATTGCTCTGGCCCTGTTCCGCAAAAACTTAAATATCTCTTAAAATACGACTCATATGTTCGTTTCGTTTCTTCCATACGAAAGTAGATTAATCAAGGTTAAATTAAATAATTTATTCACTATTTAATTTCATTCCTACTATTTTTAGTTATTTTTCAAATCCACACCACTACTGCTGTCAGCATCTGTTTTTAAGGTAAACTTTACCTATTTCATGGTTTTCCATGAATCA
The DNA here is from genome assembly GCF_007990345.1 of Gossypium hirsutum. Taxonomy (NCBI): domain Eukaryota; kingdom Viridiplantae; phylum Streptophyta; class Magnoliopsida; order Malvales; family Malvaceae; genus Gossypium; species Gossypium hirsutum. Next base: position 56,913,419 of record NC_053426.1, on the reverse strand, counting down.
ACTAGAATTTGTCATACAAAGCACCAAAATGATCATGATTAACCATTCCAATGGCTAATCGTTACTAAACATTTCCATACCTCTCAATGAACAACATACAAAACGATTATAATGCTATGCTCAAAGAGTATATAAGCCATTTTTGCATGGCTATCCAAATTTATACAATACCAAAGTACTTGACTAACAGCAAAAGGGTAGTCCTATACATGCCATTTTCAGAGTTCAACCAAAAGTGTACCAAAAGGGCTTTGATAGAGTGGACGACTTCGACTTCGACAATCCCGAGTCCGATAGCTAACGAACCAAAATCTATAAAACAGAGAATCAAAGAAACGGAGTAAGCATTTAATGCTTAGTAAGTTTTGAATAATGAAATTAGTTTGGGCTAAGGTATAACATTCATATGGCTAAATGGATAACTTCATATATGCACATTCTCATAAGCATACTTACTTCACTCTTCAATCAATATATTCATTCACAAGGTATCAAACCTAACTAAAGGCCGAAAATTCGTTAATCAATTGAACGAATACTATTTAAAACGAATCGAATTTTCCGATGCATATACGAAACATACCTCATCGTTTGGATTTTATGAGCGTATTAATTGAAATTTACAGCAAGATCGCTCACTTCCAAACCCAAGCATCTTCGGGATTTAGCCGAATATAACTACTTGCTCAAATGCCTTCGGGACTTAGCCCAGTTATAGTAACTCGTACAAATGCCTTCGGGTCTTAGCCCGGGTATAGTAACTCGCACAAATGCCTTCGGGACTTAGCCCGGGTATAGTAACTCGCACAAATGCCTTCGGGACTTAGCCCGGGTATAGTAACCCGCACAAATGCCTTCGGGACTTAGCCCGGATATAGTCACTAGCACAAATGCCTTCGGGACTTAGCCCGGTTATCATCCAAATATCCATGCACATATCAATAAATCATGACACATCTATATTTCATTTTCATAACTAGAATTCAAACACAAGTCACTTATCAAGCATTATCATTTTCGGCTCAATAGTTACATACAAAGAGCATGTGCGCTGCGGTAGCATAGTGGGATAGTCGATGCATGACTACCCTGTTATTTAGAAATTTCGAGGATGAAATTTTTTTTAGGAAGGATGAATTGTAACACCCTGAATTTTGGGCCTAGAAGTAATGGGCCTTGAGTTTGGGGTCGGTTAGAAGGTGGCTTAAATGAATGAAATGTGTTTAAATATTTTATAATTGCATGTTTAGTTTAATTGTTAAGTGATTTAGGTGGGGTTGGTAGTGTAGAAAAAAGTCCTGGGTTCGATCAAAGGCTTTAGCAAAATTTTGCATTTTTCTCAAAAAAAGGCCCTGGGCATTAGGTGGAAGGCTTATTAATAAGGCCTGGTAAAATCTAACACAAGGAAACGTTTGGCCTAGTGGCAAGAGGCGTTGGTAGCAAGCAGGATGTCCAGGGTTCGAGTCCTGGCCTTGGCGAAAATTTTTATTGTGTAAATAAGTAGTAGGGAAACTAGCATTTGGCCTTATAAATGTGTTTAGTGGAAATTCGACACAAAGGATGCGCTTGGCCATCAGTGGTATGATGGCGTTAGGATTAAGGAGAGGTGTTGGGTTCAAGTTGCGGTATGAGCAGACATTGTGGGTTTTTTTCTAGACAACCTGGAGGTCGGTAGAAAGATTTTTATAAATAATTGGAGAGGAAGAACGACACAAATAAGGTAGGTGCCGCGGTGGCAAGGGACATATAGTGCAGCCAAGAGATTGAGGGTTCAAATCTGAATGCTAGCAAATATTTTTAGGATACCCTGGTTGCGGGTTAATAGGCCTTAAAAATAGTTAGGGATGGAATATGGAACAAGAGCGCCTGTGGTGCAGTGGCGAGAAGCATGTTATAGATATGAGAGGTTGCAGGTTCAAATCCCAGGCTTGGCAAATTTTAAATTTTTATTCCTTAAGAGAATTGAGGCTTAGGCACATAAGCCTTATAATTAATTGTGACCGAATGTTAGCACAAGACAGGTAGCAATGTAGTGGCCAGTAGCATGTTGGGAAGTTGGAAGATAGGAGTTTGAGTCATTCAATGCGCAAAAAGGGGATTTAATTTTGCTACTCAACGCAGGGAAGGATGGCCAGTCGGTGGAAGCAATTTGAATGCAATTCAAATTGGAATTTTTGGCTAAAATCAAGAAGATAAGGATGAAGATTAAGTGTGGATATGATGAGGATAAAAATTAGAGAAATTGAAGGGAATTTAACTAGTTTAAGCTGATTGGGGAGTGTAGATTTGTGTTTTTATTTATTTATTTATTTATTTTAATATATATATGTATGTCGTATGAACAAGTAAGGGCATTTGTTGTTTTTGTGTGCTTAAGTCGCGTACCATCTCCTCTTTTTTTAAACCAAACACTTGATCTTTTCTTCCCTATTTTAATTGAATCAACCTCTTCCCTCTTCAACTTAGCCGACTGTTTCTTTTTTATTTAAAAGTCTAGTCATACACTTTGGGGGTTTGATTTCTTGTTGGTAAGCGATCTCGCAATCGGTAAGTGAATTAGATCTTCTTCGGCTTTTGTTAAATATTTCTAAGTTCTTTCATTTCTACACTCGTAAAAGCTGATTTTTCTTTATTATTTCAAATACTTCCATTAACCTATGGTTTCTCCATTTATTTCTCTTTCTCCTTCTCATTCACGAGTGTGATCGCTGGCTAAGTATTAGGTGATGGATAAAGGGGGTTCTAGCAGAGAAGTTGGGATAGAGCCTCCCAAGTTTAAGTGACGTAAGGTGTCATTCGTTCGGGACTTTTCGCCTAGATATAGAAGGGGGACTACGTTAAATTTTGGGTTACATAGGCAAATTGCAGTCGATCAATCTAGTCAAGGCAAGTATAGGTTGTTCTTCGGTAAGTAGTCGATTTATTTTGAATTAATAGAATGTGACTAATGGAGTATAATGCTGAATATAGGTTTGGCCGATTATAAATACTTAGTACTCAAGGTGATAAGGTGTGTACTTCTACCCTATAATAGCTTGATATAAAGCCGAAGGTGTGTACATACACTGCACACACACAGTAGATCGGTAAATCTTGAAATGCTTAAAAGTCGAAATGTCAAAAAGCCAGAAGTTTAGCTACAACAGACTCACGAGTGAGCGAATACTCGTAAGGGGAAAACCGATAGGTTGTCTGAGGCCTATGGGCGATTCCATGGACTTGGGCTGTGAATTGGCCAACCAGGCTGGAATGGGCTAAATGGGCCCGATTGGCTATTGGACCCATAATAGGCAAAAATTGATAATTGATGTTATGTGATGGAAAATTGTATGAGAGCATGACTGTAAATGTGTTTTGGTCCTAATGGCCATATGAATATGATTTGGGCCTAATAGGCCATATAAATGTGATTTGGGCCTCATGGGCCATATGAAAGAGATTGGGCTAGTGGGCTATATACAGGTATGTCGATTTGTCTGGGCTTTGTAAGGGGTTTTGGGCTTAGTAGCTGATAACTGCTTAAACTGACATAAAACTTAATTAATTAATTAAAGATCGTGGACAAGTCATAGGGTTATGGAGTGGCAACGGGTATATGCATGTCTAGGATTGGATCTAGGGAGAGCTTGGTACTTAAAAGGTCTTAATGACTCAACTCCTCTTCTCTAGAATCCTACCTGGTGCATAGTATCTGTTCATCTTAGCTAATGGGGATTTTTTAACGAGCCAAGGTAAGTAAAAACCCGTAATAAAAGAAAATTACCGAAATGCCCCTAAGGGTGAAAATGACTAAAATACCCCAATGTGTTGAATGTAAGATTTATGGATGTTACATGTATACCTGCTGCATTCACATGCAATCATATGATATTTTATTTAGGTTGCATATGGGTTGGGAATTTTGGAACGGAGTAAGTATATGAGGATCGCAAGGTTGCTTGACAACCGTGGATCCACCGACGGCTATTAAGCCCAATTTATTATTGGCAGCTTGCTGCAATAAAGGTAGTACCGCAACCAGGCTACCATTGAAGTGTATCAAATGGGTGGGTCGATATAAATATCCCCACATGATGTGTACCAGGCGACAGAGTTGGTGTGTAGCGGTTGGATTATTGGGGTGAGTTGCGCAGCGTTGCATGTATGATATTATTGTGAGATTATTGCGATGTGGGCTTCGGCCCAACTGAGGCTAACATGGGCTAAGGCCCAAAGGCCACCGTTATTGAATTGGGCTCAGGCCCAAAATGACTGATGATTGCTTTATACTTGTTGAGGGTTGTACACACTGAGTTTTCAAAACTCACCCCCTCCTTCTAAATTTTTCAGGTGACTCTTAGTAGGCGGTTCGACGGATGGTGGGACTCGGAGGTGGCCAACTAGCATAAAAAGTTTAGACTTCATCTTTATGTAATTTTTAATATTTTGATTTTCAATTATTTCTATTTGATTTGGGTTGTAACAAGGTCTTTACTCTGGCTAATAATTCAAATTAGGTTTATTATTTTTTTATGTGTCGTAATTATGAGAAGTTGAACATGGATTTTCTAAACCATAGTTTTTATATACTACATTTCCACAAGTAAAGTTTTAAAGAATAAGCATTCATAAATCATATGTTTTAAACAAGTTTTTGCGATTGAAAATAGAGATTTTACAAAGTAATTAAGGTTTTCATTTTAGAGAAATGCTTCCAAAGGAAACAAGGTTTTCGCTAAAACACTTCAATGTGACACGCCAAATTCAGCCATAACGTCCAGGCCAGGTTTGGGGTGTTACAGTATGGACATTATGAATTCCTTGTTATGCCTTTTGGACTGACAAATGCTCCTGCCATTTTTATGAATTTGATGAATCGAATCTTTAAATCGTATCTAGGCAGATTTGTTGTTGTGTTCATTTATGACATTATGATCTACCCATGAAATGAGTCTGAGCATGTCGAACATTTGAGGATTGTGTTGCAAAGCTTGAGAGTTAAGCAACTATATGCTAAATTCAGCAAATGTGAGTTTTGGTTACAAGAATTAAGATTTTTGGGACATATTGTGTTGACGGATGGCATTCGAGTTGATCAGCAAGATTTTTGTAGTAATTGACTAGAAACCACCTAGAAATGTATCCCAGGTTAAAAGTTTTCTGGGATTAATTGGTTATTATAGACATTTTGTAAAAGGGTTTTTGATAATTGCTACACCAATGACCAAACTGCTACAGAAAGATGTCAAGTTTGAATGGTCCGAGAAATATCAACAAAGTTTCGATCAATTGAAAGCATGGTTAACCGAGGCACCAGTGTTTGTTCAACCTGAGTTAGGTAAAGAATTTGTGATTTACAGCAACACGTCATTGAATGGTTTGGGTTGCGTATTGATGCAAGAGGGAAAAGTTGTAGCTTATGCCTCCAAACAACTGAAACCGCATGAAAAGAACTATTCAATGTACGATTTAAAGTTGGCCGCTATTGTATTTGCATTGAAAATTTGGCGTCATCATTTGTACAGTGAAAAATGCCACATCTTTACTGATCATAAAAGCATAAAATATATTATGACTCAAAAAAATTTGAATTTGCGACAATGAAGATGGCTTGAGTTTTTGAAAGACTATAGTTAGTGATCGATTATCATCTAGGGAAAGCAAATGTGGTTGTAGATGCTTTTAGTAGGAAATTGTTGTTTGCTCTGAGAGCAATGAATACACAGTCGACATTATATGCTGATGGTTCAATTTTAGCTGAGTTAAAAGCTAAGCTAGTAATTCTTCAGTAAATTTACAAAGCTTAGAAATGTGATAGTGAATTGCAAGCTAAAAGAGTGCAATGAGTGTTGACTAGTGATTCAGAGTACCAAATTAGATCCGGTGATTGTTTGATGTTCCAAAATAGAATCTACGTACCAAAGAATCCAGAGTTGATTCAGAAAATTTTACACGAGGCACATAATGGTTACTTATCAGTTCATCCTGGGAGTACTAAAATGTACAACGAATTGAAACAACTGTATTGGTGGTAGGGTATGAAACGAGACATTTCTGAGTCTGTCTCAAAGTGTTTGATTTGTCAGCAAGTGAAAGCCGCACATCAAGTGCCATCGAGTTTTCTTCAACCTGCGATGATACCGGAGTGGAAATGGTATAGAGTGACTATGGATTTTGCATCGAGATTACCCTTGTGTTCGAAGAAGAAAGATGCAATTTGGGTTGTTGTTGATCTACTGACAAAATCAACACATTTCATTCTGGTACGTACTGACTTTTTGCTTGATAAATTGGCTTAGTTGTACATTACTGAGATTGTTAGATTGCACGGAATGCCAGTTTCGATTATTTTGGATAGAGATCCGAGGTTCACATCACGATTTTGGAAGAAATTACACGAAGTTTTGGGTACAAATTTGAATTTCAGTACAGCTTTTCATCCACAAACTGACGGACAGTCTGAACGAGTAATTCAAATTCTTGAAGATATGCTCGATGTTGTGTTTTAGAGTTTAAAGGTAATTGGGAAAAATATTTGTCGCTGGTTGAATTTGCATATAATAACAGCTTTTAATCGAGCATAAAGATGGCTCCATATGAAGCATTGTATGGTCATAAATGTCGAACTCCGTTGTATTGGACTAAGTTGAGTGAGAAAAAGATTCACGGGTTGATTTGATCTGAGAAATTGAAGAAAAAGTGAAAGTAATTCGCGATTGTTTGAAAGCAGCTTCAAATAATCAGAAATCGTACACGGATTTGAAACGAAAAGATATTGAATTTCAAATCTATGGCAAAGCATTTTTGAAAGTATCTCCGTGGAAGAAAATACTTTTTTTTGTCATAAAGGCAAATTAAGTCCGCCATTCATCGGGCTGTAGGAGATTATTGAACGAATAGGGCAGTGGCATATTGATTAGCTTTACCGTCGAGGTTAGAAAATATTCATAACATATTTCATGTATCGATGTTGCGCCAATATAGATCTAATCCATTACATGTGATTTCCCCATCAGAGATAGAGATTCAACCTGATATGACATTCAACAAAGAACTGATCAGAGTTCTAGCTAGAGAAGTCAAAGAGCTGAGAAATAAAAGCATAGCTCTTGTGAAAGTACTTTAGCAATGTCACGATATTGAAGAGGCTACGTGGCAGCTTGAGGAAGCTATGCAGAAATAGTACCCTAACCTATTCACTGGTAAGATTTTCGGGGACAAAAATCCTTTAAAGGGGAGAGCTGTAACAACCCGTTTTTGGTCAAATCAGAATAGTGGTTTTTGGACCACAAATCTGAGATCAAAATAATTATTTTATTATTATTTTAATGTTTATAGCACGATTGAATGATTGTGTGAAATTTTTGTTAAGAAATTTTATCATTTAAATGGTCAATTTGAGAAAAAGGACTAATAGCTATATATAGTAGATTTGATGATTTATGATAGATTTGGAAGGTTTCATGTTAGATTAATAGCTTTTGTAAAGTGATTTTTGACAAAAATGTCAAAAAAGGGTTTATTTGTGAAAAATGTGAAAATGTGTGGTTAAATGAGTGAATAAATGAAAAATATCGGCTGCTAGGGGTATATTAGTAATTAGGCTATCTTGGGCATATTAGGAATTTCATTAATTTGTGATTTTATGAAATAAGCACTAAATTGTGAAAAATGTGAAAGTTTAGGGGCAAATGTGTAAAATAGCCGTAATGTATATTTTGGATTGAATTGAATAGATAGTTGACTAAATGAGTTAATTTTGAATATATTTAGATAAAAAAATGAAATTCGAATCAGGATTGGGGAAAAACGAAAGTTACCGACTAATGGACTTGATTTGCTGTTTTAATATATGAGGTAAGTTCGTATGTAATAAGCACTGTTATAATTATGCTTTTAATGTTTGATATTACATAAATTGTATATACGGGACTACAGTCATGTTAGATGACAAATCAGCTATATATGGCACTTAATGTGCGATTTGACATAGCTTCGGCTATATATGGCACTTAGTATCGAGATAGCTTCGACTATATATGGCACTTAGTTTGCGATTTGAGATTGCTTCGGCTATGTACGACACTTAGTGTGCGAGATATCAAGCATTCAACGGTATTCCGAATATGTAAGAGCTTGTTATGGATTGGTATAGGTATGTATAAGCATAGCATGAGCTTTAAATAGAAGAAGTTACGAAGTTTGCATATAAGCGTATGAATAAGCATGTGAAAGGTTTGTTAGTAATCATGAATTTCTTGTTAATATGTTTAAATTCATGAATGGTGTATTTGTGATTCGTTAAGTTTATATCATACGAGCTTACTAAGCTATAAAGCTTACTTTGTTTATTTTCCATGTCTTATAGTGATTTCAAAGCTAGCTCGGATTAGGGGATCGTCGAAGACTACATCACACTATCCAACCATCACTTTGGTACTTTTGATCTCATGGTTTGGTCATATGGCATGTATAGGATTATGGTTGTTTTTTATATGTATTTTAGTAGTGAGTTTTGACAATTGAAATGGCTTGTGAATGGTCATGTTTTGATTTGTATATATATATAGCCATGAGACTTGGCTTAATTTGGTATATTTGGTTATCTGCATATATGTGCATATATGGTTGATAATTGAGTTCATGAATGGATGTGTGAATGACTTGTATTATGAGGTTTGTGGAATTGGTATCATGCTTCTGAATTGGTGCAAAATGATGCATGTTAAGTAAAGATTTAACTAGTTGAATCGTATATGTATTTGGGTTTGTTTTGGTAGAGTAAGATTTGAAGTTATAAGCATGTTAAGATTTGAAGTTATAAGCATGTTGGAATATTGGTATTGGATATGGTATGAATTAGTCTTGATTGTGGCTAAAGTGGATGTTTATTTAGGCTTTGAATTGGTGTTATTTTGGTTGTGTAGGTATATACAAATTTGGGTGGTAAATTGGCTCGGTAAATAGCTTATTTTTGTCCACACGGGCAGAGACATGGGCGTGTGTCTTAGCCGTGTGTGACACAGATCACGTTGCATGGGCATGTGTCCTTTGGTGTTGAAATTAAAATAAAGTCAGTATGCTCCACACGGCCTCACACACAGGCGTATGACTTGTGGCATCAGTCAGTACACTCTACAGGATTGGTATGGCCTAGTACACGGCTTGGCACACGGGCGTGTATGACCATTTTTAGGGCACATGGGCGTGTGTGTTGGTCATGTGACCTAAGTTAGAGACTTATATAGGGTCAGACACGGACCGAAACACGGCTATGTGCTCCCATTTCGAATATTCACACGGCCTATGACACGGGCATGTCTGTTGGCTGTGTGAGAGATTGGCAGGCCACACGAGCGTGTGTCCCCTATTTTATGCAAAAACTTTTTAAGTGTTGAAAAATTTCCTGAATTATCGGTTTAGTCCCGAACCACTTCCAAAGTATGTTTAGGGCCTTATAGGCTTGTATTAGGGACAATTTGATTGAGTTTGAATGATAAATGTATGAAAGGATGTTATGTATGCTAAATGTTATTTAATTGTTTCGTAACTCTGGTAATGCTTTGTAACCCTATTTTGGCGTTGAATATGGGTGAGGGGTGTTACAAAACATACTCCCGAGCATATTTACTCAACTGCACAAATTCTCTCTCGTACTCAGTTACAATCATACGGCCTTGTTTCAATTCTAAAAACTCTTTGTGTTTTTTATCTAGAAACCGTTGGCTTATATATTTCTTCCTGAACTCGGTCTGAAAGAATTCCCAGGTAACCCGTTCTCTAGGTACAATAGATAATAGAGTATTCCACCACTGGTACACAGTGTCACTCAAAAGTGATATAGCACTTTTTAAACATTCAACTGGTGTGCAAGAAAGCTCATCAAATACTCGAATCGTATTTTCAAGCCAAAACTTGACTCTCTTAGGATCATCTTTAACATTAGCTCTGAACTCTTCAGTCCCGTGTTTGCAGACCTTATCAATTGGAGGCTTATTCAATCTTAAAAAGCTCGACTCTTTGAGGAGCTACAGGAACCGATTGGGGATTAGGAGGGGATAGAGGTTGTTGAGCCTCCGAGTTTTTTTAGATATATTGTGTGAACTACTTGTTCATCATTTCGAAGAAGGCTTCTTTAGCCTCTCCTCTCTAACTGTCCGATACGGGTCTAGAATCAAACGGCGTTGTCCCTTGAGCAGGAGCTGGTGCATTACTTTCAACCTCATCTGCTATAGCTCGATTGGGATCCATTTACTATATAAAAGCACATTTTAAAATTTTAGAAGTCATCACACTATCACAATTTATACAATGCATGTATAGCTAGACTCCCACATATGCTACGTTAGTCCTAGAATCGACTAAACCATAGCTCTGATAACAATAAATGTAATATCCCTCACTTGTACTCGATGCCAGAATAGGGTTATGGAGTATTAACAAACTTACAACACATTTAAACATACTTTTCCCATACATTTAATCAAAACATACAATCATTATTCAATCTCAATCAATTTGTCCCTAATACGAGCCTACAAGGCTCTAAACATACAATGCGAGTGGCTCGGGACTAAACTGAGAACTTAAGAAACTTTCACAAACTTTGAAAATTTTCTCAAAACAAGGGACATAAGCCCGTGTGGCTAGACCGTGTGTCTCACACGGCCACCAAACACGCCCGTGTCACTGGCCATGTGGACATTCGAAATAGGAGCACATAGTCGTGTCCCATCCTATGTTTGAGCCTATGTAACTATCCGACATGGGTCGCACGGCCAACACATGCGCTCGTGTGGCTAGCCTGTATGCCCTAAAAATGGCCATACGCACCCATGTGCCAGACCGTGTGCTAGGCCATGCCAAACCTGTAGGGCATATTGACTTATGCCACACGGCCAAGTCACATGCCCGTATGTGAGGCAGTGTGAAGCATACTGACTTGATTTCAAATACAACGCAGGGGATATACTGTCGTGTATCATGACCGTGTGTCACACACGGTTGAGACACAGGCCCATGTCTTTGCCTGTATAGACAAAAATAGGCTATGTACCAAGCCAATTTTCCACCCAAACTTAGGCACACCTACACAACTTATATGGCACACAATATATCATTAATTGCATAGAACTCAATTCCAAATCAAGCATGATTTATACCAATTCCAACACCAACCAATACAAAACATAAATACCACATATTGCCATCCAAATTCACGCCAATCCTTGTTTTCTCAAAACATCAAAATCACCATGTACAAATATGCATTAATGTGCTCAATTCCACAAACATACCAATTCACAAACCATCACCTATTGTCATTCAATTTACCTATTCACAACAAGTCTCATAAATCTAACCTTAATCATTTAACACATTTTACAAAGTATAGTCATATATATTTCAACCATACCATAATAGACCAGAATAAGCCATCACTCATGACTATTTATATACATACCAAAACATATACATTTACAAGCCAATTCATTTGCCCAAAATATTATCAAGTCATAACCAAAATGACCAAAGTCTCTATACATGCCATATACTTAAAATACCAAAGTTCATAGGTACCAAGAGATAGGTGGATAGTGTGACAATGTCTCCAACGATCCCCGAATCCAAGCTAGCTTTGAATTCACTATAAAACATAGAAAAATAAACGATGTAAGCTATAAAGCTTAGTAAGCTTGTATGACATAAATTTGATATAATCATAAACACATATTCAACAATTGATCATAAGTATAAGAATTCACATCAACTAACAAACCTCTCAATTACTCATTCACAAAACTATATACTTTCTTCACCATTTCTTCAATTCAAAGCTAATATGGTTTCTATACATACCTGTACCATCTTGTACTAATCACATACATATTCTCGTCTTTCATTTAACCATTGACCTATTCAGAATAGAATTCGGATACTCAAGGTTTTCACATGATAAGTACCTATACAATGGCCCAAAGCCAAATCAAGGTAACTTATCTTCGAAGTACTGATATCATGGCTCGAAGCCAAATTAGTCGATATGCATGGCCCGAAGCAAAATCAGTCGATATGCATGGCGTGAAGTCAAATCAGTATAACTCACACCCGATGTGCTATATCATGGCTCGAAGACAACTCAATGTATCCCCTAATGACATGTCACTAGTATCCTAAACTATTCCTAAGGTTCAACCACGATTTCGAACGTATCCCCTAATGACATGTCACAATCTTGTATTCGCAATTTATGCAATCTCAAATCATATGAAATACATTTGTATTGAAATTTATCACATATGAACTTACCTCGAATGTGAAAATGACGAAATAAGTCGTTTAGTCGATAACTTTTGTTTTTCCCCGATCTAGATCTGAATTTCGCTTTTCTTGATCTAAATATATTCAAAATTAACTTATTTAATCATCTCTCTATTCAATTTAATCCAAAACACATATTAGGGCTATTTTACACATTTGCCCCTAAACTTTCACATTTTTACAATTTAGTCATTATTACACAAAATCACAAATTCATGCAAATTCCAAAACACTCATGCTTAGCCGAATTACTATTATGCCCCTAGCAGCCCATATTTTTCATTTATTTCACATTTTATCCATAAATTTTCAATTTTTCTCAAATTAATCACTATTTTGTAATTTCACTAAAAATCGATTAACAAAACTTATATATCTATCAACAAGCATTCATGATCTATCAAGAAACTTAAAAATACCTATATTCATCAATGGAATCATTCAAAGTCTTTAACATTTTTGCAAAATAGTCCCTGGGCTAACTAGTACTAGTTACAACGATCTCAAAAACATAGAACTCATTAAAAACGGAACAAAAACGGACTTATAATTGCACAAATGAGCTTGGCCGAATGTTGAGTGTTCAAAAATGGAGTTTTCCCTCTAATATTCGGTTGAAGAAGAAACTAAAAGATGATAAAAGGTTTTGATTTTATTTATTTTATCTTTAATTATAAATTTCCAAATTTAACCTTTAAAAGCATTAGTAATTACACCAAATACAACTCCAATATCATCCACTAAATTTCAAATGAGTTAATTATCACTTAAGGACCTTTAATTTAAGGTTCTATAGCTATTAGACACTTTTAACTAGTAGAACCTCACTTTTACACATTACGCGATTTAGTCTTTTTTCTCAAATTGACCATTTAAACAATAAAATTTCTTAACGAAATTTTCACACAATCACTCAATCATGCTGTAAAAATTAAAATAATAATAAAATAAATATTTTGACTTCAAATTTATGGTTCTGAAACCACTATTCTGATTTGACTAAAAACGGGCTATTACACAAACCTAAACCAAAATTCAATATAAATTCAATCAATTTACCATTAGACCAGCCCCCAAACACCCACTTATGAGTTCAAACCAATCATTAAAATTATAATTATTTTATGAATCCAAACTAGTTAGATGCCTTATACTGTATCGATGCGAGCCGTACGTACAATCGGTTTTTGCCTTTACGGATTACTTGGGGCATTTGGGTTAGCACCTAATTCAATAATATACTAGAAAATAAGTAGCTAATTAATGATTAAATTCCTTAATTTAATCAATTCATAACCTTTATCCAATAACTATGTTGAAGTAACAAACTAGTTATCCTTAATTGCACTTAAGTTTCACGATTTGTGGGATCCGATTGGCTAATTGATCAAGAACATATCTCACTAATTAACATGTGATTAAAGGCTGATTAGGAGGGTTAAATAACACAATTAATTTCTGGAAAAATACGGGAAAGGCCAAAGAAACAAAATAGCCCCCTTTCTTGCACATAGGAGCACCCACCACCACTCGCGGTGGCCAAAATTGTGGCTGAATTTTAAAACAGTTTGAGATCTTATTAAAATCTAGAAAAACACCTTCGAAATCATTTAAATCCACCAAATTCTAGATCTTAAAATTTTGGTTTTTAATTGACAAGATTAATCAAGAAATTGAAGAGAAAAGAGATCTTACCTAAGCTAGTTGAGAGAAACGACAATGACACTTTCTTGGCAATGTTCAGGATCAATCTTGGGGTTCAAGATTTCAGATTTGGGGCTGATTTAGATTAGAAATGGAAGCAATATAATAAAGAATATGGTGCACAATCTTGATACAAAAAGAAAAAGAAAGAGATTGTAAAATGGGAGGTGTAAGCGATAACAATAATGGGAGAAAGAAAGAAAATTAAAGAGAAAAGAGGAGAGGAAGATGGTGAAAGTCTAGGGTAGGAAAAAATTAAATTAAAGGCTGAAAAATACAATAAAAATTTGTATTTATACTTAGGGTTCAAGCGTATGGATGGTAAACACATTAAAAAAACAAGGGATTTTGCAAAAATTAATTATTTCGCAAAGGAAAGGATTTTAACTCAAGACCTTATTTAATTTCCATGCTTTCTCATATTTCTTTTAACCATTAGGATTTTTCCTCACTCTTAAAATAGTTTTTCAATATTTATTTTAAAAACAAGGCATGTCACATACCAGGGTTTGAGGCAAAATTTTCAAAATAATAAAAATGGTAAGAGAGAAGGGATTTGAACTTGGGTTTGAAGGAACATTTCACTAACACTTAACCAACAAACCAAACCCTCATTTATATCCTAAAAAATGAATAGATAATATCAAAAATTAATACATGACCACACTCTCTCTATTCACAAACCTAATTCTACTAACCCCCGATTTTTAAGATGTTACAGAAGAAGCCCTGAAACTAAAGTTCTTCTCTTATTCATTGCGAGATTGTGCCAGAGCATGGTTAAATTCATTACCGTCAGGTCCAGTGGCATCTTGGAATAAACTGTTTTAGAGGTTTTTGCTGAGATATAATCCTCCAAACATGAATGGAAAACTAAGGAACAATCTTACGTCTTTTCGACAATCTGAAGACGAAACATTATATGAAACATGGGAGCGATTCTAAGAGTTAATTAGAAAATGTCTGATGCATGGTTTTCAACATTGGACATAAATGAAAATTTTTTACAATGGATTGAATGAGCATACAAGGATAGTGGTTTATACATCTACCAAAGGGACTCTGCTCGATAAATTATATAATGAGGCATATGAAATTCTAGAGAGAATAGCAAACAACGAGTTAGCAGAAGAGTTTCTGGAGTAATGGAAATTGATGCGATTACTTTCCTAAAAGCTTAGGTATCATCTTTAACGAATATGATTAAAACACTAAAAAGACCTGCTACAGTGCAAGAAATAAAAGCAGCGAGTTAGCATGTGTTTACTGTAGAAAAAATCATATTTTTGATGAATTCCCATTGAATCCAGACTCAGTTTATTATATGGGAAATTTTAATCACTGCAACAAAAACTTATATTCCAATACATATAATTCAGGGTGGAAGTAACATCCTAGCTTCAGCTAGAGTAATCCAAGGGTGGGAAATTCCAGCAACGCTGTTTGACAGAATGTTGCTGGTGCACAACCTGGATACAATCAACTCATGCTACAACAAAATATTCAGCAAAATTCAGATTCAAGTTCTTCATCGATGGAAGATCTATTGAAGGAATACATGGGAAAGAATGATGCTATCATTCAAAGTCAAATTGCATCTTTAAGAGCTTCAGAGAATCAAGTGGGGCAAATTGCCAAAGCATTAAGCTCAAGACCACAAAGAAAACTATTAAGTAATACAAAAAAATTCACGATCACAAGGAAAGAAGCAATGTAAAGCCATTACACTCAGAAGTGGTACGCAGCTATTAGGAGTTGTTAATGACACCACTATTGAATAAAGTAGTTCAGGTTTCACAAATAATAAGAATTTAGAACCAGTAGTGGAGCAGACTACAAAGGAAAAGAATATTTAGGAAAATATTGAAGCATTCATCTTGCATTGCCAATAAAAATGCCACGGCAAAACAACCTCAACAAATGGAAGGAAAGCCACTACCACATTTTCCTCAATGTTTCCAAATATTTAAGTAAGATTTCCAATTCAAGAAATTCTAGGATGACCTGAAGTAATTACATACCAACGTACAATTGGTGGAGGCATTGGAACAAATGCTTAACTATCTGAAATTCATGAAAGATATCTTATCAAAGAAGAGAAGGTTATAGGAGTTCGAAACTGTTGCTCTCACCGAAGGATGCACAATAATGTGAGAAACAAATTGCCACCAAAACTAAAGGATCCAGAGAGTTTTCCTATACATTGCTCTATTGGAAACCATTAAGTTGGCAAAGCATTATGCGATTTAGGTGCGAGTATAAATCTAATACCTATGTCTATTTTTAGGAAACTGGGAATAGGGAAGGCAAGACCTACAACTGTCACTTTGCAATTAGCTAATCATTCATATGCACATCTAGAAGGTAAAATAAAAGACGTGTTGATAATAGTTGACAAATTTATCTTTCCATCATATATTATTATTCAGGAATGTGACGCTGATAAAGAGGTACGAATCATACTTGGGAGACCTTTTCTAGCAACTGGTTGAACATTAACTGATGTATAAAAAAGTGAGTTAACTATAAGAGTTAATGATCAGTAGATAATTTTTAATGTTTTCAATGCTATGAAGTGTGCATATACAGATGAAGAATGTCACCCTGTAGAGATTGTTGACATAATAGTTTAGGAAGAAATTACAGAATTTTATCATAATAATTGTAACGATGATGCAGACTCAATTGAGTTAATTGAAGCAGAAATGATTGAAGAGCTTGGTGAACTGATGGACATTAAGTAGTTCAAGAATAGATCAAGGAGAAGTTTTGAACCATTAAATTTATCAGACCGTTCCTTTAAACCTCATCAGCCATCCATAGAAGATCCTCCTATGTTGGAATTGAAGCTTTTACCAGCACATCTAAAATATGCTTACTTGGGAGATAACAACATATTGATAATAATTATTTTTGTGGCATTGACACTAGATCAAGAAGCTTAATTATTGAAAGGTTTAAGGAAATTTAAGAAAGTATTGGGATGGACGATTGCGGATAACAAAGGAATCAGTCTAGTAATCTGCATGCACAAAGATATTACTGGAGGACTGCCATGGCAAATCTATTGAGCAGTAGAGAAGACCGAATCCTGTTATAAAAGAAGTTGTCAAAAAAGAGATTATCAAATGGGTGGCGGTTGGGTGAGACCTGTTCAATGTGTACCTAAAAAAAGGAGTGCCATCGTGGTAAGCAATGATACAAATGAGCTCACTCCTACTCATACTGTCACGGGATAGAAGGTTTGTATAGACTATTGGAAACTCAACAAAGCAACAAGGAAAGACCATTTCCCTCTACCATTAATCGACCAGATGTTAGATAGATTAGCAGGGAAAGCCATCTATTATTTTCTAGACAATTATTGGGGGTATAACCAGATTGTCATAGCTCTTACTGATCAATGGAAGACCACATTCACATGTCCTTATGGAAATTTTGCATTTTGAAAAATGCTCTTTGGATTATGCAATGCCCCTACAACATTTCAACATTGCATGATGGCAATATTTTCAGACATTGTGGAGAAACTTTCAGAAGTTTTTATGGATGACTTATCAATGGTTGCTATACTTTTTAAAATTGTTTAAGAAAAAAACCTTGTTCTCAATTGGGAGAACTGCCACTTCATGGTCTGTGAAGGCATTGTTTTGGGACATAAAATTTCACAACAAAGGATTGTCGTCGACAAAGCAAAAATTGAAGTTATTGAGAAATTGCCACCACCCTCCATAGTTAAAGGTATTTGTAGTTTTCTTGTCCATGTAAGATTCTATCGACGATTCATCAAAGATTTTTCAAGGATATCAAAACCCCTGTGTATATTGTTAGAATACAAAAAATCTTTCAATTTTGATAAGCCGTGCTTACAAGCATTTGAGGAGTTGAAAAAGCCACTAGTCACAATGTAACACTCCTAACCTGTATTCATCGTCGAAACAGGGTTTCAAAGCATTACTAGAACATTCAAAAACATTTAGGAATAACTTATGTAAATTACTATTCATTTATCAAGATCATCCATAACATCCCTTGATCAGGCCCTCGAGACCCAATACGAGCATTATAATCGAGTCAGTACTTAATCGAGACCTCTAAGAATTTTTTGCAAAATTAAAAATTTTTTCCAAGGTACAGGGCTCACACACCTGTGTGGTCCGAGGGGCACACCCGTGTGACCCTGGGACACCCCCGTGTTGGAAGTCGTGTTTGACCCCGTGTAACTCTCTGACTTGCACACACGGCCATGCCACACGCCCGTGTGCTAGGCCGTGTGATTAATTAATTCAATTCAAAATTAGGTGCAGGTTTCACATGGCCAAGACACACATCCGTGTTCTAGGCAGTGTGGCACACACGACTGAGACACACACCTGTGTCTCTGTCCATGTGCCCAATTCTGAGCATTCTATTTCTCAAAATTAAGGTGCAAGGGACACACGGGCTAACTACATCCCGTGTTACTAGGCTGTGTGTCACACACGGTCTAGACACATGCCTGTATGGACAAAATGAATTCAATTCTAGCTTCATTTATCCCCCAAAATTTCACCCAAGCCCTGCATTTGAAGCTCACAAGCATTTAAAATAGGCAAATTCATCATTTAAAGAGGCATACCATTACATGCATAGGTGGGTTATAAACTTACCTTGGATTAACTTAGGCAATAGCAACTTTTGATAACATATTCATAACATAACACATGTGTATATGTATATCATAATAATCTACTTAGTAATACCAAAATGAACCAATACTAGCCATTTCATCCTTTAACAAGGCATACTATTACATGCATAACTGGTTATAAACCTACCTTGGATTAAATTAGGCAATAGCAACCTTTGATAACAAATTCATAACATAACACATGTGTATATGTATATCATAATAATCTACTTAGTCATACCAAAATGAACCATTACTAGTCATTCCAATGGCTAGGTTACAAAATAACATTTCAAGCCATTATTGGCCAAGTTGTCCTATACGTGCCATTATTCCCAAAATGATCTCACTAAATATACCCAAAATGCTAGATGATAGTGTGACAATGTTTTAATGATCTTCCAACCTTCACAAGCTTTCGAGCATTATAAAATAAAGGAAAAATAAAACAGAGTAAGCACTACATGCTTAGTAAGTTCGTATAACGGAAACTAAACTTACCAATCTTGCTTATTAAATCTAGGCATACAATGTTATGTTCCATCCATTTGGCTAAGTCGCTGAATCACATACATTCAATCAAACATGCTAGTCACCAAAATTTCATATCAATCAAGTAACATAAATGAGCTCATCAGTAATATTCTTTCAAGTCATTATCATATCATATCAAGATTTTCATGCCATGTCAAGAGTTTTATGTCTGTTGAACCATTGAATCCTGATAGATGCACAAGTAGTACACTTGAAGTGTACGATTCGATAATCCGTCAATTTCTTCTTCAAGGGTACCTATTAGGACACTTAACCAAGAAACATTCTCTTGAGCCACTCATCGTATAACAGGATTACCAGTCCAGGCTAAATCCCTTATATAATGTAAGCTCAAAGGAGCTTGATTAGGATTACCAGTCCAGGCTAAACCCTACTCGTAATGTATACTAGAGCGATCTTATATCGTGATTACTCGTCCAGGCTAAATCATTTCTATAACAAGTTCATTGGGATTACTCGTCTGAGCTAAATCCTATCCACAACAAATGCAGGACCCTATCTGTTTCGGGAAAGCGCATACAATTATCAAAATTCAACATCCAATCGGGACTTAACCCTTTTTTTCACCATTTTCAAGCATGTATCAAGTTTCTCATGATAGCATTCAAGTAATGTACATCAATATAAATCACATTCCATGCAACACAACTTTCAATTAAACATATTTACATGTCGGATTAAGTTACACGAACTTACCTCGACACTTGTTCGCGTAAAAGTCTACTAATCCGAGTTTTTTTCTTTTCCTCGATCTAACATCGAATTAGTGTTGTCTGGATATATATACATGAATTTAACCATCAATTTCACACATTTCATAATTAAATGGACTCAATTTACGTCCTAGGAAAAATTACCATTTTGCCCCCAACTTTTCCATAAATTTTCATTTTGTCCCTAGGCCTAGAAAATTAAACTTGTGTAAATTACTCCATATTCCAAGCCTAACCAAAGCCATATTACAAAATTTTCCAGCACATGTATTCATAAAATTTTAGAATTTTTCATCAAATTTTACAACCTTTTATTTTAGTCCCTAAATCATGTTTTCATCAAAAATCACTTTGTAAAAGTTGTTTATCTATCAATAATCTTTCATTTTCTACCATAAATTTCTAATTTCCAGCATATACATCCATGACCTATTTTCATACCTTGATAACTTTTCAAATTAATCCCTCAAATAGAGAGATTAAGCTATCTCGGTTTCAAAAATACCAAAATTACTAAAAACTGAACAAGAGAACTTACCCAATTAGGCCTTCAAAGTTTCTTTTCTCTCTCCTAGGGTTTCCATGTGTTTTTAGGTTGAAGATGACATAAATAAGATGATTTCTTTTATCATCTTTTTAATTAAGTATTTTGGTATTTCCAATTTAGTCCTTGCCCTTTTTCTATATTTCGAAAGATGAGTCATCAAGAAAAATCTACATACTTTTTTAATGGTATAATTACCATATAAGGACCTTAATTGTTTAATTCCATAGCTATTTGATCCTTACAGCTACTAGAATTTGACTTTCGCATTTTATGTGATTTAGTCCTTCTCGTAATTAAGCACTAAATCGATAAAATTTTTGTATCAAAATTTTCACACAACATATCTACCATATTACGGACCATATAATAAAATTAAAAATAATTCATATTTTTGGTCAGAATTGTGGTCCTGAAACCTTTGTTCCGATTTCACTAAAAAATGAGTTGTTACACACAACACCTATAGTCATAGCAGTATATTGGACTTTACCTTTCGAACTTATGTGTGATGCTAGTGATTTTACCATAGGGGTAGTACTTGGGCAAAGAAAGGACAAGGTATTTCATGCTATCTATTACACAAGCCATACATTGACTGATTCATAGCAAAATTATACCACCACTAAAAGGGAGTTGTTAGCTATGGTATTTGCTTTCAACAAATTCAAAGCTTATTTAGTAGGCACCAAAATTACGGTTTATATGGACCACTCTACTATTAAATACTTGGTGACCAAGAGAGATGCCAAGCCCAGATAGATTCAATGGATACTATTATTACCGGAATTTGATCTAGAAATTAAAGATAGGAATGACATAGAAAATCAAGTGGTTGATCACTTGTCTCGAATAAAGCAAGAAATGAATACGGTAATATTTAGCGCATTCAAAATGATTTCCCAAATGAGCAATTGTTAGTTGCCATGGCATTACCGTAGTATACTAATATCACATTTTTTTTGGTTAATGGATTACTGCCACTTGACCTCACAAATCAAAGATGGAAAAAATTTCTCCATGATGGCAAGCAGTTTTATTGGGATGAGTCATTTTTATTCAAACATTATGCAGACTAGATAATTCGAAGGTGTGTTCCAGATGATGAGATTCAAAGTATTTTATTTCATTGTCATTCAGCATTGTTTGGAAGGCATTTTAGGGGCTTGGGAACTGTTGCAAAAGTTTTCTAATCTAGTTTTTATTGGCCAACCATGTTTAAATATGCTCATGAATTTTACCAAGCTTGCGATCACTGTCAAAGAACTGGAAATCTATCAAGGAGGTATGAAATGCCCTTATAAACTATTTTAGAAGTGGAACTATTTGATGTTTTAGGAATTAATTTTTATGGTTCCATTCCCACATTCTTGGGGCAATGCATACATGATTTTAGCTATTGATTATGTCTCCAAGTGAGTTGAGGCTATTGCTTTACAAACAAATGATGCCAAATTGATATTGAGATTTCTACATGAGAATATTTTTACCAGGTTTGGTACCCCTCATACTCTAATTAGTGATGAAGGTTTACACTTTGATTGCAAATTAGTTGCTAATGCTCTGAACAGGTATGAAGCTAAACATAAAATTGCCACAGCATACCATCCCAAGAAAAATGGGCAGATGGAAGTCTCTAATAGAAAGATTAAACAAATTTTAAAGAAGGCAGTCAATCCCAACACAAATATTGGTCATCCATGTAATAGCCTCGTTTTATCCAAATCGGAACAGTGGTTTTGGGACCACAAATCCGAGGTTTTAAAATTATTTTAATATTATTTTTGGTGTTTACAGCATGTGAATATATATCTGTGAAAATTTTGTGAGCTAATTTTATCATTTGAATGCTTAATTTGAAAGAATGACTAAATCGCGTAAAATGCAAAAGTTGCATTCTATTTGATAAAGGTGTCTAATTGCCTTGGCTTATTAAATGCGATGTCCTTATGATGTAATTATACCACGGTTAATGTAATTTGTCATAAATTACCAACCATTATGTGTTTTATTAATGTATTAATAAAGGTTATTTTTGTAATTGTAAAATTAAGTTTAATTAAACAAAACCAAAATAAAAGATTATTCATTCATTTATCTTTTCAACCAAAAATAGAAAGAAAACAAGAGATAGGAAGCTTTCATGCATTCGACACTTCTCTAGCTTGATTGGTAAGTGTTTTGAGCTCGATTTTTTATGATTTCTATGTTTTCGTGATTGTTGCTTTGATTACTAGCCAACCCATGCCTCAATTTTTGAAAGTGTTGATGATTTTAACAGTTTCCATTGATGAATTCATGTGTTTTGTGATGTTTGATGATGAATTATGAAAGCTTGGTGTAAAGTGATTTTGAGTAAAAATGTATATTAGGGATTAAATCGAGAAAAGTATAAATTGAGGGGCTAAATTGTAAAATAAATGAAAGTTTTGGGCTACTAGGGGTCTTTAGGAAATTCGGCTAGGCTTGGGTATAACTAAATTTTGTGTAATTTGTGTTTTTGTGAAATAGGGACTAAATTGAATAATGTGAATCTTTAAGGGCTAAAGTGTAAAAATGCCTCAATATGTGTTTTTGGGTTAAATTGAATAAACATGTGATTGAATAAGTTAATTTTGAATGCATATAGATCAAGAAAGGAGGAATTCGGATCTCGATCGGGGGAAAACTAAAGTTATCGACTAAACGATTCAATTCGAAGATTTAGTATCCGAGGTAAGTTCGTACGTGATAAACATTGTTACAATTATGTAATTAATGCTTTAATATTGCATTAATTGTATATATGCAACTACGATTGTGTACGATAACGAATCGACCATGTTTGGCACTTAGTGTGCGATTTGAGATAGCTTCGGCTATATAAAGCACTTACTGTGCGAACTGGAATAACTTCAGCTATATGTGGCACTAAGTGTGTGATACCGGGATAGTTTCAGTTTAATGTGATAGCAGTAAGTGTGCGATATCGTTATAGCTTCGGATAATCATTTATGCACTGAGTGTGTCAGTTCTTAGAGCATTGAAAGATTTTCGAACGATTTAACGTATTGAACAAAGAGGTAAGAATGAAATAAATAAATACGGGAAAGTACAGGTATGTACGAAACCTATGTGGTAGTTGATACTATGTGTATGAAGTGAGGAATTTGTATATACATGATAATGGTTATGGACTAGAATTAGATGATGATATTAGACTTACTAAGTGTTTATTAATTGATGATTTGTATTTTATGAACTATTGAGTATATTTAGTACGAACTTGCCAAGCTATAAAGCTTACTAGGTGTTATTTGTCTTTGTTTTATAAGGAATCAAAGTTAACACAGACATTGGGATCCATCATGACACTATCGACTAACTGTTGGCGTTTTTGGATGCTTGTAAATATGGTATATGGCATGTATAGGCTAGTGAGTAGATGATATGTTTTGAATTATAATTTAAGCCATGAGATTTGGCTTACTTTTGGTTGAAAATGTTGGTATGTATTTAGTCATTTAAGTTGGCTTAAGTGATGTGCATAATGCCTTATGTATATTGGCTTGATTTGGTTAAAGGCCTTAGTGTTGATAAAGTTTAATGGTGTGTTTTGTGATATGAAATAGATGATAATATGATGAATTAATGTATATGGAACATATGCAAGTTTTGATGATTTTGGCATAATGTTTTTGGTATGTTTGGAATATGGAATTTAGTAATTAAAATGGTTGATGATAGATGGTATAATGTGTGTGTGAATTGGTATGTTTTGGTTGATTATAAGTGTATGGAAATGTTTCCAAATTGGTTGTTATGTGTACTTGGGTGAAGGGTGGCAAATTGGCTTTGCAAATGGCTTATTTTTGTCCACATGGGTGTGTGTCTCAGCCGTGTGCGATACACGACTATGTTACACGGCCATGTGTGCCTTGGGGTACCCTTTCGAATTAAGGCAGTATACGTTACAATTTTGACACGGCATAGACACACGGGCCTGTCTACTAGTTGTGTATGGCACACGAGCTGACACATGGGCATGTGGTCGGCCGTGTGACCCAAGTCAGTAACCCCTTAGATTTCACACGGCCTGGCACATGGGCGTGTCCTCGGCCGTGTGGTAGAAGTCAGTATGTATGCCTTGTTTTCACACAGTCTGCGCCACGGGTGTGTCTGGTGGTCGTATGAGGCGCACGGCCTGTTCACACGAATGTGTGACCCTGAAATTAAATAAAATTTTCTAAGTTTCCCAAAGTTTGTAAATGTTATCGGTTTAGTCCCGAACCACTTCTAAGCATGTTTTAAGGTCTCCTAGAGCCTTACAAGGGACATTATGAATGTTTTTGAATGGATTTTGAATATGAATGTGCAAATGTATGATTTATGTTGTGGTTGATTGGTAATGCATCGTAACCCTATTCCAACAATGGATACGAGTTAGGGGTGTTACAATCCAGATTGGATGAAGCTTTATGGGCATTCCCCACTACTGTAGGCCAAATACCAAGCTATCCATGTCTATACCATTTGGGTCGTAAGATGAGGAAAATTCAATAGAAAATTTAATTGAAATTCCTATTGGACCTATGACTCGGGCTAGATTCAAGAAGCTTAAAGAGGCAATGATGGGACTGATTCAACAAGTTTGGGTCGAACATGAGAAGTCCAACCCTTATTGGACCTAAGATAACGTCCCAAGTCCATGCAATGTTTTGCATGTAGCTGTTTGTTTAGTTTAATTAATTCTACAGCTTTTAATTATGTCTTGTTTATTATATGCATTTTTAATTAATGTATTGCATTATATATTAGCATCTTTTAAAACTTGCATTATGTGCTCTGCAAATTAATTAAGTTATGCATTAAAGCATCTAACATGTGAATAAATTTTGGGTTTGAGTTGTATTTTCATTAATAAATTTGTCTGTATGAGTGTTTATAGTATATTGATTTTTATTTGTGTCTTTAGTAATTGTTTAATGCTTCATTACCTATCTTGTAGGTGACTATTCATAAGACTGACGCCTCTTCAAGTTTGGACAGTTTTCAAGCCTTCAAAGCTCATTCTGATGGCTATTCAAATGGACCTAGGAAGACTTTTCAAATCTAATCAATTTTGGAGCCTTCAAAAACTCATTATGAAAACATTTTAAAAGTTTTTTGCACCAGTCCTTTGGTATTTGGTTTTAAGGGAGATAAAAGGACACTATATAGTACATTAAGGGAACATTAATTCATTAACAAGTCAGGAGACATGCCTTTTCAACTATACATGAATCAAGTCAAATGACATTACTCATTGACTGCCCTACATGAGTTAAACCGAATTTAAATGCTTATAGTAATAGCTAGTAAATGTCGAATTTGAAAGGTCCTATATAGAAATTTGAAAAGCCATATTAGCGCATATAAATAACTTGTAAAAGGACATTGTTGGTTAATGAACATTTTTATCATTTTGTGAGACTTCAATCTCTTTGTTCTTGAAAGAATTTATCTGGCCTTATCAAGGTGTACCTTGTGGTGTTAAAACCCAATATTGTTGGTTCTTTTTTTTCTAAATAGTGGATCACAATTTTCCTTCTTCAAACGTATTCATTTCTTCACTTTATAGAACTCGGGTCACGATCTTTTGTATCTATTGGTTCATTTTTAAATGTTTACTTGTGCAAGTTATCCATCCAATATCACTTTCATTCAAATCATTAAACAAAAATTCCTTATTCTCATTTTCATTGTTAACATTATTTAGAAACGGTACATAATTAAACGATCGGGCACTTTAATTACTTGTAATTGAATTTACGAATATGAGAATGTATCATGCTGTGTGGTTATTCTTTCTTGTATATTCATTGAGTTCACAAGAGCTCACATACTCCTTTTTAAACACTACAGAAAGTTGGCTTGTACGGTGGATAACGACGAGCCGGGTGATCCAGGTGAAGCATAAACACTAGAAATGTAGTACAAACGAACTCTAGATATAAAGGTTGTGTGGGATATTCTACTTGGGCTTAAAGATATCTTTCTATTGACTTCACCAATTATTTTAGGGCTTAGTAATTTTTATGTTTTCTTATCTTTTTCTTTATATTTTTATTTGCGAACCGATGATACTTTATGAACACATTTGAGTTTTAAGTATATGAATATAGTCCAAATTTGATTGATATTCTCTTAAATTACAAGTGCATACTTGAATAATTAATCTCTAAACATCGTGTTTTGCATAGGCAATAGCATGAAATATACAAAACTGTCAAACTTATATAGATTTTACGAAAGTTGTTTCAAAGTGATACGATTGTCGAACTATGCTAAGTGCGAACCTTAATAATTGATGAACTGTTACATGTTAACCCTTAATAAATTTTGATATATGGGTTAAGAGAAAACTTACGAACTGTGTTCGTTGTATCTAAAAAGGTAAGGGTAGTTCATGAAGCTTACCCTGTTTAAATAGTCTTACATTCCCAAGGCTTAGATTTTGCGAGCTACTCCAAGAGCAAACCGTCGCTGCTTATCAGTAACTTAAGCATGCTTTTTGTTTTAAACTTGTAGTGTGTTGGAGGTTAGGTTGGGTGTCAATGGAGAATCACTTAGGTGGCTACTGTCGCATTCCATAGCTTGGATTCGATGACTGGATCGGGTATGAGGTGTTTCATTTTTTAGCATCAGAGCTTATCTAGTTGGTTTTGTAACAGCCCATTTTCAGTGATATCGAAATAGTGATTTTGAGACCATAATTCTGACGTGTAGATTATTATTTTATTATTTTAATGTCTATGGGATTATATGAACGTCTTAATAAAATTTCATTAAGAAATTTTGATGTTTGCATGGTTAATAAAGTGAAGAGGACTAAATCATAAAAGCTATAGAAGTTGAGTGTTATTAGTTAAAGAAGTCAAATGGCAATGAAATCTTTAACTAAGGGACTTGAATGGTAAATAGACAAATTAAAGTGATAGTGGATGTGCATGGACAAGGTTTTGTTGTTAATTTTAATAAGTAATAATGTTATAATGGTAATTAGGTAATTAAAAAGAAAAATAGGTAAAAAAAAAGATGAAACAATGTTGCCATCTTTTCATTCTTTCTTCTTGCTTGGCTGAATGCACCATTGAAGGGGAAAGAGAGCTTTGTTTTGAAAATTTCTTGTATGATATGATTTTCAAGCCCTATTTTTAATGATTTTTATGTTTTTGAGTTTGTTTTAGCTTAATCTAGCTAGCTCAAGAGTTAATTTGTAAAACTGTTAAAGGTTGAGGGTTATACCATGAATGTTCTTGAATGGTTCTTGATATTAATAGATAGGTTATGAATCTTTGTTGAGATATAAACAAGTTTCGTTAAGTGATTTTTGATGAAATTGCATTTAGGGATCTATTTGTGAAAATGGTAAATTTCATGTTAAATTTATGAAATGATGGTTGAAATGGGTTAGTATAAATCCCTAAGAAATTCGGCTAGCTTGAATGAAGGATTAAAATGGATAGATTTCAATTTATAAGCTTAAGGACTAAATTGTGAAAAGTTAAAATACCAAGGGCAAATTGGTTATTTTGCATAAAGTAGAAATGTGAATAAAATTAAATACTAGAAGAATTTAATTGGTTGAAATTACCTATTTAGATCAAGATAAACCACGTACGGACCTAGATTGAGGAAAAGCAAAAGCTTCGAATTAGCTCGATTTAACTTCTACACCTTAGTCTTTGAGGTAAGTTCATATGAACGGTTATCGTGTTTATGTTATTATGTTATTTATAATGTAATTGGATCGATATATAAACCTATCAATGCTATGATGAATTGACAGCTATCGAGTGTAACACCCCTAACGCGTATCCGTCATTGAAATAGGGTTAAGGAGTATTACCGTACAACCAAAAGCAGTTAAACTTAACTTCATTCAATAACATAAACACATCATAAACCAATTTTATACATACATCCTGTCCCTAAATCGAGCCCTCGAGGCTCCAAAAATAACTTAGAAATGATTCGGGACCAATCTCAAAAAATTTGGAAAATCTTGGAAAAAGTCACAAAATTTTGAAAAAACAGAGGTCACATAGCCGTGTGGCCAGGCCAAGTGCCTCAATTGGCTGAGGGACATCCCTATCTCTTAGGCCATGCAACAATCGAACTAAAGATACACGACCGTGTCACAGGCCAGTGTGCCAGGCCGTGTAACTTTCGAAATTTCTCCACACACTCGTGCGTCAAACTGTGTTCTAGGCCATGTAACTCACTAACTTGCATGCAAAAGGAACCCTCAAATGACACACGGCTGAGTCACACACCTGTGTCTCAGACTGTGTGGACTTAAAATGTACCTAAAATCAAGCCATTTCATATAAGACTCTTCCATCAATATATACACACTTTGTATGAGCCTAGACACTTTCAAAACATACATTAATATGCCATTTCAAGTTCCAAATTCAATCAACCAATATGCCATACAAGGCACCTCAATATATACACCAAAACATAACATACCAATCAAACTAAGCTTACCATATTTTTAACATCATAACTTAGTTTCATACTTACAAGTTTAGGGTTTAGGGTTTAGGGTTTAGTGTTTAGTGTTTTAAGATTTAGGGTTTTAGGGTTTAGTTTCATACTTCCCAAAACATACCAATAATGCTAATTTTCATGCCAACCAACCTAAACCAAATAGATATTAAAGCATTCCATCAATAACCAATTTAAACCATTCAAACATACCATAAAAGGAACCTTATTTACAATCACATAAAATTGACCATAAGGACTTACTTAAACAAGCATGATAAGTCCACCAATCATTCATAAACACCAAGGCACAACCATACAAAATTACATTTACACGTTCATCAAAACATCATTATAAACCACCCTATACATGCCATTATAAACCTTAGCCAAAAAAAATACTCCAAAATATCGAATTAATTGCTGGGTAGTGTGATAGGTCTCCAACAAGCTTCCAACCAAATCGAACCTTTTGATGATCTACAAGAAAGAAAACAACTAACATAAGCAATAATGCTCAGTAATTTCGTATAAAGGCAACTTAACTATTGACATATTCGAATAAAAAACTAAGCATAATTTTTATTTATATCTCAAGCTAACTTTTGTTTTCTATTCACTACAACTCTCATGGATAATTGGTGTAGCCTTGCATATACATATATATTATTTTACCTTATAAGCATTTCATATAACCATTTTACTTAAACGTTTCTTCTTACCATAGTACTTACACATTTAACATATAATCATCCAGTAATTCGTCTTTTGTTTCAACCTTTCATATAAATATATCATCCTGGAAGCACTTACTTTCACTGAACCATGTGAAAGTTCAATAAATAGATTAATCATCCATGTTATTCATTTACGAAGAACTTATAGGATTAATACTAAAAATGGTTCATCGTATGCTTCCTGTAATATAATAATTCAATCCAAATTCATCTTTTTCCCTTGTTTTATAGTTTCGCCAAGCCAGCTTGAGAATCGAAGATGGTCGGAGTTCCATCCACACTATCAAATTATCATTTTGGTACTTATGATTATAGTATTATGAGTTATGGCATGTATAGGGACTTGGTTATGTGTCATAATTGTATTGGCCTAATGTGTTGGCCTACATTGGTTGATAATTCATTTTGTAAATGACCATATGGTATTGGCCCATATTGGTTTAAGTATATATATTCATATGATGATGTTTCCATGGATGTGGAAGTATGCATGATTGAGTTTGATAAGCATGTGATATTGTATGTGTGAATTGTTAGCATGTAAATGATGTGTGGATTTCTTGATTTGGCTGAATTGGTTGAATGTATATGCTTGGAATTGTGTTGCTTATTGTTGTGTAGGTTGGTGCAAGTAAGGGTGGCAAAATGGCTCAGTAAATAGCCTTATTTTTGTCCACACAAGTAGACAAACGAGTGTGTGTCTATGCAGTGTGTGACACATGGCTTGCCCTATGAGTGTGTGATCCGGCTGTGTGTCCCCTGCATTTTGAATTTTTGCTTTGAATTGGCCACACGGGCAAAGACACGGGTGTGTGTCTCAGTCGTGTGGATAGCACGGCCTCAGGCACGGGCATGTGAAGCCTGCACCTAATTTATGAAAAATCATAAAAATTAAATCACCTACATGGCCTAAGCACACGGGTGTGTGACTTGGACTGTGACTTCAATTTGATAACAATATCATAAACAGAGAGTTACACGGGTTAGGGACACGAGCGTGTGTGATCACATAGCCTACCGACACTGGTGTGTCCCAAGCTACATGGGCATGCGATCACTGTTTTAGTGAAAAACTTTCTAAATGTTGGTGAAAAGTTCCCAAAGTTCTCGGTTTAGTCTCGAACTGCTCCCAATGTATGTTTTGAGCCTCGTAGGCTCGTTTAAGGGACAATATGAATGTAGTTGAAAAGTTTTAAATTTGAGTGAAATTTTATGTCTCGGTTTTAAATGATTGATTAAGTTTAAATTTTGTAACACCTTGTACACTACTCTAGCATCGGTTACGAGTAAGGGGTGTTACAGTCCCGACACCTCATTTTTTAAAACGACTTGACTTTAAGCTCATATCAGTTGAACCTTTCTTTCAAATAACTTAAATTGCCAATGAAAAATTTATTTTAATATTGTATTTGACTCGTAAATATTAAATAGAAAATATTTACGGACTCACACGTAAATTTTTCTAAATAATTGACGGTTTAACCCTAAACTCCATAATACTCAAACCATCATAATCAAAGATCGTCTGAATAAAACATTACTATTAAAGAATAAATTTCTCTCTGACTGAGGCTGAAGTAGATACCTAACTTGACTGAACAAATTTATTACTTTCAGTACAATTACTGAGAAATTCCTATTAAATCACCTGTCAAAACATAACTGAAAAATAAAGATCATCAGGTTCTAGATACATTTGATAATTCATAGTGTTTAGCTAAAATTCATAATTTTCATAACAAACCCTCAACTGATAAACATTCCAGTTATTCTAAGCCGACTAACCTGTTGTCGCTCTATCCGACTAGCATACCAGGGTTTTACATTCTATTTCATGTAAAACATCAAACAGTATCATTTAAATACAAGTGTGATAGTTGCTATTATCAAAACGAATTTAAGCCATAATAACACTTCCCCATTACCTCTAATCTGGTTGATATATCCCTGTATCAAGTCTTCTAGAATATGAATTTCTCATTCTCACTGTCCGCCTGTTTGCCCATGACTTTGTGAAATTTATTCCCGAAACTAGCGATAAACTCAATTACATACAGCTCAAAAATCCCTTCAAGTGAATAATTTGTTCTGACTAAAATAAATGAGTTGATTTTATCAATCTGATAGTAACAATTCAAATCAATTCTTTCTTTTTGTCATCAAAACAATCCAGACATAAAATCTATTATAACTCCCTTGTAATACCAGTTAAAAATCGTAACAAATTGTATTAGTTCACACGAAACATAACATCTAGTTTTTGAATTGTTGACATAGTTTGAGATTATCAAAGAAATGAGAACTAATGTGCAATGTTAAGTTTCATCTTTCACGATCTACACTTTTACCACTATTTAACCCTTCTCGAAAGATAAAATTTGAATACATAATAAGACTACTCCCATGAATAACATCAAAGCATTGAACTATACTGGAGCCATAACCATCAGATGAATTAGAAGTATTATCTTGCTCTTTCCTATGAAAACTTTTCCCCAGACAGACCACAGTGCTCCAATAATGCATTCTAAAGCAAAAGATAAAAAAAACCCAATATAGTTCCAATAACAAAAAGTGCAACAACTTAACTTCTAAAAGCTAAGACCTGTACCAACAAGCTCCCATGAGCCAACCAAGAATGACAACCATAATAAATGTAATAACCCTAAGTCAATTTGTATCCTTTATAGATAGACCATATATGATAGTATAGACAATAAGAACAATAAGAAAGCCGATATAGAGAATTCCAAGATGTAAAGCTCTATTAAACTCCTGAGAATATAACCTATTTCTATACAATCAAAATATACAAATTATGACCTTCAAGACACATTCATCTACATCCAAACTATTTCTATTGAAGAATATGCGGTATAATAAGAACATATTGATTGCTAAAGAAATTGATGATACCCCAAAGAAAAATCCAAAAGGAGAATATTGCTTAGATGCACTGGAACTAGTTGTGACAAACAACACCGATTTCCATAAGCATAAAGTAGAATAACAACCAATAGAAGCAGAAAAATAACAACAGATGAATCTTGCCATCAAGTCCTCTACCGAAACATAATTGAATAGAACGCCAAAGAAAAAAATAGAGCAATGCCGATCATTACTCAACCAGACTAACAATAACTTTACCTAACGTTATGATTAGCTAGCATTCCCATATGACAAGAACCACATCTAAAGATAAACAATTGCTTATACCTCTAAAGATAAACGAGCACATAGAATACCCAGAGGAGATTGTTGTAAGATACTCAGCCATAACAACTGCATTAAAAATTATTTACAGGTTGAACACTACCTCATTGACTACTAAAGTCATTGGTGATCCCACATTATCCTGTTCCACTAAAGTAATCAATTCAAAAGAAATCCTTGCTAACCTGTTCTTTAGATACCATAGTAGTTAAAGTCGATTACTGGTAAATAATTTCTTCTTTTAACAGTGACGTTGCACACCCCAAATATCTTCAGTAAGACTTAATATCTCAACTAGAAATCTTTTGATTTATTAACCAGCCCTTAGCCCTGACTACATTATTACTCATTCAACCACTGGACTCTTTGGCTTCACACTTGTGGGCTTAATAAACATAAATCTTGTTAATATTCGTTGTATAAGACTTTAAGGATGAGGGGGGTGAAGGTTTTAAAGACACAAAATTTGATTCTCGCGTATACACATCAAACATAACATTCAATACTAATATAAACACTATGAACTTTTACTCTAACCTTTATGAATTTTTGCTCATCATTATCAACCTTTCAATCAAAGACATGAATATTGCTTTCAGCATCATCAGAATTAGCTTGATTGGAAGACATCTTTATCTATATAAAAATATAATTCATCTTGAGTCAGGAGATATCACACTATCACAAGTTATATAATGGCATGTATTTCTAGACTCCATACATGCTACGTTCAGTCTGAGAATCGACTAAACTGTAGGTTTGATACGACTAAATGTAACACCCCTAAGTCGTATTCATCACCGAAATAAAGTTACAGAGTATTACTATACAATCGAAAATAATTAAACTTACCTTCATTTAAGAACATAAACAAATTCTTTACATACATTCTTTACATACGGTCGTGTCCCAGCACGTGTCCTCACCCGTGTAACTCTCTGAGTAGGGTCACATGGCCATGTAACTTTTGAAATAGTTCCACATGCCCGTGTGCCAAACCGTGTGTTAGGCCGTGTAACTCGCTGACTTGCATGCAAAGGAACCCTTAGACAACACATGGCTATGTCGCCAAGTCATCTGCCTCACTCGATTAAGTCACACACCCATGTCTCAGACCGTGTGGACTTAAAATGTACCTAAAATCAAGCCATTTCATACCATTTCACACAAGACCTTTCAATCAATATACACATTTTATATAACCCTAAACACTTTCAAAACATACATTAATATGCCATTTCAAGTTCCAAATTCAATCAACTAATATGCCATATAAGGCACCTCAATATATACACCAAAACATAACATACCAATCAAACCAAGCTTACCATATTTCTAATATCATTTATACCTGCCAAAACATACCAATAATGCTAATTTTCATGCAGACCAACCTAAACCACATAGATACTAAAACGTTCCATCAATGACCAATTTAAACCATCCAAGCAT
This sequence comes from Gossypium hirsutum, assembly GCF_007990345.1. Taxonomy (NCBI): domain Eukaryota; kingdom Viridiplantae; phylum Streptophyta; class Magnoliopsida; order Malvales; family Malvaceae; genus Gossypium; species Gossypium hirsutum. The sequence continues at coordinate 56,879,018 of NC_053426.1, read as the reverse complement.
ACCATAAAAGGAACCTTATATACAATCACATAAAATTGACCATAAGGACTTACTTAAACAAGCATGATAAGTCCAACAACCATTCATAAACACCAAGGCACAACCATACTAAATTACATTTACACGTTCATCAAAACATCACTATAAACCACCCTATACATGCCATTATAAACCTTAGGCAAAAAATTGCTCTAAAATGCTGAATTAACGACTGGGTAGTGTGATAGGTCTCCGACGAGCTTCCAACCAAATCGAACCTTCTGATAATATGCAGGAAAGAAAATAACTAACGTAAGCAATAATGCTTAGTAAGTTCGTATAAAGGCAACTTAACTGCTGACATATTAGAATAAAAAACTAAGCATAATTTTTATTTTATATTAAGCTAACTTTTGTTTTCTATTCACTACATCTCTCATGGTGGTGTAGCCTTGCATATACTTATATTTATTTTTCCTTATAAGCATTTCATATAACAATTTTACTTAAGCGTTTCTTCTTACCATAGCACTTACACATTTAACATATGATCATCTAGTAATGCACCTTTTGTTTCAACCTTTCATATAAACATATCATCCCGGAATCACTTACTTTCACTGAACAATGCGAATGTTAAATAAATAGATTAATTGTACCTATTATTCATTTACGAAGAACTTATAGGATTAGTACTAAAAATGGTTCATCGTAAGCTTCCTATAATATAATAATTCAATCCAAACTCATACATATATGTGTATAAGCATCTATCTTTAATTGAATAATCATCAATATAATGACACTCACATATGATCAAGTAATTCATTAAACATTTAACATTTACTAATATCTTAACTATATATTAGCCTATAACATTTAAATAATTTTGTAAATTCCATTCACATTTAGCCCAATGAACTAGTAACTTGACTCGGATACTAAGGTAACTAAACCACACCAGAGGCATCATAGGTGCATAACAAGAGCACTGATGTAACACCCTTAACCAGTATCCATCGTCAAAATGGGGTTTCAAAGTATTACTAAAAAATTCAAAACATTTTTCAATTAATTTACATAAATTACTAGTCATTTACTGAGATCATACATATTATCCCTTTTATGGACCTTCGAGGCCCAAAACGAGTGTAGGAATCAAATAAGGACTAAATCGGGAACTCAAGGAATTTTTTGCGAAATTCAAAAAATTTTCCTAGGTGCAGGGCTCACACGCTCGTGTGGTCTAGGGACACGCCCTTGTGGTCAGGTCGTGTACTACACATGCCCGTGTCCCTAACCCGTGTAACTCTCTAACTTTTAAAGCATGAAGAAATTGAAGTCACATGGCCAAGTCACACACCTGTGTGCTAGGCCGTGTGGAAAATTTTTATTTTCAAAATTTAGGCGCAATTTTCACACAGCCGTCAACAACACGGCTGAGACACACGCTCGTGTCTCTGCCCGTGTGCCCAATTCTTAGCATTCTATTTCTCATTTTTAAAATTTAGGGGACACACGGCCGAACCACTTGCCTATGGGACAAGCCGTGTGTCATAGACGGCCAAGACACACGCCCGTGTGGACAAAATAAGGCCATTTTCTAGCCTCATTTGTCACCCAAGACTTACATTTTTCCTGCACTAAAACTCACAAACATATATCCACCAATCCAACATCATATTCACAAGAAATTTGACATCAATTACATAGTATTATCTCATGCATCAATAGATATAAACTTACTCATGTCATAAACTCATATGCTAACACGATTTCATCAAACCAACACATAATAAGCACTTATGTGATTATCAAAACACCACTTTAAAATAGCCAAACTTAGACCATCATTAGCTACTCCAATGGCTAGGTTACAAAATAACCATTACAAGCCATCATTGGCCAACTAAGCTTATACATGCCATTATACCAAAATGAGATTTCTATTTATACCAAAATGAGATAGTGGATAGTGTAATGACTGCTCCAACCGACTTCTAACCTTCACGAGCTTTGTACACTATAAAATAGGGAAAAATAAACGGAGTAAGCATTTTATGCTTAGTAAGTCCATATAACGGGAAATAAACTTACTGGTCTTATTTATTAACACAAACATACATAAATACATATTCCATCAATTTTGGGTAATTTACCTAAACACATACACTTATTCAAACAAGTTAGTCACTTAATCTTATATAAATATCAAGTAAACATAGATAAGCTCATCACATTACAAGCTTTCGTTAATTTCACCTTTCCATTCTTCAAGAGTCTTTTCCGTCGAACTATTGAAATCTCGATGGATGTTCAGGTAATATACACATGTGCAAAAGTACCCATTGGGTACATAATGGAAAGGCACACCCTTGAGTCGTACATTTTACCGTAGGATTACCAGTCCAGGCTAAATCCTATCCCTAGTATATGCTCTAAAAAGCTTTATATGGATTACCCATCCTAGCTAAATCCAATTTATAACCTAACTCAAGAGGGCTTACATTAGAATTACTCGTCAAAGCTAAATTCTATTTGCAACATATGCACTATTATTTTTAACCCATCAAAATTCAACATTCGATCGGAACACGATAATTTGTCCATATTACACAACTTAAAATTATTTCATTATGTATATATCATCTAACACATAACAACACAATCATACAATTCAATTCAAGCATATTAACATACATTTTTAAGTTGCACAAACATACCTTGAAAATGATTCGTTTTTGAATTTCAACTAATTTGAAACCTTTTGCTTTCCTCAATCTAGTTCCATAGTTAGTCTTTCCGGATCTATATCGATAAATTTAACTATTAATCTATCACATTTCATATACATTCGCATTCTATTGCATCCTAGGCAAAATTACCATTTTACCCCTATCCTTTTCAAAAATTTTGATTTCGTCCCTAGGATCAGAAAATGAAATTCATGAAATTTAACCCTTTTCCAAGCCTAGCCAAAACTTATAAACAACATTTACAGCACACATTTTTCACAAGTTTTAGAGTTTTCCATGGGTTTTTATCATTTTTCATTTTAGCCCCTAAATCAAATTTTCATCAAAAATTACTTTGTAAAAGTTGTTTATCTATGAATAAAAGTTGTTTATCTATGAATAACTTTTCATTTTCTACCATAAATTTCTAATTTTCAACATATTCATCCATGACCCAAATTTCATACCTTGATAACTTTTCAAATTAATCCCCTAAATAGAGAGATTAGACTATCCTGATTTCAAAGATATAAAAATCATTAAAAATGGGACTTGATTTCATAACTTATCAAGCTTGGTAAGTTGTCTTCCTCTCTTCTAGGGTTTCAATAGAAATTTTGGGGAAGATGATATGAAATGAGATGAATATCTCTTTTTATTTAATTTTCATCTTTTAATTTTAGTGATTTCTAATTTAGTCCCTTGCCTTTTCTAATTTTTCCATGGATAAGTCATTAAAATATCTACTAAGTACTCTTCAATGGTTTAATTGCCATATAAGGACCTTAAGTTTTTAATTCTATAGCTATTTGATACATATAGCTACTAGAATCCAACTTTTGCATTTCATGCAATTTAGTCCTTTACCTAATTAACCCCACAATTGATAAAATTTTTGTATCAATATTTTCATGTGACCTTCCTATCATGATTCTAACCATAAAATAAAATAAAATAATTTTTATTTTTAACTCGAATTTGTGGTCCTGAAACCACTGTTCTGACCTCATCGAAATTAGGCTATTATAACTCCCCCTTAAAAATTTTTATCCTTGAAAATTCTTACCAGAAAAGAGATTAGGGTATTACTTCCTCATAATATCCTCCGGCTCCTAGGTAGCTTCCTCTAATCCATGCCGTTTCCAGAGAACTTTTACCAATGCCACATTTTTATTTTGTAACGCCCTAATTTTTAGGCCTGGAAGTATTGGGCCTTGAGTCTGGGTTCGGGTGGAAAATGACTCGAATAATTTGGATGTTATTATTATTATTTCGTATGTTTAGTTTAGTAATTAAATAAATTACGAAGGGTTTATGGTATGGGAAAAAAGGCCCAAGAGTAAATTTAATTCGAGGCAATTCCTGAATTTTAATTTTGGGAGAGAGGGTTCTGGCGATATGGGCTTTTAAAGTTGAGGTGGTAAAATAGGACACAAAAATATTTGTGGTAAAGTGGCATGTGGCAACACCTAGGTGTTTGGGAAGTGACGTGTGGATGTTTAGGGAGAGCCAGAGTTCAAGTCACAAGGTAAGCGTATTGTTGCTTTTATTTTTTTTGTACATGTGCCGGGCATGTAGTAGAGCTTAAGTGGAAATTCGGTTAGGGCTTTAGGAAGGTTGGGCCGTGGGTCTGAATGGCCATTAGGGCAAGCTTTATTTTCTTTTTGTTTTTCCGAATTAGGGTTAGCCACCTAGATCCTTCCCTTTCATTCTATTCTCTTATCAGTATCTCAAAAAGCTGAAAAACGCAAAGTTAGATCTCCTGAGTGCCGAATTCTTCCTTCACTTCTACTCTCTTCTTTTATTTTCTTTTTCTCCTTCTTTTTTTCTCTAGCCGAAACATTCCTACCATTCTACTCATCTCCTCTTTCATTCCCATTCTTTTCTAAACCTCGATAGCCGATTGCCATAAAAGCCGAAATCCCAAAAGTTGTTTCTTATACCGATTTCTTCTAGCCAAAATCCTCCTATTTTCTTCATCTCTTTTGGTTTATTTTCACATCCTCTAAACCTCAACCCCTGTCGACATTACCACTGCAAAAACCACCATACCAAATCATCTTCCTCTTCACAGTTCCAAAAGCCAAAAACACCATAGTTTTTAGGGACATATGGCTGAATCTTTAGATCTCTCAGATTCGATTTCTGCAAGTGTTTAAGGGCTGGATCTGCATCAGATCTGAGTAGAAACTGAAGTGGAATCGGTTTGGTTGAAAGAACATGTGGTAAGTATTCAGATTTATTTTTTATTTCGGGTTTTAGAAAAGAAAAAATCCCTAAAGGCATAGGGAGGCTGTCGAATGGAGCTTAAGGCTCTAAGGGTTGTAATAATTGATTTGTTTTGATGTTAGTGTGATCTAGAGGCTGTTGATCGAAGGCTTGGACAAGTGGAACAACTAGATCGAGATCTAGTCACTAGTTTTGACAAAGGTAGGATCTCAAGGGCCATATGTATTGATGGCCGATTATGGTAAGTAAGTTTATGATGTTTGCCATTATACTTTGGATCTGATATGTCTAGTGACTAATTGTAGGATATAATGGGAGATTTCAGTAGCATTTGTCGCAAATCAGGTGTGTAAACAACACCCACTAGTAGACTAGATCGGCAAAAGCCAAAAAGCTGAAATGCCGAAAAATCAGCATTTTGAGAACTTTCGAGCGCTCGTAGGATTGTTTGTATTGATAATTTTGGTAACTTAAATGGTAAGATTGCAGAATGCGCAATTTCGTGCACTTCGGTATATTTGGGCTTAATGGGCCGAAATTGGGTTAAATAGGCCAACGGGCCCAATTTGGTAAAAACGTTCGGTAAGTGTTTCTATTAATACGTTAATAACTGTAATGAGCATGAAACCCTAAAAAGACTGATAAAATTACTGAAATACCTCTGTAAGGCCCCTCGAGGGTAAATAACTGTTCTTACGCTATAATCTGACTGTCTTTCTAAAGCATGCCTTGTTAATTATATATATTATGCATACATGTCATACTGCATGGGGTTGGGTTTTGTTATGGAGGAAGAACCCGTTCTGGTGGCTGTGCCACATATTCTGATATAAGCTGCTTTGATACGGATTATAGTCAGTGCCGCAACCGGTGCTAACACTGTAAGGTAGGGATGGAGTGGGTGATTTATTCCCTACAGGAAGTGTAGGGATGGACGGAGGCAAGTGCAGGTTTGGATGGGGTTATCATGCATTAATCATATGAGACTGTCTTGTTATGGGCCAATTGTTTTCAATGGGCCGAACTGTGTTAATATGGGCAAGGCCCAACATATCTCGACTTGTAATAGGGCTACGGCCCAGATTGATACTGACATGGGCTAGGCCCAGTATACTATGATACTGTAAGGGGCTATGGCCCAGATTAATATTAATATGGGCTAAGGCCCAGTTAACTCTGATTTCTAAAAAGGGCTTAGGCCTAGTAGAGCTTGAACTGATTTAGGCTCTAGTTGGGTTTACTTTACACACTGAGTTTTCCAAACTCACCCATTTTTTCCCATCTTTGCAAGTGAGCCTTAGATCGGTGGACTTAGAGCTAGAGGGATTCAGAGTGGCCATGTGGACTGTTTAAAATAAGTGTTTATACATTCACTTTTATTTTAGATTATTTCCTTTATGTTTTCGGGTTTTAATTTATAATAAGGCCACTTTAATTGTTTTTAGTATGTTTTGTTAGCTTATATATGATATTCTTTTAACTGTTTGAAATTGAATAGCTCTAGGGCGCATTTTAAAAAGGTTACTTGATTTCAAAATATCGCGATAACAAAGCAAGGCTTCCGCAACAAAAACATTTTCAAAATTAATAACCTTTTCAAATGGTTTTAAACGAATTGGTTTTCCCTGAACAATCACTCAGTTAAAGTGTGGCAATGGTTGTGTGCATGTCTAGGATTGGATCTGTGAAGAGTTGGGTACTTAAGCAGTCTAATTGACTCACCTCCTCTTTTCTGGCATCCTACCTGGTGCACAGCTTCCATTCACTTTAATCTTTAATGAAGATATTCTTTAAACACTAAGAAAGACTTTAGATAAAACATGACTTTTCTATTAACGCTTCAATGTGACACGCCGGATTCAGTCATAACATTTGGGCCGGGTTTGGGGCGTTACATTTAGTGGTATTAGACCCGGTTGCAACAAGTCAGCTGTGGATCAGGGTCCAAAAAGTTTTTCGAAAAACTTTGCTAAACTTAGGCCCAAGAAGGGTATTTGGAAACGATTTTGGAAAATTCTTTTCAAAGATATTTTACAAGGTATACATGTTTTAAGGTTCAATCTTAAAATGGTTTAAGTTTTTCTAGGTTTTTGAAATTTGATAACCGAAGAAGTGGCATACTGAATGCTCGACACCAAGTCTATAAGTATTTTTATTCTATACTGTACTGAAATATTGTTATACTACTATAGATAGTACTGAGACCCTACTATGATTCTGTAGTTAGGGTAATACTGAAACTGTAGAAACTGAGACAGTAGGGAAAATTGAAAACTTTAAAAGACTGAGACTGTAGCTAGGATACGGTATTGCGAAAATAAGAACTTTGAAATACTCTTTATGCATAGGACATCTATATAAATAATGAAAATTTTGAATCGAGATCTTGGTAGTTATTGTTATACATGCTGATAATATAGAGTGTTGATATGGATTCTGAGGGTAAGTGAAGTTTGCCAACTTTGGGTAGCGGTAACTCAGAGCTTGGGACTGAGGCACTGGCCGAGTTAGTAAGGAAAGTGGTAGAAGAAGTATTAGAAACCAAGGTTAAGGAAATTAGGGAAACGCTTCAAGCAGGGTGCTTGGAGTGTAAGAAGATGAAGGATTCTAGTTCTCAGAAGGCTGAGCCTCGTTCTGTGAAACATGTTAAGACACGACCAAACCTTTCAACCTACAAGAACTGCAACGGGCGTCATCCGAGTGAATGCCATAGGAAGACAGGAGCATGTTTTAGATGTGGGTCCAAGGAGCACCGAGCTCAGGATTGCCAAGCTTATTTTATTTAAGCGTGTGTTACGAGTTGTATGCATACTTGATAGATGTTTCTTTAATTTGGTAATTAGACATTCTGGGTCGTACTAAGAATTATTTTTAATTAGAGTGCGCAGCAGAAGCATAGTGGTTTGACTTGAGTAATACGGTTAGTTGATAGTTTGAAAATTTCGAGGACGAAATTTCTTTAAGGGGAGTAGAGTTGTAACGCCCTAATTTTTGGGCCTGGAAGTATTGGGCCTCGAGTCTGGGTTCGGGTGGAAAACGGCCCGAATAATTTGGATGTTATTATTATTATTTCGTATGTCTAGTTTAGTAATTAAATAAATTACGAAGGGTTTATGGTATGGGAAAAAAGGCCCAAGAGTAAATTTAATTCGAGGCAATTCTTGAATTTTAATTTTGGGAGAGAGGGTTCGGCGATATGGGCTTTTAAAGTTGAGGTGGTAAAATAGGACACAAAAAGATCTGTGGTAAAGTGTCATGTGGCGCCACCTAGGTGTTTGGGGAGTGACGTGTTTATGTTTAGGGGGAGCCAGAGTTCAAGTCACAAGGTAAGCGTATTGTTGCTTTTATTTTTTTTTTGTGCATGTGCCGGGCATGTGATAGAGCTTAACTGGAAATTCGGTTAGGGATTTAGTAAGGTTGGGCCGTGGGTCTGAATGGCCATTAGGGAGAGCCTTCCCTTTCATTCTATTCTCTTCTCAGTATCTCAAAAAGCTAAAAAACGCAAAGTTAGATCTCCTGAGTGCCAAATTCTTCCTTCTCTTCTCCTCTCTTCTTCTATTTTCATTTTCTCCTTCTTTTCTTCTCTAGCCAAAACATTCCTACCATTCTACTCATCTCTTCTTTCATTCCCACTCTTTTCTAAACCTCTATAGCCGATTGCCATAAAAGCTGAAATCCCAAAAGTTGTTTCTTGTACCAATTTTTTCTAGCCAAAATCCTCCTATTTTCTTCATCTCTTTTGGTCGATTTTCACATCCTTTAAACCTCAACCCCTGTCGACATTACCACTGCAAAAACCACCATAGCAAATCATCTTCCTCTTCATAGTTCCAAAAGCCGAAAACACTATAGTTTTTAGAGACATATAGCCGAATCTTTAGATCTCTAAGATTCGATTTCTGCAAGTGCTTAAGGGCTGGATCTACATCAGATCTAAGAAGAAAATGAAGTGGAATCGATTTGGTTGAAAGAACCTGTGGTAAATATTCAGATCTATTCTTTATTTCGGGTTTTAGAAAAGCAAAAATCCCTAAAGGCATAGGGAGGTTGTCGAATGGAGCTTAAGGCTCTAAGGGTTATAACAATTGATTTTTTTTGGTGTTAGTGTGATCTAGAGGCTGTTGATCGAAGGCTTGGACAAGTGGAACAACTAGATCGAGATCTAGTCACTAGTTTTGACAAAAGTAGGATCTCAAGGGCCATATGTATTGATGGTCGATTATGGTAAGTAAGTTTATGATGTTTGCCATTATACTTTGGATCTGATATGTCTAGTGACCGATTGTAGGATATCGTGGGAGATTTCGGTAGCAGTTGTCAGAAAATAGGTGTGTAAACAACACCCACTAGTAGACTAGATCGGCAAAAGCCGAAAAGCTGAAATGCCGAAAAATTGGCATTTTGAGAACTTACGAGCGCTCGTGGGATTGTTTGTATTGATAATTTTGGTAACTTCAACGATAAGATTGTAGAGTGCGCAATTTCGTGTACTTCGGTATATTTCGGCTTAATGGGCCGAAATTGGGTTAAATAGGCCAACGGGCCCAACTTGGCAAAAACGTTCGATAAGTGTTTCTGTTAATACGTTAATAACTGTAATGAGCATGAAATTCTAAAAAGACTGATAAAATTACTGAAATACCTCTGTAAGGCCCCTCGAGGGTAAATAACTGTTCTTACGCTATAATCTGACTGTCTTTCTAAAGCATGCCTTGTTAATTATATATATTATGCATACATGTCATACTGCATGGGGTTGGGTTTTGTTATGGAGGAAGAACCCATTCTGGTGGCTGTACCACATATTCTGATATAAGGAGCTTTGTTGCGGATTATAGTTAGTGCCGCAACCGGTGCTAACACTGTAAGTGTAAGGATGGCGTGGGTGATTTATTCCCCACAAGAAGTGTAGGGATGGACGGAGGCAAGTGCAGGGTTGGATGGGGTTATCATGCATTAATCATATGAAATTCTTTTGTTATGGGCCAACTGTATTGAAATGGGCCCAACTGTGCTAATTGGGCAAGGCCCAACATATCTCGACTTGTAATAAGGCTACGGCCTAGATTGATACTGACATGGGCTAGGCCCAGTATACTCTGATACTGTAAGGGGCTATGGTCCAGATTAATATTGATATGGGCTAAGGCCTAGTTAGCTCTAATTTCTGAATAGGGCTTAGGCCCAGTAGAACTTGAACTGATTTAGGCTCTAATTAGGTTTACTTTACACACTAAGTTTTCCAAACTCATCCCCTTTTTCCCATCTTTGCAGGTGAGCCTTAGATTAGTGGACTTGGAGCTGGAGGGAATCAGAGTGGCCATGTGGACTGTTTAAAATAAGTGTTTATACCTTCACTTTTATTTTAGATTATTTCCTTTATATTTTCGGTTTTTAATTTGTAATAAGGCTGCTTTAATTAGTTTTAGTTGTTTTTAGTATGTTTTGTTAGCTTAGATATGATATTGTTTTAACTGTTTGAAATTGAATAGCTCTAGGGCGCGTTTTAAAAAGGTTACTTGATTTCAAAATATTGCGATAAGAAAGCAAGGCTTCCGCAACGAAAACATTTTCAAAATTAATAACCTTTTCAAATGGTTTTAAACGAATTGGTTTTCCCTGAGCAATCACTCAGTTAAAGTGTGGCAATGGTTGTGTGCATGTCTAGGATTGGATCCGTGAAGAGCTGGGTACTTAAGCAGTCTAATTGACTCACCTCCTCTTTTCTGGCATCCTACCTGGTGCACAGCTTCCATTCACTTTAATCTTTAACGAAGATATTCTTTAAACACTAAGAAAGACTTTAGATAAAACATGACTTTTCTAGTAACGCTTCAATGTGACATGCCAAATTCAGTCGTAACATCTAGGACGGGTTTGGGGTGTTACATATTTCTTAGCTCTTTCGTCTCATATGCCAGTATTTTAATCGGTTCCTCATTGTAAGTTATATCAGGCTGCATCTCAACTTCTATTGGAGTAATAACGTGTGAAGCATCCGATCGATATGGTCATAACATTGACACATAAAAAACATTATGAATTTTATCAAGCTTCGGTGGTAATGCTAACCGATATGCAACAGGCCCAATTCTTTCAATTATCTCATATGGCCCGATGAACCTTGGACTTAGTTTTCATTTTCATCCAAATCGAAGAACCTTCTTCCAAGGTGACACTTCAAGAATACTTTATCACCAACTGAATTCTATCTCTTTCCACTTTAAGTTGGCATAAGACTTTTGATGGTCCAAGGCTGCTTTCAAACTGTCCCTAATTATCTTCACATTTTCTTCGGTCTCCCGAGTCAAGTTAACTCCATATATATTTTTCTCACTTAACTCTGTCCAATACAATGTAGTTCTACATTTGAGACTGTATAGAGCTTCATACGGTGCCATTTTAATACTGGACTGATAACCATTATTGTAAGCAAATTCAATCAAAGGCAAGTATTTTTCCCAGTTACCTCCATATTCAAGCACACAACACCGAAGCATGTCCTTTAGAATCTATATCACATGTTCAGATTGTCCATCTGTTTGAGGATGGAATGCAGTACTAAAGTGTAAACGAGTGCCCAGAGCTTCATGCAACTTACTCCAAAATCGAGATGTAAACTGAGGGTCTCTATTTGAGATAATGGAGATTGGCACTCCATGTAGCCTTACAATCTCAGAGACATATAATTCAGCCAATCTATCTAATGAAAAATCCATAGTACCAAGATAAAGTGTGCCGACTTCATTAAACGATCGACAATTACCAAAACAGCATCTTTCTTTTTCGGTCATAAAGGTAATCCCCTTACAAAGTCCATGGTAACTCTTTCCCATTTCCACTCCGGTATTATAATTGGCTGCAATAATCCCGAAGGTACTTGATGTTCGGCCTTTACTTGTTGACATATAAGCATTTCGATACAAATTCAGAAATATCCCATTTCATTCTTGGCCAGCAATACATCTTTATCAAGTCACTATACGTCTAATTACTACTAGGATGTATAGACATGTTACCATTATAAGCTTCATTCAAAATCTTTTGTATCAATTCTAAACTTTTCAGTACACAGACTCTGTCTCTGAATAATAAACAACCATCTGTCCCGATCTGAAATTCTGAGTCAGGAGTTGATTCACTTTGTATCCGTTTCGCTTGTAAGTTATCATTATTTTTCTAAGCTTTAGAGATCTGTTGCATAAACGCTGGTCTTCAATACCCGTAAGGCAAATAAGGATTTTTGGGTCAAGGCATCCGCCACTACATTAGCTTTCCCCAGATAGTAATCAATAACGAGATCATAATCTTTTCATAATTCCAATCATCTATGTTGTCTCAAATTTAGTTCTTTCTGTGTCATTAAATACTTCAAACTTTTCTGATCCGTAAAGATGTGACATTTTTCACCAAAAAGATAATGTCACCATATTTTTAATGAAAAAGCAATAGCTGCTAATTCAAGATCATGTACTGAGTAATTTCTTTCAGGCGGTTTTAACTGCCTAGATGCATAAGCCACTACTTTACCATCTTGCATCAATACACATCCTAAACCATTCAATGAGGCATCACTATAAACTGTAAATTCCTTACTCGATTCAGGTTGAACTAATACTGGCGCTTCCGTCAATAAAATTTTCAATCTATCAAAACCCTGCTGGCATTTATCAGTCCACTCAAATTTCACTTCTTTTTGCAACAATCGAGTCATCAGAGAAGCTATCATTGAGAACCCTTTCATAAATCTCTGATAGTATCCTGTTAGTCCTAGAAAACTTCTGACTTCTGAAACATTCTTCGGTGGCTTCCAACTTACAATAGCTGAAATTTTGTTCGGGTCCACCCGAATAGCCTCTACAGATGCAACATGTCTAAGGAAACTAACTTCCTGTAGCCAGAATGCACATTTACTGAATTTAGCATGCAATTGTTTCTCACGCAGAGTTTGCAAAACAATTCTCAGATGTTTAGCATGCTCATTCACATCCCGAGAGTAAACCAAAATATCATCAATAAAAACAACCACAAACATGTCCAGGTATGGTCTGAAAATTCTATTCATTAAATCCATAAATACCGTCGTGGCATTTGTTAATACGAATGGCATCACTAAAAACTCATAATGCCCATATCTTGTTCTGAAAGTTGTCTTTGGCACAACTAAATCTTTTACTCGTAGTTAATAGTAACCAGATCATAAATCAATTTTCAAAAATATAGTGGCACCTCTTAATTGATCAAACAAGTCATCTATGTGAGGCAACGAGCATTTATTCTTGACTGTGACTTTATTAAGCTGTCTATAATCGATGGATAATCTCAATGATCCATCTTTCTTCTTTACAAACAATACCGGTGCACCCCATGGTGAAAAGCTGGGTCGGGAAAATCCTCTATCAATCAACTGTTGCAACTGTACCTTCAACCCTTTCAATTCAGCAAGAGCCATTCTATAAGGTGCTATAGATATTGGCGTCATCCCCGATACATGGTCTATGGGAAATTCCACCTCTCTAGCTGGAGGTAAATCAGGTAGTTCTTGTGAAAATACTTCAGGAAACTCACAAACAACCAGCACTGACTAGATTTTTAACTCTAATACTTCGGTATCCAGTACAATAGCAAGATAAGCCTCATACCCCTTTTTAATATATCTCTGTGCTGATATTGCTGAAATCACATTAGAGAACCGATCCAGTTTCTCAGATTCAACCTGGAGTAACTCACCATTCTAACACTTCAATACAATGTATTTATGCTTATAATTTACCACTGCATCATGTTGGCTTAACCAATCCATTCCGAATATTCCATCAAATTCATCAAAGGGTAACAACATCAAATTAGCCAGAAAATGATAACCCCCTATCATCAATGGGCAATTTTTACAAACTTTATCCACCATAACATGCTAACCCAAGAGGTTTGAAACTTTAACCACAAATTCGATGAATTCAATAACCATATTTTTATCTGATACAAATTTTGTGCATTTATATGAGTGCGTGGAACTAGGATCAAACAAAGCAATAATATCAGTATCAAGTAGAGAGAATATACCAGTAATAACATCTGCTGCTGAAGTATCTTCTCTTGCACATATTACATAGTTTCTCACCGGATCCCGAGCCTCAAATTTTGCTATTGAATCCTTTGCAATACTACGACTACCACTGAAATTTCTAGAAAGCCGTGATGGTCTACCCCTCGAGATAGGATTACTCGGCTTCGGGGTCTGTTCAATGTCTTTCTCAACCCTTTTCAGGAAATCTTTAAGAAAATGGTCGAGAGAACCACACTCTAAGCAAGCCCCACTTCTTATCTAGCACTTTTCGAAATGAAATTTATTACAAACATTCCATCGTGGTTTGGGGTTTCCAACACTCCCAACACTGGTGGTTAAGGGAAACGAAGACCTCGGGTTGGTGCGTTTAGAACTTCATTCCTTTACCGAATCCTCCCTTAAGGTAACAAAATACTCATGATAATTCTTTGATTTATTTGAAGTAAAAGATTGCGTCTTACTCATAAATCTTTTTCTCGTAACCCGAGATTCCCTTTCCGCTTGCCTCTTTTCTTTGCTTAATTCGTTGACGTTGTGTGCCAGTTCAGCCAACACCACGAATTCTCTTAATTCCAGAATTCTAATTAACAGCTTGATATCTTCGTTTAGCCCTTCTTCAAATCATTTTCACATTTTGGCTTCAGTTTGAACCCATTCACTAGTATACTTTCTCAATCTAACAAATTCCAGTTCATACTCGGGCACTATCATATTCCCCTATTTGAGCTCTAGAAATTCCTTCTTTTTATGGTCAAAGAATCTCTGACTAATATACTTCTTTTTAAACTCTGTTTTGAAAAATTCTCATGTAATATTTTCCCTAGGTACCACAGAAGATATGGTTTCCCACCAATGCTAAGCCGTCTCATTCAACAAAGATATTGTACATTCCAGACATTCGGCTAGTGTACATGATAACTCATCTAGAACCCGAATAGTATTTTCCAACCAAAACTCAGCCCTTTCTAGATCATCATCGGCCGTAGCCCTAAATTCTTCAGCCCCATGTTTTCTAATTTTATCTACTGGAGCCTTACCAACTCTAATAGGTCTAGCATCCTGTGGCATTTCATCATTTTGTGAAGCAAGTGGGGGAGGTCGTTGAACAGCGGGATATGTTCTCATATATTCACTAAACCATTCATCCATCAATTCAAAGAAGGTTGCTTTCGCCACTTCACTTTGGCCCTCAGATACAGGCCTTCTACTACCACTAGAT
Organism: Gossypium hirsutum; assembly: GCF_007990345.1. Lineage (NCBI taxonomy): Eukaryota > Viridiplantae > Streptophyta > Magnoliopsida > Malvales > Malvaceae > Gossypium > Gossypium hirsutum. The sequence goes on along the minus strand of NC_053426.1, from coordinate 56,863,789 downwards.
GCAGCTCACTGCACGGAAGCTTGAGCAGGGCTTTCAGCTTCATTAATCTTGTCCCTAGCTTGGTTGAAAGATATTACTATATGAAAATACATTTCAAAATGGTCAGAAGATATCACACTATCATAATTTATATAATGAAATGTATAGCTAAACTCATACTCGCTAGTTAGTCCGAAAATCGGCTAAACCGTAACTCTGATACCACTAAATGTAACACCCCTAACCCGTATCCGTCGTCAGAACAGGGATTCAAAGTATTACCGAAACATTCAGAACATTTTTCAATTAATTTACATAAATTACTATTCATTGACCGAGATTATACATATCGTCCCTTATATGGACCCTCGAGGCCCAAAACGAGTGTGGGAATCAAATCGAGACTAAATCGGGAACTCAAAGAATATTTCGTGAAATTCCAAAAATTTTCCTAGGTGCAGGGCTCACATGCCCGTGCGGTCTAGGGACTGCCCGTGTGGTCAGGCCGTGTACTAGATACACCCGTGTCTCTAACCCATGTAACTCTCTGACTTTTCAAGCATGAAGACATTGAAGTCACACGTCTGTGTGCTAGGCCGTGTGGCAAATTTTTTTTTGAAATTTATGTACAGTTTTCACACGACTGTGTAACACGCCCGTGTCCCAAGCCGTGTCAACCACACGGCTGAGACACACGCCCATGTCTCTGCTCTTGTGCCCAATTCTGAGCATTCTATTTCTCATTTTTAAAATCCGGGGGACATACGGCCAGACCATATGCCCATGGGACAAGCCATGTGTCACACACGGCAAAGACACACCCGTGTGTCTACCAGTGTGGACAAAATAAGGTCATTTCCTAGCCTCATTTGTCACCCAAAACTAACCATTTTCCTACACTAAAACTCAAAAACATATATCCACCAATCCAACATCATATTCACAAGAAATTAGACATCAATCATATAGTACTATCACATGTATCAGTAGATATAAACTTACTCATGTCATAAACTCATATGCTAACACAATTTCATCAAACCAACACATAATAAGCACTTATGTAAGTATCAAAACACCACTTTAAAATAGCCAAACTAAGACCATCATTAGCCACTCCAATGGCTAGGTTACAAAACAACCATTACAAGCCATCATTGGCCAACTAAGCTTATACATGCCATTATACCAAAATGAGATTTCTATTTATACCAAAATGAGATAATGGACAGTGTGATGACTACTCCAACCAACTTCCAACCCTCGTGAGCTTTATGCACTACAAAACAGGGAAAAATAAATGGAGTAAGCATTTTATGCTTAGTAAGTCCGTATAACGGGAAATAAACTTACCGGTCTTATTTATTAACACAAGCACACATAATTACATATTCCATCAATTTTGGGTTACCTAAACACATACACTTATTCAAACAAGTTAGTCATATAATCTCATATGAATATCAAGTAAACATAGATGAGCTCATCACATTACAAGCTTCCACTAATTTCACCTTTCCATTCTTTAAGAGTCTTTTCCGTCGAACTATTAAAATCTCGATGGATGTTTGGGTAATATACACATGTGAAAAAATACCCATTGGGTACATAATAGAAAGGCACACCCTTGAATCGTACAGTTTACCGTAGGATTACCAGTCCAGGCTAAATCCTATCCCTAGCATATGCTCTAAAGAGCTTAATATGGATTACCTGTCTGGGCTAAATCCAACTTATAACCTAACTCAAGAGGGCTTACATTAGAATTACTCGTCCGGGCTAAATTCTATTTGCAATATATGCATTATTATTTTCAACCTATCAAAATTCAACATTTGACCGGAACACGATAATTTGTCTATATTACACAACTTAAAACTATTTCATTATGTATATATTGTAACACCCCTTACCTGTATTCAACGCCGGAACAAGATATGAGGCATTACTAGACTTACATCGCAAGCAACATACAAATCAAGTCATAAATTTCCATCCAAATTAAAACCATTTGTATTCAATCATAATTTCCCTAATACGAGCCTACGAGGCTTGAAAACATGCTTTGGAAGTGGTCCGGGACTAAACCGAGCATTTAGAGAATTTTTACAAAACATAGAAATTTTTTGCTACGAACAGGGGCCACACACCCGTATGGGCAGGCCATGTGGTCACACACACCAGTGTCCCTAACCCGTGTAACTCTCTATTTTGCAATACATGAACAAATTGAGATCATACGGCCAAGTCACACGCCCGTGTGCTAGGCCGTGTGGTTAAATTAATTTTTATAAAATAAGTGCAGACTTTACACGCCCGGGACGCACGTTCGTGCCTGAGGCTATGTCCCTCACATGACTGAGACACACGCCGGTGTCTCTGCCCGTGTGCTCAATTCTGAGCATTTTGAATCTCAAAATTAAGGTACAGGGGACACACGACCAAAACACATGCCCATGAGGCAAGCCGTGTGTCACACACAGCCTAGAAACACGCCCGTGTGCCTACCCGTGTGGGGAAAATAAAGGCTATTTACCAAGCAATTTGTCACCCTCATTTCGACCTACACACACAAGTTCAATGGCATAAATCATGATATACTTAAGCAACCAAACATCCAAAAAACAAGGCCAAATCATGTCATTTCATAATCCACACTCAACACATTTACAACACCATAATTTGTCAAACCAAATCATGCCAACTCACATTCTACAAGTTTCAATATAGCTACCAATAACATGCATAATTCTACTTAGTTTTCCTAGCATACCAATGAGCCAATCTTAACCATTCAACAACAAACCAATTAAGGCACATTCAACCATTTATCAAGCCTTTATAAACCACATCACACAAGAGATAGTTGCACATGCATGCATATATATATAAGCTTACAACCAATTCAACCAAAATGAGCCAAGTTACATGGCCAAATACCATATCAAGCCTTTGACAATTACAAGCCAATACATTGGGCCAAATTCATAAAGACACATATAACAAAAGGACCAAGTCCCTATACATGCCATATTCTCAAAATGTTTAAAATCATCGGTACCTAAAATAACAGTTTGATAGTATGATACGATCTCCGACGATCTCTAACCCGAGCTAGCTTGGTGACACTATAAAACATGGAAATAAAATGGAGTAAGCTATATAGCTTAGTAAGCTCATATTAAAGAAATAAGCTAGCCTTACCATACATTAACATGTAAATAATATAACATAAGATAATGTAATTTACCATAATCTCATGATCAAAATTCATTCCATCACAAACTTATCTTGAAATCGTCATTTCACGAATTAATAATCATAAGCTTAAAGTACATACCTGTACCATATCGTAATAATTTCATAGTTAGTATCATCATTGTCATACCCAATTAACCACTCAGAATAATAAATTCGGATAGTCGTGAAACCTTGCACACAAGGTGCAACATGTGTAGCCATTGCTACCTCTATCTCATATCAAACATATGTTCGCTCTGGAGCCAACAACGGGCCAGCTCACACAAGCTGTCAGTCGGGACGTAGCTACACAATGCTGCTCACAAGCTGTCAAGTAATCGTAACATATGCCGGTATGCCACCGGTAAGATGTACAAGACCAGCACCTGGAATCACATAACATAAAACCCTAGTGACATGTCACTTGTATCCTAATCTATTCCTAAGGTTCGATTGGGATTTCTCGCTTGCCAAATTATTGTCAAATGTCTCCGTAAGGTCAATTACACCATTCAGGCATGACTTAAAGCATTTAAGCACATTTAAAGTAAAGCTTATTTAACATACAAACTTACGTCGGTTACAAAAACGACTAAAGAGATCTATTCGTCAATTACTTTGGTTTTTCCCTGATCTAGACCCGGACTTCATTTTTCTTGATCTATAATACCACATCTAACATATGTAATCATCACATTATTAAATTCGGCCCAAAAACACGTTATGGAAAAATTTACATTTTTGCCCTAACTTTTCAACATTTTACGATTTAATCCATTGGCTCGTAAAATGAATTTCATTCAATTTCATCACAACCCAAGCCTAGTCGAATGTTGTTTGTACTCATAATAGCCCACATTTCTCATTTATTCACGCTTTTCTACACATTTTATAGACTTTTACAAATAAGTCACTATTTTACGTTTTTTACCAAAAATCTGTAACACCCCTATCCCGTAACCGTCGCCGGAATAGGTAAGGGGCATTACCGGACTTATAACTCATGTCAGAACCGTAAAATTTTGAACTTTTTCTTGAAATAAAGATCATTCATTTAAATAAGTACTAAGCACAGCCAGGGATAAAATTTAAACTTCTCTAAGTAAACATTCAAAAGATGCCATTTTCGCATGGCTTATATACATTAACCAAAATATTCTTCCGCCACTAGTCTATTCTATACATGCCATAAAATAATTCAAAACATAACAGTAACAAGCAGTGGATAGTGATAGTATGACTAGTTGCTGACGAACCCCGAGCCTGTAGCTTCCAAATGAGATCTATAAAACAGAGGAAACAAAGTAAATGGAGTAAGCATTACAATGCTTAGTAAGTTTTAAGCAGTGTCAACAGATAATAATCAAATTATAACATAGTTGTTCGTATTTTTATTTCACTCTTCCTTCGGGCATACTATCCCTTTAACGAATATGCACATCTCATCATATACAATAAGCAGATAAATTTTCACATAAAAGTGAGCTCATGTGACATAGATATATTGTATAATTTCACATAACCTCTCACACTGATCCGATGTCACATAATCATAAGAATAGTCTCATAGATTGCTCACGTATGCATTACATAATTGCCTTATGATTTAGTTTAAATCAAGCTCACATATAAACTTGGAGTACATACCTGTTTAACCTTTCGCATTGAATATATTTATAAGCAATTCTTATTGCGAAGTCTTATAGCTTTAAACTCTACTCGGATTATCAGTGAGACCTTTAGCTCAGATGAAATCTCCACACGAAGTCAGTGGGTCTTAACCCAGACATAGTCACCACATATGGTCATCCAGTCTTTAATCCCGGGTTTACATCATAGAGTTTCATACATATTTATTCACATGTTACAACATTCACATCGACTATCATATTTGTAATTCATTTACCTTATCAAATATCTAATAAAACACACCTTCCGCCGTTTGTCATTTGGCCACAATATATATATACACATCTCATACATATCTCACATTAGCCATTTGGCTTTACCACATATCCATCTCATACACATTTCGCATTAACCATTCGGCATTCCCACATATATACACATCCACGTTCATCACATTGGCCATTCTGCCTTATCACATGTATGCATGTTCACATTTATCACATTGGCCATTCGGCCTTATCACATATATGCATGTTCATATTCTTCACATTGGCCATTCGGCCTTATCACACATATGCATGTTCACATTCATCACATTGGCCATTCGGCCTTATCACATATATACATGTTCACATTCATCACATTGGCCATTCGGCCTTATCACATATATGCATGTTCATATTCATCACATTGGCCATTCGGCCTTATCACACATATACATGTTCACATTCATCACATTGGCCATTCGGTCTTATCACACAAATGCATGTTCACATTCATCACATTTGCCATTCGGCCTTAGCACACATATGCATGTTCACATTCATCACATTTTCCATTCGGCCTTAGCACACAAATGCATGTTCACATTCATCACATTTGCCATTCGGCCTTAGCTCATGTATACACATTCACATCCATCACATAAAATCCTAAATCAAAATATAAATTTTCATGTATTCACATCACAATTATCCAAATATACTTCACATACCACATATACTTTCACTTTGTCTTGGCTGAATCTACATCTATCATTTTCCAATGAATAATTCAATTTCAAGCCATACTATCATTTCATATTCGAATACTTATAAACTTACAATTTCACAAATTTTAATATCAAAGATCCATCTAACACTCATATATCATTTTATAATATCACAATTTAGAATTCAAGTATGGGTTTAATCAATAGCTTATGATCAACTAAAACAAGTTTTATCCATGTTTACAACATAACCACAAATTCTCTACAAGCTGTTTTCCTGAGCAACAGTCGTTAAATTATTTGTAACTGGGGTTACTAAATTCAAAATTATGTGCCGCTAATTTTCCATGAAAATAGACTCGTATATCATCTATCCACAAAATTTTCAGAATTTTTGGTTTGGCCAATCAACACCAGATTTTTCTCAAAGTTTCCCCTATTTTACTGCTTGACTACTCTGACTACTCTCCACTAAGAATTTAATTTCTCATTGTATAGAATTCAAAATGTGTTTTCGTTTATTTTGTTTGAAATTAGACTCATTAAGGAGTCTAAGCGTAAAATATTATCTTATAATCATTTTTTTGCGATTTATAATGATTTTCCAAATACTGAACAGGGGATTTCGGAGCCATTCTGACTCTGCCTCACACACTTTGAAAATCTCATTATCGGAAACCCCTTTACTTACACAATTTCTTGTATACGAAACTAGACACATCAAGCTTTAATTACATAGTTTATTCAGCCTTTATCTCAACTCCCACAATTTATGGTAATTTTTCCAAAACACGCTACTGCTGCTGTCCGTAGCAGATTTATACAATTTACTTTGTAAAGTTCTCATTCACATATTTAAAACATAATATCATATATACCGTCATTTAGAAAAGTCATTGACCTTAACGTATATACATAATTCATATTCATCCCGTTTTAAAACTTAAAATTTACAAAGGAATCAAACTCAATTACTTAAGAACTTACCTCGGATGTTGTCGAACGATTTCAACGGCTATTCGATCACTTTTTCCTTTCCCTTATCCAACTTTGACCCCACTTGCTCTTGAGCTAAATAAGTATAGATAGAGATGTTTAATATTCTGATCAATAGTGTTTACTTATTTTTCACATTCGGTAATCAAATATCCATCTCATTTTAATATATTATCATTACCACAATTAGTCTTAAACCTACCGATTTCATAACTAATATATGTTCATACACAAATGTTACTTTCACCAAATGCTCTTGTAATTATAAGTAATAACTTATCAATCGACTATCAAAGCCAAATGTCATTATATTACTAGATATACATGCACCCACATACATAAGCTCAATAATCATAATATAACATCATGTAATTATATTATTATTGTGGCTGAATATACTTGGTCATACATACCCAAAACAAAAATCAAATTCCAAATTTTTTTATTTCATTTGCTCACTAACCGAATTCACTTACCATGTCCACAAACACTCTTCAACGATTTCTTTTCTTTAGTCAAACACAAAATTTTCCATCTCAAAATTTATTTTCCTACTAATTTAACTTACTCCGAGGTTGAATGCTACTTTAGCATTAAGCTTATATTCTCTTCGTTATTAAGTAATTGTTCATAGCTCAACTAGCATTCATTTTCGATTTAACACAAGAATTCATAACCGAATGTTGTTTATCTTAAGCTATCATTATATTATCAAAATTGAATTAATTAAACTCATATAAGCACTATCAAAACCAAAATCTATGTCTAGCATTACTCAAGGTCTATACTAAAAAAATCAATTACAAAGCCAAATTGTTCAAGTAACTCAACCATTTCACATTCATCTATTTCATGTACAAATACCAACACTTAAGTATTAACTAGTTAAACTTCAAATAACCACACAAAAAAAACAACAATCTAACCCCTTAATTTCTACTATGGCTGAAAGCTTAAGACATTACCGAACTCAAAATTTTGTCATGGGTTAAGCAAGGAACTTAAGAACTAACTCAAAATATACTAAAATTTCAAGAATTAGCATGAACTACTCACCTTATTCTTGAGTTCAAGATCACCGAATGGTTGTTCTTTGCTTCCTTTAGGATCGGCTAGGAAGAAACATGGATGAAGACTTTGTTTCTTTCACCCATTTCCTTCCTTTAATTATTCTTTCTTTATTTTATTGCATTCACCCATGATAATATGGCATCTAGCTAATTAAAGTTAATAGAAAATTCATATTTGATTATATAATTTGTAGCATGGCCGGCCACTACCTATAGTTTGGCTAATTTGACATGCAAGTACAAGCACTTTCCAACATATATTAATAGGCCACTTTAGCATTTGCCTAGCACATTTCTAAATTTTCTCATACAAGTCCTATTTAATAATTTCGCATACAAATGATAAAATTAAAGTATGAAACTTCCACACATTCATATTCACATATAATAAGCATTGAATATGACTGTTAATTATTTTTATGACTCGGTTTCGTGGTCCCGAAACCACTTTCTGACTAGGGTCAAATTAGGGGTGTCACAAAATCACTTTACAAACGTTGTTTAACTAACAACGAACATGCATTTTCTACCATCAAACACCAAAATACCCTTAATGCATAACTTAAAAATTTTTTAATGCATAACTTAAAAATTTTACCTAGCCATGTCCATTATTGTCATATTAAGGTATAATGGTCTAACTACCATTTAAGAACCTCCAATTTAAAAATTCATAACATTCGACACCTTTAACTTATAGTGTAACACCCTGAATTTAGGCCTAGAAGTTTTGGGCCTTGAGCCTGGGAGCGATTGAAGGCAGCTTATAATATTTTGTTGTGCATGTAAATTTCGTTAATGAAGGCTTATTTTAGTGGTTAAGTGTACTGAGAAGTGTTGGAGAATTCCTGGGTTCAAATCTGGACTCTAGCAAAAATTTTGGTTTAAGGTGAATCAAACCCTGGGTGTAGTAGGCAGGCCTTAAGAATATTGGTGGGGAAATTGTGCCACAAAAAGCCTTGTGGTCTAGTGGCAAAGTAGCGCCACATAAGAGGCAGGAAGGTGGCGTCATAGAGTTGGTAAAGAGGTCCAGGGTTCAAAACTCATGGCAATCAAAGAGCATTTATTTTGCTAACAAGGGGCAGAAAGAGTTGGTGTTGAATTTAAACTTTGATGATGGAGGGATCCCACATCGAGAAGCTAACATAAGAGTGGATGCGAAGCTGGCTTTAAATAGAGAGAACCGTGAGGAGAGTAAAGGTACCTTTCTTGGCTGATCCCTTTCGCTTTATGGCGTGCTCATTTGGGTTGGCCGTTGGCTAAGAGTGCTCGGACTGTAGATTAACTCCAGTCTCCTATCAGGTGTGTATTTTTCACTACTCTAGCTATAGGTTGGCTACTTCGGGCCTCGATGGGCTGAAAGGGGCCATGTGGGCCTAATGGGCCTACGGGCCCAATTGGATAAGTTGTTTGATTGTGTAGTAAATATTGGACTAGGCTAGGTGAATCTCATATCTGTGGCTAGATTTGGGCTAAAAGGGCCACACGAGCGTGTGGGCCTATTTGGGTCGAGAATGGGCTTTAGGCCCATTCGTATTGTTATCCCTATTTAGAAAACTTTAGTTTACCAAATTACTAAAATACCCCTGTAGGGTAGAATTACCAAAATATCCTTGTAGGGTAGAAATACCGAAATACCCCTGTAGGGTAGAATTACCGAGATACCCTTGTGGGGTAAAATTACCATTTTACCTCTAGGGTGTTAAATGACTGTTTTGCCCTTGTGGGCAAGTGACTGACTTGGACTGTGTGGTTGACGAATTTGATTATGAATATATATTGGTGATATGAATGACTTGACTATGATTGTTTGATTCAAATATGGGCATGATATTCTGATTCTATATGTTGTTTGCCATGACATGTATATCTGTTGCATGGGATCTGGGTTATATTGATATAGGAAGCGTTCTGGTGGCTATGCCACAAATATCTGTTCTGGTGGCTCTGCCACAATATCTGTATCTGGTGACTTTGTCACAATATCTGTTGACCGATCGATGGCTGAGTGCCGATCATGTTACCAAAGGTTGTGTGTCATTATTGTGGGCTTCGTATCGATATTGTGTGCTTCATGCCTATTATAGACCCGTTATCGATGGCTCTGTGCCAACCTAAATATGGCTTTGTGCCATCTTGACTATGGCTTCGTGCCAAACGTATTTACCTGTGGCTATGTGCCTAACATATTTGTTGATGACTCTGTGTCGATCATATTTACCGAAGGCTGTGTGCCAATTGTATTACCGTCACTGATGGCTATGTGCCAAAGTTATTACAGTTATTGATGGCTTTGTGCCACGTATTCTGTTAAGTGGCTTTGCCACATTATCTGTTTCTGGTGGCTATACCATAAATATCTGTTCTGGTGGCTATACCATAAATATCTGTTCTGGTGGCTCTACCACAATATCTGTATCTGGTGACTCTTCACAATCTTTGTTCTGGCAGCCATACTGCAAATTCTGTGGCATGTAGCGAATGGGTGGGTCGAGTTGTCTCCCCACATGGTGTAAGGTTGGTACGGGGGTGTATACAGCTAGACATGGGTTGGGTTTTCTGCATACATGAAATATCTATTATGTATCTGTTATGGGCCTATGGGCTTCATTCTGAATTTGATTCTGTGGTTTGATCCTGATTCTCATTTTGATTCTAGTTCTGATAATGTTTCTTATTCTGTAATGGGCTAAAGCCTATCTGGTACTATCTGTTATAATGGGCTAAGGCCCAATTGATGCTAAAACTGTAAGTAAGGCTGGGGCCAGACTTTTAATTCTTTTATATGACTGACTGTTCCTTTTATATAGTAAGGGATTTCACACTGAGTTTTCGTAAACTCACCCTATTTATTAACCTTTCAGGTAATTTCCAGCCTTAGACGTATATGAGCTGCGAGGGGTTCGGAGGAAGCTACACACACTGTTTATGTTACAGTTTTGATTATTACTTTTAAATGTTTTTATGTGGGTTATAGTAAAGCCGTTGTAATTTTCTGGATTTCAAATTTGGAATTTTATTTATTGTTGTTATAATTGCTAGTATTAGAACACGATTTTCCAAAGCAACTACTGTTGTTCAAAACATCATGTATCCGCAATTGTTTTTAAATTAAGCTTCCGCAACTGTCAAGGTTTTTAGAAAGTTGTTAAGAATGTTATTCAGCTGAGGTTTTCTAACAAGGTTTAAAAAGGGTTTAAGTTTTTAATTATTAAGAAGGGTTTTTAATGGAAACATGGTTTTCGAAAAACACTTCAATGTGACACGCCAAATTCGAGCCAAACTTCTAGGCCGGGTTTGGGGTGTAACATTTAGTGGTATCAAAGCCAGGTTGCAACAACTCGGCTGTGGATTGGGTTTTCAAAGGTTGAATTTCAGAAAATTATTTTCAACCACGTGGTCTATTTGAAGTATTTCTCCTAAAAAGTGTGGCACACCGAGTCTCCAGCGCCGAATCGGTAAGTCTTCAAAATGCTTTTGTCTGTTTAGAAATTGAAATACTATGGGCTCCTTAGATATTATTCTGAATTTAAATTTGTTATTTCTTTTATGTGGGTGTGATGTTTGGATATAGAAATTGTATATATGTGTGGTAAATATGTGTCTGCTTCAGTGAATAAGTGTTGTATTTATGAGATGTTTCAAGTTCTAGTTGAAGTGTGATAGTGATAGTAGGATCAGAGTGCGCAGTGGTAGCGTAGTGGGGTAGATCTTACACGACCACCGTGTTAGATGGAAATTTCGGGGACGAAATTTCTTTAAGGGAGGTAGAATTGTAACACCCTGAATTTGGGCCTAGAAGTTTTGGGCCTTGAGCATGGGAGCAGTTGAAGGCAGCTTATAATATTTTGTTGTGTATGTAAATTTTGTTAATGAAGGCTTGTTTTAGTGGTTAAGTGAACTGAGAAGTGTTGGAGAAGTCCTGGGTTCAAATCGGGACTCTAGCAAAAATTTTGGTTTAAGGTGAATCAAACCCTGGGTGTAGTAGGTAGGCCTTAAGAATATTGGTGTGGAAATTCTGCCACAAAAAGCCTTGTGGTCTAGTGGCAAAGTAGCACCACATAAGAGGCAGGAAGGTGGCGTCATAGAGTTGGCAAAGAGGTCTAGGGTTCGAAACTCATGGCAATCAAAGAGCATTTATTTTGCTAAAAGGGGCGGCAAGAGTTGGTCTTGAATTTAAACTCTGATGAATTTAAACTCTGATGATTGAGGGATCCCACATCGGGAAGCTAACATAAGAGTGGATGCGAAGCTGGCTTTAAATAGAGAGAACCATGAGGAGAGTAAAGGTACGTTTCTTGGCTGATCCCTTTCGCTTTATAGCGTGCTCGTTTGGGTTGGGCGTCGGCTAAGAGTGCTCAGAGTGCTCAGAGTGCGGATTAACTCCAGTCTCCTATCAGGTGTGTATTTCTCACTACTCTAGCTGTAGGTTGGCTATTTCGGGCCTCGACGCGTCGGAAGGGGCCATGTGGGCCCAATGGGCCTACGGGCCCAATTGGATAAGTTGTTTGATTGTGTAGTAAATACTAGACTAGGCTAGGTGAACCTTATATCTGTGGCTAGATTTGGGCTAAAAGGGCCACACGAGCGTGTAGATGCATTTGGGCCGAGAATGGGCTTTAAGCCCATTCGTATTGTTATCCCTGTTTAGAATACTTTAGTTTACCAAATTACTAAAATACCCCTATAGGGTAGAATTACTGAAATACCCTTGTAGTGTAGAAATACCGAAATACCCTTGTAGGGTAGAATTATCGAGATGCCCTTATGGGGTAAAATTACCATTTTACCCCTAGAGTGTTAAATGACTGTTTTGCCCTTGTAGGCAAGTGACTAACTTGGACTGTGTGGTTGATAGATTTGATTATGAATATATGTTGGTGATATGAATTACTTGACTGTGATTGTTTGATTCAAATATGGGCATGATATTCTGATTCTGTATGTTGTTTGCCATGACATGTATATCTGTTGCATGGGATATGGGTTATATTGATGGAGGAAGCGTTCTGGTGGCTATGCCACGAATATCTGTTCTGGTGCCTCTGCCACAATATCTGTATCTGGTGACTTTGTCACAATATCTATTGACCGATCGATGGCTGAGTGCCGATCATGTTACCAAAGGCTGTGTGCCGTTATTGTGGGCTTCGTATCGATATTGTTGGTTTCGTGCCGATTATAGACCCGTTATCAATGGCTCTGTGCCAACCTAAATATGGCTTTGTGCCATCTTGACTATGGCTTCGTGCCAAACGTATTTACCGGTGGCTATGTGCCTAACATATTTGTTGATGACTCTGTGTCGATCATATTTACCGAAGGTTGTGCGCCAATTATATTACCGTCACTGATGGCTATGTGCCGAAGTTATTACAGTTATCGATGGCTTTGTGCCACGTATTCTGTTAAGTGGCTTTGCCACATTATCTGTTTCTGGTGGCTATGCCACAAATATCTGTTCTGGTGGCTCTGCCACAATATCTATATTTGGTGACTCTGTCACAATATCTGTTCTGGCAGCCATGCTGCAAATTCTATAGCATGTAGCGGATGGGTGGGTCGAGTTGTCTCCCCACATGGTGTAAGGTTGGTACGGGGCTGTATACGGCTAGACATGGGTTGGGTTTTCTGCATACATGAAATATTTGTTCTGTATCTGTTCTGGGCCTATGGGCTTCATTCTGAATTTGATTCTGTGGTTTGATTATGATTCTTATTATGATTTTAGTTCTGATTATCTTTCTTATTCTGTAATGTATCTGGTATTGTCTGTTATAATGGGCGAAGGCCCAATTGATACTGAAACTGTAAGTAGGGCTGGGGCCAGACTTTTAATTCTTTTATATGACTGACTGCTCCTTTTATATAGTAGGGGATTTCACACTGAGTTTTCGTAAATTCACCCCGTTTATTATCCTTTTAAGTAATTTCCAGCCTTAGACTGATCGGAACTGCGAGGGGCTCGGAGGAAGCCACATACACTGTTTATGTTACAGTTTTGATTATTACTTTTAAATGTTTTTATGTGGGTTATAGTAAAGCCGCTGTAATTTTCTGGATTTCAAATTTGGAATTTTAGTTATTGTTGTTATAATTGCTAGTATTAGAACAAGGTTTTCCAAAGCAACTACTGTTGTTCAAAGCATCACGTATCCGCGATTGTTTTTAAATTAAGCTTCCGCAACTGCCAAGGTTTTTAGAAAGTTGTTAAGAATGTTATTAAGCTGAGGTTTTCTAACAAGGTTTAAAAAGGGTATAAGTTTTTAATTATTAAGAAGGGTTTTTAATGGAAACATGGTTTTCGAAAAACACTTCAATGTGACACCCCAGATTCGAGCCAAACTTCCAGGCCGGGTTTAGGGTGTTACATTTAGTGGTATCAGAGCCAAGTTGCAACAACTCGGCTGTGGATTGGGTTTTCAAAGGTTGAATTTCAGAAAATTATTTTCAACCACGAGGTCTGTTTGAAGTATTTCTCCTAAAAAGTATGGCACACCCAGTCTTCGGCGCCGAATCCGTAAGTCTTCTGAATACTTTTGTCTGTTTAGAAATTGAAATACTACGGATTCCTTAGATATTGGTCTGAATTTAAATTTGTTATTTATTTTATGTGGATGTGATGTTTGGAAATAGAAATTGTATATATGTGTGATCAATATGTGTCTGCTTCAGTGAATAAGTGTTGTATTTATGAGATGTTTCAAGTTCTAGTTGAAGTGTGATAGTGATAGTAGGATCAGAGTGCGCAGCGATAGCGTAGTGGGGTAGATGTTACACGACCACCCTGTTAGATGGAAATTTCGGGGACAAAATTTCTTTAAGGGAGGTAGAATTATAACACCCTGAATTTGGGCCTAGAAGTTTTGGGCCTTGATCATGGGAGCAGTTGAAGGCAGCTTATAATATTTTGTTGTGCATGTAAATTTCGTTAATGAAGGCTTGTTTTAGTGGTTAAGGGTACTGAGAAGTGTTGGAGAATTTCTGGGTTCAAATTTGGACTCTAGCAAAAATTTTGGTTTAAGGTGAATCAAACCCTAGGTGTAGTAGGCAGGCCTTAAGAATATTGGTGGGGAAATTGTGCCACAAAAAGCCTTGTGGTCTAGTTGCAAAGTAGCGCCACATAAGAGGCAGGAAGATGGCGTCATAGAGTTGGCAAGGAGGTCTACGGTTCGAAACTCATGGCAATCAAAGAGCATTTATTTTGCTAACAAGGGGCGGCAAGAGTTGGTGTTGAATTTAAACTCTGATGATGGAGGGATCCCACATCGGGAAGCTAACATAAGAGTGGATGCGAAGCTGGCTTTAAATAGAGAGAACCATAAGGAGAGTAAATGTACCTTTCTTGGCTGATCCCTTTCGCTTTATGGCGTGCTATTTTGGGTTGGGCATCGGCTAAGAGTGCTCGGAGCGCGGATTAACTCCAGTCTCCTGTTAGGTGTGTATTTCTCACTACTCTAGCTGTAGGTTGGCTACTTCGGGCCTCAATGCGCCAAAAGGGGCCATGTGGGCCCAATAGGCCTACGGGCCCAATTGGATAAGTTATTTGATTGTGTAGTAAATATTGGACTAGGCTAGGTGAATCTCATATCTGTGGCTAGATTTGGGCTAAAAGGGCCACACGAGCGTGTGGACCTATTTGGGCCGAAAATGGGCTTTAGGCCCATTCGTATTGTTATCCCTATTTAGAATACTTTAGTTTACCAAATTACTGAAATACCGCTATAGGGTAGAATTACTGAAATACCCTTGTAGGGTAAAAATACCAAAATACCCTTGTAGGGTAGAATTACCGAGATACCCTTGTGGGATAAAATTACCATTTTACCCCTAGGGTGTTAAATGACTGTTTTGTCCTTGTAGGCAAGTGATTGACTTGGACTGTGTGGTTGACGGATTTGATTATGAATATATGTTGGTGATATGAATGACTTGACTGTGATTGTTTGATTCAAATATGGGCATGATATTCTGATTGTGTATGCTGTTTGCCATGACATGTACATCTGTTGCATTGGATATGGGTTATATTGATGGAGGAAGCGTTCTGGTGGCTATGCCACAAATATCTGTTCTGGTGGCTCTGCCACAGTATCTGTATCTGGTGTCTTTGTCACTATATATGTTGACCGATCGATGGCTGATGCTGGTCATGTTACCGAAGGCTGTGTGTCGTTATTGTGGGCTTCGTATCGATAGTGTGGGCTTCGTGCCGATTATAGACCCGTTATTGATGGCTCTGTGCCAACCTAAATAAGGATTTGTGCTATCTTGACTATGGCTTCGTGCCAAACGTATTTACCTGTGGCTATGTGCCTAACATATTTGTTGATGACTCTGTGTCAATCATATTTACCGAAGGCTATGTGCCAATTATTTTACCGTCACTGATGGCTATGTGCCGAAGTTATTACAGTTATCGATGGCTTTGTGCCACGTATTCTGTTAAGTGGCTTTGCCACATTATATGTTTCTTGTGGCTATGCCACAAATATCTGTTCTGGTGGCTCTGCCACAATATCTGTATCTGGTGACTCTGTCACAATATCTGTTCTGGAAGCCATGTTGCAAATTTTGTGGCGTGTTGCAGATGGGTGGGTCGAGTTGTCTCCCCACATGGTGTAAGGTTGGTACGGGGGTGTATACGGCTGGACATGGGTTGGGTTTTCTGCATACATGAAATATCTGTCCTGTATCTGTTATGGGCCTATGGGCTTCATTCTGAATTTGATTCTGTGGTTTGATTTTGGTTCTCATTTTGATTCTAGTTCTGATAATGTTTCTTATTCTATAATTGGCTAAAACCTATCTGGTACTGTCTGTTATAATGGGCTAAGGCCCAATTGATACTGAAACTGTAAGTAGTGCTGGGGCCAGACTTTTAATTCTTTTATATGACTGACTGTTCCTTTTATATAGTAGGGGATTTCATACTGAGTTTTCGTAACTCACCCCGTTTATTAACCTTTTAAGTAATTTCCAGCCTTAGACGGATCGGAGCTGCGAGGGGCTCGGAGGAAGCCACATACACTGTTTATATTACAGTTTTGATTATTACTTTTAAATGTTTTTATGTGGGTTGTAGTAAAGCCGTTGTAATTTTCTGGATTTCAAATTTGGAATTTTATTTATTGTTTTTATAATTGCTAGTATTAGAACACAGTTTTCCAAAGCAACTACTATTGTTCAAAACATCACGTATCTGCAATTGTTTTTAAATTAAGCTTCCGCAACTGCCAAGGTTTTTAGAAAGTTGTTAAGAATGTTATTCAGCTGAGGTTTTCTAACAAGGTTTAAAAAGGGTTTAAGTTTTTAATTATTAAGAAGGGTTTTTAATGGAAACATGGTTTTCGAAAAACACTTTAATGTGACACGCCAGATTCGAGCCAAACTTCCAGGCCAGGTTTGGGGTGTTACATATAGAATTCAAGTTTTGCACCTATTGCAATTTAGTCCTTCTAGCTAAATTGAGCACTTAATCGATAAAATTTCTTGACGAAATTTTCACACAATCATTTATCTTGTAGACCTTGAAGAAACAATAAAATAAATATTTCTACTTCTGATTTTTGGTCCCGAAACCACTATTCTGATTTGACCCAAAAACGGGCTGTTACATATATCATCTAACACATAACAACACAATCATACAATTCAATTCAAGCATATTAACATACATTTTTAAGTTACACGAACTTACCCTGAAAATGGTTCGTTTCTGAATTTCAACTAATCCGAAACTTTTGGCTTTCCTCGATCTAGTTCCGCAGTTGATCTTTTCGGATCTATATGGATAAATTTAACTATTAATCTATCACATTTCATATATATTCGCATTCTATTGCATCCTAGGCAAAATTACCATTTTGCCCCTATCCTTTTCAAAAATTTTAATTTCGTCCCTAAGCTCAGAAAATGAAAATCATGAAATTTAACCCTCTTTCCTAGCCTAGCCGAAATTTCTAAACAACATTTACAGTACACATTTTCACAAATTTTAGAATTTTTCATGGGTTTATACCATTTTTCATTTTAATTCCTAAATCAAGTTTTCATCAAAAATTATTTTGTAAGTGTTGTTTATCTATGAATAACTTTTCATTTCTACCGCAAATTTCTAAATTTCAGCATATTCATCCATGACACAAATTTCATACCTTGATAAATTTTCAAATTAATCCCCTAAATAGAGAGATTAGACTATCTTGGTTTCAAAAATATAAAAATCATTAAAAGCGAGACTTGATTTCATACCTTTTCAAGCTTGGTAAGTTGTCTTTCTCTCTCCTAGAGTTTCCATAGAAATTTTGGGGAAGGTGACATGAAATTAGATGAATATTTCTTTTTATTTAATTTCCATATTTTAATTTTAGTGATTTCCAATTTAGTCCCTTGCCTTTTCTAATTTTTCCATGGATGAGTCATTAAAATATCTACTAACTACTCTTTAATGATCTAATTACCATTTAAGACCCTTAAGTTTTGAATTCTATAGCTATTTGATACCTATAGCTACTAGAATCCAACTTTTGCATTTCATGCAATTTAGTCCTCTACCTAATTAACTACACAATCAATAAAATTTTCGTATCAAAATTTTCATGTGACCTTCCTATCATGATGCCAATCATAAAATAAAATAAAATAATTTTTATTTTTAACTCCGATTTGTAGTCCTGAAACCACTATTCCGACTTCATCGAAATTGGGTTGTTATAACTGAAGTGCAAACAAGGGCACAAATGTGCAAACAGGGGCAACATAGTGTAAACAGGGACAACAAAGTGTATACAAATGCACTGAAGTGCAAACAGAGGCACCGAATTTCAAAACCCATACAAGCGCACATACTAACCCTATTGGCATGTTAATCGTATCCTAATCGTTTACTATGTCTAAATGGGCATTTTAACAAAATTATAACTTTCATGAATCAGAGGCACTTCCATATTTCTCAATACACATGCTGTACCAATTCATAATCATTCCAAAATCACATATATCATATTTCATAAATATTCAATAGTTTTCAAATAAATCTTTTCTCACCTTATATTCAATTCTCACATTTTAAACATCATATATATATACACATTCATAAATCAGCAATAACATTATGTATATATAGATATGTACAATTTTATACATACGAACTTACCCCGACAATTACAGTGGTAAAACAAGGCCAACGACTAATCCGACACATTAGCTTTTCCTCTGTTTAGATCCGTTTGATTCGTTTCTAGATCTAAATAATAAATTTTCATTCAATTAATACAATTCTAGCACTTAAATAATATGTCTATTACAATTAAGTCCTTCCATAATAATTTTACATATTTATCCCAATATTTTACCTTTTATGCAATTTATTTTCAAAACCCAAAGCTTGCAAATTTGACATTTTTAGTTAAAATTCATGCTAGTCGATTTTCATAGGGTTCATAATCAGCCCATTTTTATCATCGTTTCACAATATTTACCTTGAATTTTACTATTTTCATAAATCAATCCCTAAACTTGAAAATCATCAAAAATTACTTAACAAAATACTTATATTTAACAACCAAGCTTAATAATCTATCATAAAATTTTAAGAACATCACAAATTTCATCCATGGTAAAATTCTAAACATTTAACAATTTGACCCCCAGATTAGCTAGATTAAGCTACAACGATCTTAAAACATAAAAATTACAAAAAACATAACTTAAATGGACTTACATGCATACATTGAAGCTTGGCCAAAATTTAGGAAGTTCAACAATGGTGTTTTATTCATCCAACAATCGGTGGTAGAATATTAAAGATGATAATTCAATTAACATCTTTTATTACATTTAATTTTATTTATTAATTTACCAACATTTATAATTTACCTTAAATGATTAAATTTGCACCTTGAAACTGTCCACCAATATAAACAAGGTATATTTACCTTTAAAATCTTTAATTCATGGTTCTTTAGCCATTTAATACAATTAATCTAATAGCGATTTACTTTTGTTTCCTTTACAAATTAGTCCTTTTTAATTAATTAACTATCTAAACATTAAAATTTTTTAACCAAAATTTTAATACGACCTTAATAACACTTCATAAATATTTAATAAAATATTTACAGCTTGGTTTATAGAAACAAGGTCCCGATACCCCATTTTTTAAAACCATATAACTTTAAGGTCATATCACTTGAACCTAATTATTCTTTCAAATAGCATAAATTTCCAATTAAAATTTTATTTTAACACTATATTTGACTTGTAAAACTTTAATAAAAAATATTTATGGACTCATACATTGGATTTGTGGCCCTGAAACCATTATTTTCGAGACCACTAATAAATGGGTTGTTACATCGAGTCTTGATTAGACCTTAGGAATTCATAGAATATGAATGACATGTCATTAGGGATTTCATGTTTCTAGTGTTAGTCTTGAATGTCCTATCGATGGCTAAGGTACTGCATTTGTTACGAATTCCCCACAACTCATGTGAGCAACATTGTGTAGCTTACATTTAGACCCACAACTTGTGTGAACAGGCCCATTTCACAGCTCGTATAAGAAATGATGTAAATGAACGGTTACGGCTATATGTAAAGGCACACTTCGTGTGAGCTTTCCTGAGTATCTAATGAAATTCTAGATGGTTCAACGAGCATGAAAAGGGAACGGAAAGGTAAGTATGCAATTGGATTGAATCATGGCTTATTGAATGGAAATATGAACTACATGATGTTGTACATATGGTTGATTTCATTATATCAGGAAAAAACTTACTAAGTTGTGAGTTGTTGATGTTGGTTAGGAATTTCTAAGCTTGTGACATTGGTGTTGAATTGTATTTTAAATGTGTTATGTATTATAGAAGTGGTAAGTTATATTTATGATTATACGAGCTTACTAAGCATTGTTGCTTACGTAGTTTCTTTCCTATGTTTTATAGATTATAAGAAGCTCAATCGGTTTGGAAGCTTGTCGGAGATCTATCACACTATCCAGAAGTTTTTTCAATAGTTTTTAAGCATTTTGGCCAAGGTTTATAATGGCAAGTATAGGGTGGATAATATGGTGTTGTGATGAAAATGTAAATGTTATTTTTGGTATGTTTGCATCTTAATGTTTATGAATGCTTGATAGACTTATAATGCTTGTCTAGGTAAGTTCATTTGGTCACTTTTGAGAATTGTTTCGTATGGCATTTTGGTACAAGATGTTGTCTTGGAAAAGGTCAGTTATGATGTGATTTAGGAACATAATAGAATGAAGTCTTTATGTTTTGGTAAATATTGTGTTGTTAAAATTGTGGTGCCTTTGAATGTATATTAGTTAGTTAATTTAGGATCTTGAAATGACATGTTAATGTGTGTTTGGATGTTGTTTATGTCCCTTTTAAAGTGTGCTTAAATAGGTTGAATGGTATGCATGTAATGAATTTGATATGGCTTAATTTTAGGTAAATTTTGGGTCACACGACCTGAGACACGGGCATGTAACTCAGCCGTGTGAGACACACGGCTTGGTGACATGGTCGTGTGTCATCTGATGATTTCCTTAAGGTGCAAGTCAGTAAATTACACTACTTGAGACATAGGTGTGTGTCTCAGCCGTGTGAGGCACACGACCATGTGACCCCTATTTTACAAGTTTTGCATCTTTTTCTTAAACTTTTCAAATTATTTCAAATTAGTCCCGATTTGCTTCTAAGATATTTTTAGGGCCTCGAGGACTCGACATAGGGACAATATGCATATGTAAGAATGGTTTATGATGTGATTAAGATATTGAATGATATAATGTTCAAATGTTCCCAATTGTACAGTAATACTCTGTAACCCTAATCCGACAACAGAGATGGGTTAGGGGTGTTACATTTAGTGGTATTAAATGTGACAGCCCAAAATTGACCCTAGTCGGGAAGTGGTTTCGGGACGGCTAAATTGAGTCACCGAAATGTTTGAATGTGATATTTATTGTCTAGAATATGTAATTATGAATGTGTGAAAATTTCAAGCTTCGATTTAGTCGATTGCATGTGAATTTAGTCAATAGGACTTATGTGCGACATTTTTGAAATGTGATAGGTCGAAGCATAAGGACCCATTAGTGCATGAAATAAAAAGGGGGGACTTGCATGTCAAATTCCCCCCCCTAATTAGTAGTGGCCGGCCATGACAAGCATGGTAGACCAAGTGTGATGGGCAAGACATGTCATAGACATGTTGTGTTGGTGCATCATGGGTGGAAAAAATAAAATAAGGAGCATGGGCATAAAATAATGAAAGGGAATTTGATGAAAACAAAAAAAAAGTGTGTGGTTGTTCCCCCCCCCCCCCCCCGCCATTGCCGTGAGTTAAAGAAAAGAAAAGAGAAAATTTTGTTCATCCTTTTTCATCTTCATTTGGCCGAAAATTCTAAGGAAGGAGGAAGGAGTTCTTGCTTCATGTTTGGTTTGGAAGAGGATTAGGAGGAGGTTTGGCCATACTTGTATCTAGATCAAGGTATGTTTGAGGTTGTGCCATGAGATTCATGCATGTTTTTAGTTGCTAGCTTGAGTTCTAATTAGCCCATTGTAACACCCCGAACCCGAAACCGACACCGGAGTCGAACACGAGGTGTTAACTGACTTTAACCCCTTATAAAATTTATTTTCCAGACACTGCCCAATCTGTGTACTAGTCGTTTTAAAAATCATATCTTGAGTTTCGTAACTCGAAAATCAATTTTGTGATTTTTCCCAGAAACTAGACTCATGTGCCCATCTATGTATTTTTTTCTAGAATTTTTGGTCGGGCCAATTAGTACAGTTTATTAGTCAAAGTCTCCCATATTGCAGGGGTCGACTACACTGACCTTTTCCCATTACGACTTGGATATCTCCCTGCACGGGGCTTCAATACTGATGCCGTTTGTTTCTATGAAAACTAGACTCAGAGAGGAATCTGTACATATATGGTACGACCCCTAATTATCTCTGGTTAATTTATAATGAATTTCCAAAGTCGGGGCAGGGAATCCAGAAACCGTTCTGGCCCTGTCCCACAAAAATCTGATTATCTCTTAATATACTGCCCATATGATCTTTTCGTTACTTCCTCATGAAAACAGACTCATCGAGCTTCGATTACATAATTTATTCATCAATTAGTTCCACTCCTACTATTTTTAGTGATTTTTCAATCTCATGACACTGCTGCTGCCAGCATCTGTTACGAAAGTAACTAGGTCCATTTCATGCCTACCCTTGATCCAACTCAATCGAACATTCGTGTCATTTTCGCATGGCTTAAAGTTTACATGCCAAGGTTCAAACACAACGTAATAGCTTATACATGCCAAAATGTTCTTCTAAGCCAACTAAGAAGAAAGTACCAAAACTTGCTATCCGGTGTGATGACTTCGATGACGGCCTGACCCCGCAAAAAATAGATGAGTCCAAGCAACCTATAATGGGTGACAAGGAAACACCGAGTGAGTTTATAACTCAGTAAGTCATAAGCAATGCACTACCATCCATCAATAACATTATCACAAGAGGAAACAAAATGGAACGAGACAATTTACTCCATCCATACCGAACCATACCATAGTTCCTCCAACCTATCGATTCAGTTTCATATCAATTCATGCATTCACATTCCATATACTCATCAATAGGACATTGAGGCAATTTCATAAATCAATTTATTTTCGTTACAATCAAACGACTAAACGGCCTTTCACCCATCCTACAATAAATTTTATGTACGTGACTTCAAGTATATTTGTCACATAGGTTCAAACTTACCGAGCTCAACACCAAGTATAAGCATAGCACCTATTAGCCATGTACTCAAGACACTTACCCGATCCGCTGTCCGCGATCGACTCAATAGTGTCGCACACATAGTGTCCATAATGATTCACGAATGTATATTGAGTCCGCACACTCAGTGCTATATAATCAACTCGCACACTTAGTGCTACGTAATCAAATCGCACACTTAGTGCTACATAGTCAAACTCGCACACTTAGTGCCGCATGGTCAATTCGCACACTTAGTGCATCATATTCATTTCGCACACTTAGTGCAACATAGTCAAATCGCACACTTAGTGCTGTACAATTTAATCCCGCGCACTTAGCGCCAATCTCATGGTCATAAATGGTTATACCCGCACGTTTAGTACCGAGATCAACAACTCAGTACATCTTACCTCTTTTCTTTTCATTCAACAATTTCATCATCACATACGTACATGCATATATATATATATTTATTCATTCCATTCAGCATCAATACATAAACATTATGACCATTTGAAATAATACCAACTACATGCTTAATGACTTACCTTGTGTTGGGTAAGACGGTTCCAACTCGGCTACTCAGTGATCTTTTCTTTGCCTTTATCGGATCTAGTTCCCTTTTTGCTCCTGAGCTTAAGTTCGACAAAATTTAAAATAGTCATTAATCGACTATTCAAGTATTACTTTCAGAATAATATATATATTGATTTGACTTTCACACACATAGATTATAGTAAGCTTTATAATAATCAATAAATAACTCATTGGCAAATTTTCATTAATGTTTACAACAAAATCACATATTCACTACGAGCTGTTTTCCTGAGCAGTAGTCGCTAAATTGTTTATAACTGGAGCTACAAAACTCCAAATCACTAGCCGTTAATTTTCCCTGAATATAGACTCGTATATCTTCCATCCATAAAAGTTTCAGAATTTTAGGCTTGGCCAATCAATACCAGATTTTTCTTAAAGTTTCCCCTGTTTCACTGTTTGACTATTCTGACCACTCTTCACTACGAATCAAATTTCTCATTTTACAGAATTCAAAATGTGTTTTAGTTGATCTCATTTGAAACTAGACTCATTAAGGAGTCTAAGCATATAAATTTTATCTTATAATCATTTTTTTACAATTTATAATGATTTTCTAAAAACAGAACAGGGAATCTAGTAGTCATTTTGACTCAGCCCCACAATACTTCAAATATCTCAAGATCGGTAACTCTTTTGTTTTTATAGTTTCTTTTGTAAGCAAATAGACTCTTCAAGCTTTAACGGCATAATTCACTCAGCTTCTAATTCAACTCCTACAAATTATGGCGATTTTCCAAAATCACCTTACTGCTGCTGTCCCCAAACAGATTATTACCAAATCAAATACTAACATTAGCATTTCACCTTAATAGCTAGCTTACCAAGCCTTAATTTAACATATAATTCACACATATCACATTCAGCTATATATACATTTATCATATTTCCATTTCAGCATATATAGCTAACATTTATTCCGAAATTTTAATATCTAATTGCTTATAAACTTTCTTCGGATGTCGTCGACTAAATGATCGGCTACTCAACTACTTTCGATTTTCCCCGATCTAAATCCAATTCCTTGGTTTCTTGATCTTAACATATTCAAATAAATCTCATTTTAACATATTTTCATTCAATTTAGTCTAATAACGCATAAATGGGTAAATTACATTTTTACCCCTAATATTTCGCACTTTCACAATTTAGTCTTTATTCCACAAAACACAAAATACACAAAGTTTGGTCACACTCCTTAAGGGCCGAATCTTCCTAGCACCCATATAAGTCCATACATTTCATTTATTTCACCTTTGAGTCCTTCAAAAATTTATTTTTGTAATTTAGCCCTAACCACTCAAAATCACCAAAAACTTCAACACAAAACATATTAATCTTTAACATATCTTTCGCTTTTCATCAACAACTATCAAAAAGCTCAAGCACTCATCAATGGCAAAACACAAAATCATCATCAATCCACAAAATTGAACCATGGGTTTTTAGAACTCAAGTCAACTACTAAAACATGCATGCATCTCAAGAACAACATCAAACATACCTTAGTCTAGCAAACCACCATAGACGATTTTCTCAAGCTCTTCCCCTTCCTTTCTTTCCTCTATTCGGCCAAAGGTGTTCAAGAATGAACACATTTTTTTTTGTTTTCTTTCTTCAACTCACGGCAACAAGGGGGTGAGACCATGTTATTTTTTTTTCCATCACCCTTCCTTTCATTATTTAATTATCATGCTTATTATTTTATTTTCCTTACCATACATCACTAACACAACATGTTGGTGACATGTTTCCACCCATAGCATGGCCGGCCACTACATATTAGGGAGGGGGAATTTGACATGCAAGTCCCCTTTTTCTTCCACATGCACTAATAGGTCCTCATGCATTGACCTATCACATTTTAAAATTTTCTCATATAAGTCCTATTGACTAAATTCACATGCAATCGACTAAATCGAAGCTTGAAATTTTCACACATTCATGATTACATATTCTAGACAATAAACATCACATTCAAACCTTTCAGTGACTCGGTTTAGCAGTCCCGAAACCACTTCCCGACTAGGGTCAATTTTGGGCTGTCACACCCATGGTTCAAATCTTTGCTATGTCATGGGGATGATATTCGGCCTAGGTAGATTTTGTGTTAATGGCATTGCATGCTAAATATGAAGCTTGTTAATGATGCATGTGATGGTGGATTGATGATTCTTGAATCTTCTTTTTAGCCATTTTTGAGTGAGCACATATGTGCATTGGTTGCTAGATGGAGAAGAATCGGCTAGCAAGTTGTGTGCTAAGGCCGAATATAATTTTTGTATATTAATGAGTAATGCATGTGTTAAATTGATGGAAAGGGAGAGGATGCTTTACTAGTGTATATATGTGTGTATTAGCCAAGTTTTGAACTTGAAACAAAAGGGTGTTTAGTCAATACAAGTGACCATACTTGTAGAATGTATTAAGTGTTGAAATCGGCCCCAACATAGACATGCATATTCGGCCATAGGAAGGAGATTGGTGTTGCATGTATTCGGTTAGAGGCAAGCATATTGATGCTTTTGTCTTGGCTTAGAAAATTCGGCCAAGGGGGAAAAATTAGCTAAAATGTTGAGTTTGATTCATGATTCCGTACATATGTGACTTTAATGTCTAATGTATAAATATGGGCTAAGTGCCTTGTGTTCCTCTTTTCGATGCTCAAATGATTAAATCAATTTATTTGTTTAATTAAGCTCAAGAGCAAAGGGGAACTAAATCCGATAAAGGGAAGGAAAAAGTGGTCGAATAGCTATCAGAATCGTTCGACAACACCCGAGGTAAGTTCTTGAGTAAAAGAGCTTAAATTATGATTTGATTAGATCATGTTTTAAGCAAATTAAAATCATGCTCTTTGTGTGGCTATTGAGCCGAAATTGCAAGAATGATAAATGTCTTGTGTTTGAGTTTTGCTAACGAAAACGAAATACGAATGTGCCATGATTTATTGTTAAATGTGCATGGTTATTTGAATGATGTCCGGGCAAAGTCCCGAAGGCTTTGTGCCAAAGTGACCATATCTGGACTAAGATCCGAAGGCATTTGTGCGTGATGAATGATTGGTTCAACCAATACATTCGAACTAATACGGCTGTTCCACAACCTCCATTCCTGACAAATACCACCCCCGCACCTACAATACCTCCGGAAACTGACCAAATAAGGTCAAATAAGCCCCCAGTTGACAGAATCCGAAAACATGGGGCTACTGAATTTAAAGCTACGAATAGCGACGATGCCGAGCAAGCTGAATTTTGGTTGGACAACACTATCCGGGTACTCGATGAGCTATCTTGTACACCCGATGAATGCCTAAAGTGTACTATCTCCTTGCTACATGATTCTGCCTACTATTGGTGGAGTACTCTGACTTCTGTTGTGCCCCGAGAGCAAGTAACTTGGGAGTTTTTCCAAACTGAGTTTCAGAAAAAGTATATCAGTCAGAGATTTGTTGATCAAAAACGGAAGGAATTTCTTGAGCTTAAGCAAGGTTCCATGTCGGTTACTGATTACGAGCGAAAATTTGTTAGACTTAGTAGGTATGCTCGGGAATGTGTTTCGTCCAAGGCTATCATGTGTAAACGCTTCGAGGATGGGCTGAATGAAGATATAAAAATGTTCGTTGGCGTTCTTGAAATACGAGAGTTCGTAGTACTTGTCGAGCAAGCTTGTAAAGCCGAAGAGCTTAGAAAAGAAAAACAAAAAGTTGATGTGGGAACTGGAGAGTTTCGTAAAAGATCTTCGGGAAATTCTCTTCAACAGGCATCGAAGAAATTTCGAGATGATGTGGGCTGGTCGAGAGGCACTTCGGGCCTTTTTAGACGAGATCGTGATCGACCCCCTGTGGGTACACGAGGCACTTCGGTCACCAGTGTTTGGAATGAGCGTCGAGACAGAACGAAATGTTGATATTGCGGTAAATGGCATTCGGGGAGTTGTAGATTCCCTGACCACTCCTGTTACAAGTGCGGATCAGTTGACCACTTCATTAAAGATTGCCCGAGGTTGTCTGAACAGAATGTAAATTAGAGTGGGAAACCGGGTGCTACCACTGCTCGAGGTAGACCATCTGGAAATACGGGCAATGTTGGTGGTGGTCAGAGAGGATCTAGAGATGCTACGACCAGATCCGAGGCTCGTGCGCCTGCTAGAGCTTATGCTATACGTGCCCGCGAGGATGTTTCTTCGCCTGATGTTATTACCGGTACTTTTACTCTCTTTGATACTAATGTAATTGCTTTGATTGACCCCGGTTCTACTCATTCTTACATATGTGAAACCTTAGCATCCAGTAAGACTTTACCTATTGAGTCTACTGAGTTCGTAATTCGGGTGTCAAATCCCTTGGGTCGTTACGTGCTTGTCGACAAAGTGTGTAAGGAATGTCTCCTAGTAATTCGAGGTTCCTGTTTTCCGGCGGACTTGATGCTTTTGCCGTTTAATGAATTTGATGTTATTCTCGGGTTGGATTGGTTGACCGTGCATGATGCGGTTGTGAATTGCAAAAGCAAGACTATTGAATTGAGGTGCGCAAATAACGAAGTAATCCGAGTTGAGTCTACGGACTTGGATGGGTTGCCAGCTGTAATATCCTCAATGTTGGCCCAGAAATATGTAAGAAAAGGGTGCGAAGCATACCTTGCGTATGTACTTGATGACAAAGAATTAGAAAAGAAACCCGAATCTGTGCCGGTGGTTTGTGAATACCCGGATGTTTTTCCTGAAGAATTACCGGGATTACCACCTGTTCGGGAGATAGAGTTTGGTATTGAGCTTGTACCTGGGACTACGCCGATTTCGATGGCTCTGTATCGTATGGCACCAACCGAGTTAAAAGAGTTGAAAGCTCAGTTGGAAGAATTGACGGATAGAGGTTTCGCTCGACCAAGCTTCTCACCTTGGGGTGCACCAGTATTGTTCGTGAAAAAGAAGGACGGAACCATGAGGTTGTGCATTGACTATCGTCAACTGAATAAAGTGACGATAAAGAAAAAATATCCGTTACCGCGTATCGATGATTTGTTCGACCAACTGAAGGGAGCCTCAGTGTTCTCAAAAATAGATTTGAGATCGGGCTATTATCAGTTGCGAATTCGAGATTCGGACATACCCAAAACTGCCTTCAGAACGAGATATGGTCACTACGAATTTTTAGTGATGCCGTTTGGGCTCACTAATGCCCCTACGGTATTTATGGATTTGATGAATCGGATCTTCAGACCATATTTGGATCGGTTCGTAGTTGTGTTCATTGATGACATCTTGGTCTATTCAAGAGATGAGACCGAACATGCTGAGCACCTGAGACTAGTGTTGCAAATTTTGCGGGATAAGCAGTTATATGCTAAGTTTAGTAAGTGTGAGTTCTGGTTAAGAGAGGTTAGCTTCTTGGGTCACGTGGTATCCGCATCGGGTATTCGAGTTGACCCAAACAAAATTTCAGCCATACTTAACTGGAAACCTCCAAGAAATATTACCGAAGTTCGGAGCTTCCTGGGGCTCGCCGGTTATTACCGACGATTTGTAAAAGGTTTCTCGACGATAGCCACACCAATGACGAAGCTACTTCAAAAGGATGTTAAGTTCGAATGGACAGAGAAATGTCAGAAAGGTTTCGATCAACTGAAAACTTATTTGACTGAAGCTCCAATTTTAGTGCAACCCGAATCAGGCAAAGAGTTTGTCATTTATAGTGACGCATCCCTACTTGGGTTGGGTTGCGTATTGATGCAAGAAGGTCGAGTGGTGGCCTATGCGTTGAGACAATTAAAGCCACATGAGAAAAATTATCCGACCCATGACCTTGAACTAGCTGCCATCGTATTTGCTTTAAAAATATGGCGACATTACTTATTTGGTGAAAAGTGCCATGTATTTTTGGATCACAAAAGTCTCAAATATTTGATGACTCAAAGAGACTTAAATCTGCAACAAAGACGTTGGCTTGAGTTGTTGAAAGATTACGAGCTTGTCATTGATTACCACCCGGGAAAGGCTAATGTGGCTGTGGACGCCTTAAGCTGGAAATCATTGTTTGCTTTACAAGTGATGAATGTGCACTTGTCTGTTCTACCCGACAATGTGTTAGTAGCTGAATTAAAAGCCAAACCATTATTGATTCATCAAATTCGTGAAGCCCAGAAAGTTGATGATGAATTGGTTGCAAAACGGGCTGAGTGTGTTCCGAACAAGGAATCGGAGTTTCAAATTGATAATGATGATTGTTTGAGGTTCATAAGTCGTTTGTGTGTTCCAAGGAATTCGGAACTCATTTTGATGATTCTGAACAAAGCCCATTGTAGCGGAATGTCAATTCACCCGGGGAGTACGAAAATGTACAACGATTTGAAACGTCGGTTTTGGTGGCATGGTATGAAACGAGACATCTCTGACTTTGTTTCGAGATGTTTAATATGTCAACAAGTGAAAGCAGAACATCAAGTGCCTTCAGGATTACTTCAGCCGATCATGATACCCGAGTGGAAATGGGATCGAGTCACAATGGACTTTGTGTCCGGACTGCCATTGTCAGCAAGTAAGAAAGATGCGATTTGGGTTGTTGTCGATAGACTGACTAAGTCGACTCACTTTATCCCCGTGCGTACGGATTTTTCATTGGATAAACTAGCCGAATTGTATGTTTCTCAGATTGTGAGATTCCACGGGATACCTATTTCTATCGTGTCGGATAGAGATCCGAGATTCACCTCGCGATTTTGGAGGAAATTGCAAGAAGCTTTGGGTACCAAGCTGCATTTTAGCACTGCTTTTCACCCCCAAACCGATGGTCAATCTGAGCGGATAATTCAGATACTTGAGGATATGTTGAGATGTTGCATCCTCGAGTTCAGTAGTTCATGGGAACGGTATTTACCTTTGATTGAATTCGCTTACAACAATAGTTTTCAATCAAGTATTAAGATGGCACCTTACGAGGCTTTGTACGGTCGTAAATGCCGTACACCATTGTTTTGGACCGAGCTCGGTGAAAGTAAAATTTTCGGAGTTGATTTGATTAAGGATGCCGAACAGAAAGTAAAGGTAATCCGTGAAAGTCTGAAAGCAGCCACAGATCGTCAAAAATAGTATGCGGATTTGAAACGAAAAGACATTGAATATCAGGTGGGAGATAAAGTGTTTCTTAAAGTTTCGCCTTGGAAAAAGGTACTCAGATTTGGCCGTAAGGGCAAGTTGAGCCCGAGATTCATTGGGCCGTACGAAATCTCCAAACGAGTTGGTCCGGTTGCGTATAGATTCATTTTGCCCCCTGAACTTGAAAAGATTCACGATGTCTTTCATGTTTCGATGCTTCGACGTTATAGATCCGATCCGTCACATGTGATTAATCCCTCAGAAGTTGAAATTCAATCTGACTTGAGTTATGAAGAAGAACCGATTCGTATCCTAGCTCGTGAAGTAAAAGAGTTGCAAAACAAAAGGGTTTCGTTAGTTAAGGTGTTATGGCTCAAACACGGGATCGAGGAAGCTACTTGGGAAACCGAGAGCTCGATGAAAGAACGATACCCAAACCTATTTACCGGTAAGATTTTCGGGGACAAAAATTTCTTAAGTGGGGGAGAGTTGTGACAGCCCAAAATTGACCCTAGTCAGGAAGTGGTTTCGGGACCGCTAAACCGAGTCACCGAAATGTTTGAATGTGATATTTATTGTCTAGAATATGTAATTATGAATGTGTGAAAATTTCAAGCTTCGATTTAGTCGATTGCATGTGAATTTAGTCAATAGGACTTATGTGCGACATTTTTGAAATGTGATAGGTCGAAGCATAAGGACCCATTAGTGCATGAAATAAAAAGGGGGGACTTGCATGTCAAATTCCCCCCCTAATTAGTAGTGGCCGGCCATGACAAGCATGGTAGACCAAGTGTGATGGGCAAGACATGTCATAGACATGTTGTGTTGGTGCATCATGGGTGGAAAAAAATAAAATAAGGAGCATAAAATAATGAAAGGGAATTTGATGAAAACAAAAAAAAAGTGTGTGGTTGTTTCCCCCCCCATTGCCGTGAGTTAAAGAAAAGAAAAGAGAAAATTTTGTTCATCCTTTTTCATCTTCATTTGGCCGAAAATTCTAAGGAAGGAGGAAGGAGTTCTTGCTTCATGTTTGGTTTGGAAGAGGATTAGGAGGAGGTTTGGCCATACTTGTATCTAGATCAAGGTATGTTTGAGGTTGTGCCATGAGATTCATGCATGTTTTTAGTTGCTAGCTTGAGTTCTAATTAGCCCATGGTTCAAATCTTTGCTATGTCATGGGGATGATATTCGGCCTAGGTAGATTTTGTGTTAATGGCATTGCATGCTAAATATGAAGCTTGTTAATGATGCATGTGATGGTGGATTGATGATTCTTGAATCTTCTTTTTAGCATTTTTGAGTGAGCACATATGTGCATTGGTTGCTAGATGGAGAAGAATCGGCTAGCAAGTTGTGTGCTAAGGCCGAATATAATTTTTGTATATTAATGAGTAATGCATGTGTTAAATTGATGGAAAGGGAGAGGATGCTTTACTAGTGTATATATGTGTGTATTAGCCAAGTTTTGAACTTGAAACAAAAGGGTGTTTAGTCAATACAAGTGACCATACTTGTAGAATGTATTAAGTGTTGAAATCGGCCCCAACATAGACATGCATATTCGGCCATAGGAAGGAGATTGGTGTTGCATGTATTCGGTTAGAGGCAAGCATATTGATGCTTTTGTCTTGGCTTAGAAAATTCGGCCAAGGGGGAAAAATTAGCTAAAATGTTGAGTTTGATTCATGATTCCATACATATGTGACTTTAATGTCTAATGTATAAATATGGGCTAAGTGCCTTGTGTTCCTCTTTTCGATGCTCAAATGATTAAATCAATTTATTTGTTTAATTAGGCTCAAGAGCAAAGGGGAACTAAATCCGATAAAGGGAAGGAAAAAGTGGTCGAATAGCTATCGGAACCGTTCGACAACACCCGAGGTAAGTTCTTGAGTAAAAGAGCTTAAATTATGATTTGATTAGATCATGTTTTAAGCAAATTAAAATCATGCTCTTTGTGTGGCTATTGAGCCGAAATTGCAAGAATGATAAATGTCTTGAGTTTGAGTTTTGCTAACGAAAACGAAATACGAATGTGCCATGATTTATTGTTAAATGTGCATGGTTATTTGAATGATGTCTGGGCTAAGTCCCGAAGGCTTTGTGCTAAGTGACCATATCCGGACTAAGATCCGAAGGCATTTGTGCGAGATACTAATTCCGGGCTAAGCCCGAAGGCATTTGCGCGAGTTACTAAATCCGGGTTAAGTCCCGAAGGCAATTGTGCGAGTTACTATAACCGGGCTATGTCCCGAAGGCATTTGAACGAGTAGCTATATCCGGTTAAATTCCGAAGGTACGTGATTTGGGAATGAATGATCTTGCTGTAAAAATTTCAGTAAATACTCTAGAAACATCCCAACATTGAGGTATGTTTAGTATGTGCTTGAATTTAGTTGAGCCCTTACAAATAAGTATTCGCTCAGTTGATAAACGAGCTACCGGCCTTTGGCTAAGTTGATCTTTTGTGTATGTACATAAGGGTTGGTAATGTGAAGCAAGTATGATATCGAAAATTTGTGCATATGAAATTATCCGTTTAGCTATATGAATGCTATACTTTTGCTGTGCTGGAATTCCTTGCTCAAAACTTACTAAGCATAAATTGCTTACTCCGTTTCTTTGATCCTCTGTTTTATAGATTTTGGTTCTCCAGCTATCGGACTCGGGATTTTGAAGTCGAAGTCGCCCACACTATCAAAGCCCCCCCCTTTTGGTACAATTTTGGTTGAACTTCGAAATGGCATGTATAGGACTACCCGTTTGTTGTGGGTCATGGACCCTTTGGACTTGTATAATTTTGGATAGCCATGCGAAAATGGCTTATATATGTTTGAGTATAATGTTATAATCATTTGGTAGGGATATGGTTATTGAGAGGTGTGGATATGCTTGACAAGGATTGGCCATGGGAATGGTTAATCACTATCATAAATTGTGCTATTTATGCAAAAAGGGCTAGTTGAATCAAGGAAACTATGAAATAGGTAAAGTCTACCTTAAAGGCAGATGCTGACAGCAGCAGTGATGTAGATTTGGAAAATCACTAAAAATAGTAGGAATGGAATTAAATAGTGAATAAATTATGTAAACGAATCTTGATGAATCTATTTTCATAGGAAAGTAACGAAACAATCATACGGACAGTATGTTAAGAGATATTCAGGTTCTTGTGAGACAGGGCCAGAACGGTTTCTGGATTTCCTGTTCTGACTTTGGAAATTCATTACAAATTAACCAGAGATAATTAGGAGTCAAGCCACATATGTATAGATTCCTCTCTGAGTCTAGTTTCTATAGAAACAAACGACATCAGTATTGAAGCCCTGTACAGGGAGATATCCAAGTCGTAATGCGCAAAGGTCAGTGTAGTCGATCCCTGTAACATGGGAGAATTTGACTAATAAACTGTACTAATTGGCCCAACCAAAAATTCTAGAAAAAAATATGTAGATGGGAATATGAGTATAGTTTCAGGGAAAATTTACGGAACTGGATTCTGAGTTTCTGAACTCAAGATATGATTTTTAAAGCGACTAGTACGCAGATTGGCAGTGTCTGGGAAATTATTTTTTAAAGTCTGTTAACACCTCGTGTTCGACTCCGGTGACGGTCTCGGGTTCGGGGTGTTACATTAAAGCTACAATTTAGTCAGTTCTTGAACTGAG
Source organism: Gossypium hirsutum (assembly GCF_007990345.1). Taxonomy (NCBI): domain Eukaryota; kingdom Viridiplantae; phylum Streptophyta; class Magnoliopsida; order Malvales; family Malvaceae; genus Gossypium; species Gossypium hirsutum. The sequence continues at coordinate 56,828,730 of NC_053426.1, read as the reverse complement.
CGTAGCATGTATAGAGTCTATAAAATATAACCTTTGATTGTGTGATAATGCTTGACTCAAATTGAACTACGTTTTTATATAGATAAGATGTCATCCAACCGAGTCAATTTCAATGAGGTTGAAAGTAACGCGCAAACCTCTATTCATGAAGCAGCTTCTAGTAGAGTAAATGTGAATGTGAACCATGTTACAGGAGCTGTGAACCCTCTAGAAGGTGAAAGGACTTTGGTGTCAACTATGCAACCTCGTAGGGAAAATGTTCTGGATGAGAATGTCGAACTATTTGTATAAGCCATGATTGAGGCTTTCCAATGTGCTACTGGTACTAACAATACTCCTACCAATCGAGGATTACCACTAGAGCATCTGTGAGATCTAAGTGGTAAGGAATTTAGTGGTGTAAAGGGAGCTGATCCTACTAAGGTAGAGTATTGGCTTGAGGGTGTTGAAAAGATCCTTGAGCAAATGGCCTTTACTAAGGAAGAAAAGTTGGGATGTACTATGTCCTTACTGATTGGTGGAGCCCATCGTTAGTGGAACACAGTGAAGCAAAGAACTCCTATGAATTGATTTTCTTGGGACTTTTTCCTAGAAGCATTTAAGAAGAAGTTCATGGGTGAACAACACTTGCAAGCTCGCAAGCAAGAATTCATAAACTTTGTGTAAGGCGATATGTCTGTAGTTGAGTACAAGGCTGAATTTGTGTGACTAATCTAATGCCTAGCTAAGATGGTTTCTCTAGAAAGGGATCACTGTAAAAGGTTTCACATTGGATTGCATCGCAATATCCAACTCTATCTAGTAGCACATGACACGGTGAACTTTGATGAATTGCTAGAACTGTAGTGGCTCTGTGAACTATAGTAGGGTCTGGAAAACAAATGTCTAGATGGACATCCAAAAGGGGTCGTGAATTGCATAACAGTGGAAAAAAGGCAGATGTAGCTTTCAATATGATCAGATGTGGCAACAGGGTAACACCCAGGATGAAAAAGGAGGTTCACACAAGTTGCCAAGTTGCCCACTCTATGAACATTGCGAACAAAGGCATCCTGGTGAATGTCATAAGTTTACAGGAGGATGTTTCAATTTTGGGTGTAAATAACACATGATAAGGAACTCCCTAGAACAACTAAAAGGGTAGTAAGCTCAAAGTTTAACACCCACACTAGTGCAAGTAGCAGTTCACGGACAAGATCGAGATAGAAGTGGTGACATAAGAAAGGTTGGACAATGAACCCTAGAGCACACTATTACCATAAAAGGTGAGATAGGAGCGCTCGCACAAGCATATACTATGAAAGAACCATAGAACTAGGGATTGACTGACGTCATCACAAGTACATTCACTCTGAGAACTATTTTGTTGTTTTCTTTAATTGATTTTGGTTCCCCAAACTCGTACATTTTGAGTGAACTGGCCTGTAAGTAGGGTATTCCAATAGGAAACATTGATAAGGGTATAATTACCACTAATTCGTTTGGTAAAAGTGTACTAATCAATAGAGTTTTTCGTAGGTTTCTCTTAAATGTCCAAGGACATGTCTTCTTTGTTGATTTGATGGAGTTCCCTTCTATGGGTTCAACAAAATTTTGGGGAATGGATTGGCTATTTGAGCATAAACCCAAGATAGGCTTTGAACTGAAAAGAGTGACTTTGCAAAGTGATGAAAGTGTGGAAATTGTTATGGTTGGAGAGTGAACCAAATTTCTATCCGACATGGTTTCGACAATTAAAGTAGAGAACCTAATGAGGAAAGGCTACGAAGCCTACCTCACTTATGTGATGGGTTTGCAGGTCAAGAAAATAAAGGTTCACAATATTCCTATTGTAAAAAGATTATCCTGATGTGTTTCCAAAAGACCTACCTAGTTTACCCCTATATCAAGAAGTGGAGTTTGATATCGAGTTTTACCCAGGTAGTTTACAAGTATCTATTACACCTTATAGCATTGCACTGAAAGAGATTAAGGAACTAAAGATACAACTACAAAAGTTGATTAACAGAGGTTTGTTTAAGAAAAATAAGGCTGGTAGCATTCGACCAAGTGTATCACCTTGGGGATCGCCAGTTTGTTTGATAAAAATAAGGCTGGTAGCTTGAAGATGTGTATTGACCATAGATAGTTAATCAAATTGATTGTCAAAAACAAGTATCCATTTGTAAGAGTATGCCCAAAGATCAATCACAAGATGGTTGTAATAACATACTTGATTTATCATATTTATTGATATAAGGCGTTACCATTATTATTTCAGTTTCTTTTCTGTGTACATAAATAAATTGTTTTATAATAATGTCTTGAGAATAATATGATTATTCTTAAAAGATCCTTAGTCAAGTATTATTGTTGACTAGGACAACAATAATGCATCAAGACTAACATGTAGTTGATTGATGATAAAGAGTTGTCATTGATATGGAGTGTCAAAATCAATGCATGAATATGTGTGTTAGAGAACAACATATTGGACTGACCTGCTATGAGTATGTTTCTTGGATTATTATGTAATGGTCACAACATTACTCATAGTGATTAATATGTATATGATTCTCATACTTGAGATCATCATTATCCCAACATCGTGAGTTGTATATTTTGATATAGCCAAACAAACATCGTAACTGGTTGTTCTATAAAGACTAATGTTGGATATACCACAATCTATGTAGAGGGATATGGTTGATCAATATAGGATAAGTCCCTCCTACATAATGCGAGTAATATCTTAGGCCACTTGATTGAGTGAGACTAGAAATGCATGGCGATGCTCAAATAAGTTGATATGAGATGCCATACTTATTTTTGTATCATAGTTCACTTAAGGTATCAAGAAACATGGGGTGGACTATGCAAGTGTGACTATTCCATGACTTGTGTCCATTCCCAAGATATAGGACTTAAGGATTAATGCATGAAAGGTTAATCACAAAAAAGGTTATGTCAAATCATGACTTCTCATAACTTAGGTAGCAATGATGCATTGCTAGATGCCACTCATTGTTTGTAACATTAGAATCGTTCTAATATTACTGCTAACGTTACAAGAACCTATAGGGTCACACTCTATGGTTGAAATGAACGGAGTAAAACATAGTTGGTATTGTATTCTGATTGTCAGATAAATTAAATTAATTATAGAATTAATTTAGTTGGGCAATCAAATTGTTGAACATACTATACGTACAAGGATGTTGTACACATAATCAGAACATAATTTCATTAGTATATGAATTTGGTTCGTATATAAGTTTAAATAAATATAGTTTACCAAAATCTTTATTATAATTAATGTAATTATAATTTTTGGTTAAATATTATTATATTTATTTTAATGATGACTATTATGTTCAGATTAATTTTAATGAATTAATATTCATTAAAAAGATATACCAATTAAAAGGGTGTTATATATTGCAAGGGTAAAAACCCTAAAGAGATAATATATAAATAAGCCCGAAACAATGCTAAAGGGTCTAGCTGCCGTCAAGCATAAAAATCACTGAAATAGTTTCTGAGATTTTTCTACCGTTCATTGTCAACTAGGTGGACTACGTAGAGGCCAACATCGGAAAGGTTGCGGCTTGGTTTGATAGTGGTTCAAGATTCTCGTTGCCTAGGCGTCGCAGTCACTCAGATTGAAGTTTCGGTAATTTTGAAACCTTTTATCACCCTGATACGTTCCTTACACATGGATCCATGGTTTGGATCGCCGGAATATTTTTAATTATTTTATTTTTCCACTATGCCTTGGAGGGACCGGAGTTCCAACAGTGGTATCAGAGCCACTTGTGTGATACGGCTCGGGTTTCAATACTTGGGTGATGCAATTGTATGAGATGCATGTTTTAATTTTATTATATTTTTTTGTTTAAATCATTTAAGCAGAATCTGATAACTGTTCCTTTCGATAAGTGATTAAATGTTAATCATGGTGTTATGGCCTATTTGGTTTTATGTTATTGCTGTAAACCTTAATAAATCTGTTATAATGTAACGGTGATTTTACAATTTGCAGTAAGAGTTTATTGGCCAGTGGAACAAAGGGTTGTTCCGATATGAAACCTCAAGGATTAAAATCCTAAAAACACAATTCTGTTGATAAAAGTTATCAAATCGTGAGGTTTCATTCGACCGCCTCAGATCCCCATCATCTTCCAGTATGTTTTGTAATAAATAAAACTTAATAGCCCATAAAAAGGTTGAAAGGATATTTTAATATTTCACTTGACAAAAACGTTGAATGATATATGCTATTTTTGAAATGCATGGTGTTTGAAATGCATAGTTATAGCCAGATGACCCATTTGATAAAAGGTTGTAATTTTATAAATACGGCCTGCATGTCGTGCCTTACTATTATTCTTTTGTATTTCTCTTCTCATCTTACTCCCTTGTATGTAAAACGAGTTTCTGAATTTTGTAATTTGTAAAAGTTGTTGTGGACTAGACGAGAAGGAAGATGGGCTGACTAGTGTGGATCGACAGCTTGTGAAACGGCTTACACTTTTAGGTTCCTTTTTGGTTCTCCCATTGGCTTGGGTTGAACCGCCATAGTTTATGGGCTATAACTATTGCATTTATTTATTGCTTTACTTACTCATGTATGAGATGCTATGGATGTCTAAAGCATGCAAATTTGGTAATAATAAACCGCATTAATTGATGAGATCAATTAAAAGATTAAATGGACTAAAGTAGACTATAATTGGTGAGATGTAACACTCTAATAAAATCCCTCTATTAAAATATTAAGTCAACATGGCCTTCCAATTTATGCCCTCGTTAAGGCCTCGATCAATACTATGTAGGTTTTGCCAAGCGAAGTACTAGTATTTATCTTGGTTAAACGCGAAGAATAAACAAGTGATATTCACTGGTTAAAAATTGGTTAATGACTTAACTAGGTTACTCTAATAGGATTAGAAACCTAGAGGCAAGTAATTTGGATAAATCATAAGATGATTAGAACAAGAGTTGCTCACCAAATTGTAGGAGTTACATATGATCTAATTAGCAAGTGTTACTTACCTAAATAACCATAATCTTGAGAGTAAAGCCAAAGCTGACTTAAGATGAGGTGAAATATGGATCCTTGACCCACTAGAAATACTTTCAAGAAAGTCTTTCCGAAATTAATATTAATTTTGAAATAGAATAGTGGGAAACATCTTATAATAAAGTCCTTTTAATGATTGATATAAACTTGGTAAATTTATTCACACGCATATTTTATTGTTGTAGATATATTATGGCTGCAAACACTAATACACTCTCATTGCGATCGGTCCTTGAGAAGGACAAATTGAATGGTTTGAACTTTCTTGACTGGTTCCGTAACTTGAGGATTGTCCTCAAACAAGAACGGAAATTATATGTCATTGAAAAATCACTTCCTGATGAACCACCTGCTAATGCCTCGAGGGCTGATAAAGATGCTTACAAGAAGCATCTCGATGATATGGTAGACGTTGGATGTCTTATGCTTGCCACTATGAATCCTGAGCTTCAAAAGCAACATGAGGATATGGTTGCTTATGATATGATCGAGCACTTGAAAGAACTATATCAAGGGCAAGCAAGGCAAGAGAGGTTCGATATCTCTAAGGCCCTATTCCAATGTAAGCTGGCTAAAGGAAGCCCAGTAGGACCTCATGTCCTTAAGATGGTTGGTTATATTGAAAGCCTGTCTAAGCTTGGGTTTCCATTGGGCCAAGAGTTGGCCACTGATGTTATTCTGTAATTGTTGCCAGATAGCTACAGCCAGTTTGTCCTCAATTTCAATATGAATGAAATTGACAAGACTCTGCCACAATTGCTTAGCATGTTACGAACTGCTGAAGGCAACATGAAAAAGGTTGGACCCAAGCCCATACTGGTGGTCCATAACAACAAGGGCAAGGGAAAGGCCAAAGTCCCGGCAAAGCCTAAGGGCAAAGGTAAGCCCAATCTTGGAAAAGGAAAGGCTGCACTGAAACCTAAAAGTGGGGTGTCTAAGGAAGGAAACTTTTTTCATTGTGGTGTGACTGGACATTGGAAGCGGAACTGTCCTGTCTATCTTGAGGAAATCAAGAAGGCCAAAGCAAGCGAAACGTCTGCTTCAGGTATTTATGTTATTGATATTAATTTATCAACTACTACTTCTGGGGTATTAGATACTGGTTGTGGTTCTCATATTTGTACTTCTATACAGGGACTACAAAGGAGTAGGACTTTGGCTAGAGAATATGTGGACCTACGAGTTGGAAATGGAGCAAGAGTTGCTGCATTAGCTGTGGGAACATATACTTTATCTTTGCCTAGTGGACTTGGTTTATTTTTAGAGGATTGTTATTTTGTGCCCAATTTGACTAAAAACATTATTTCAATTTTTTGTTCAAACAAAATTGGTTTTGAAATAATAATTAAGAATAATTGTTGTTCCTTTTATGTCAATAATGTTTTCTATGGTTCGGCACAATTGATTAATGGCCTCTATATTTTAGATCAAATGAATCCCATTTACAACATAAATACTAAAAGATCTAAAATAAATGACTCAAATCAAACTTATCTTTGGCATTGTCGTTTGGGCCACATAAGTGAGAAACACATATCCAAACTCCATAAAGATGGTCTCTTGGATTCATTTGTTTTTGAACAATTTGAAGTATGTGAATTTTGCTTATTAGGGAAAATGACTAAATCTCCTTTTACTGGTAAAAGCGAATGAGCTAGTGATTTACTGGGCTTAATACATTCAGATGTATGTGGACCAATAAATACACAAGCCAGAGGTGGATTTCACTACTCCATTACTTTCACTGATGATTTCAGTAGATATGGGTATGTTTATCTCAAGCGCCATAAGTCTGAGGCCCTTGAAAAGTTCAAGGAATTCAAAAATGAAGTACAAAATCAACTAGGCAAAACTATTAAGACACTTCGATCTAATTGAGGTGAAGAGTATTTGAGCCTAGAGTTTGATGATCTTTTGAAGGAATGTAGGATTGTCTCACAACTTACTCCTCCTGGTACTCCTCAATGGAATGGAGTTTCTGATAGAAGAAATCAAACTATATTAGACATGGTTCGATCCATGATGAGTCATGCTGATCTACCGACTTCCTTTTAGGGACATACACTTGAAACAGCTATTTTCACACTAAATCGTGTTCCATCTAAATCGGTTCAAAAGACGCCATGTGTGGACTGGGAAATGTCCCAGTATGTCTTTTATGAAAATTTGGGGTTGCGAAGCTTATGTTAAAGTCAGACGTCTACTAAGCTTGAACCCAAATCTGAAAGGTGTATCTTTGTGGGGCATCCGAAAGAAACCAAAGGATATTATTTCTTTAATCCCACTGAGAACAAAGTGTTTGTTGCTCAGACTGGTGTCTTCCTAGAGAGAGAATTTGTTTCTAGAAAAGGAAGTGGGAGAAAGATTAAACTTGAAGAAATTCAAGAATCACAAGATACCACTGAACCAGAGATAGAACAACCAAAAATTCCACAAGAAATTGAGGAACAAGTAACTGCTGTAGAAACACAACCACCGCGTAGATCTTTAAGAGAACAAGTAACTGCTGTAGAAACACAACCACCACGTAGATATTTAAGAGAACGCCATGCACCTAAGAGATATGGATTTCTCATTACAATGCATGGTGACATTCATTTTATAGATCAAGATGAGCCTAAGACTTATCAAGAAGTGGTGGCGAGCCCAGACTCTGAGAAATGGCTCGAGGCCATGAGATCTGAGATGGATTCCATGTATGAAAACCAAGTATGGACTTTGGTTGACCCACTCGAAGGGGTTAAACCTATAGGGTGCAAGTGGGTTTTCAAAAAGAAAACGGACATGAATGGTAATGTACAAACATACAAGGGGAGATTAGTCGCTAAAGGTTTTCGTCAAATTCATGGTGTTGACTATGATGAAAATTTTTCTCCTGTAGCTATTTTTAAATCCATCAGGATCTTGCTTGCCATAGCTACATTTCATGATTATAAAATCTGGCAGATGGATGTCAAAACAGCTTTCCTTAACGGGAAACTTGAAGAGGATGTGTACATGACACAACCTGAATGTTTTTTCAATCCAAAGGATGCTGGAAAGATATGTAAGTTACAAAGATCCATTTATGGATTAAAGCAAGCTTCTCGAAGTTGGAATCTTTGTTTTAACAATGCAATCAAAGAGTTTGGTTTTATCAAAAATGAAGATAAGCCTTGTGTTTACAAGAAAGTTAGTGGGAGCACAATCACATTCTTGGTACTGTATGTGGATGACATACTTATCATGGGCAATGACATACCTACCTTACAGTCTATTAAGACTTGGTTAGGAAGTTGTTTTTCTATGAAGGACTTGGGCGAAGCCACTTACATCTTAGGAGTCAAGATCTGTAGAGATAGATCAAGACGACTACTAGGTCTAAGTCAAGGTACATATATAGATAAAGTATTGAAAAGGCTCAATATGGAAGAATCTAAGAGAGGATTCCTACCTATGAGACATGGTATTTCACTCTCGAAGGAAATGTGTCCTTCAACTCCACAAGAGAGAGAACGCATGAGTAAAATTCCATATGCTTCTGCTATTGGATCTATCATGTATGCCATGTTATGTACCCGTCCAAATGTCTCATATGCCTTAAGTATGACGAGCAGGTACCAAGTAGATCTTAGTGAAGGTTACTGGACCACAGTCAAGAATATCCTTAAGTACTTGAGAAGAACTAAGGATACGTTCCTAATATATGAAGGTGAGGAAGAGTTAAGTGTAAAAGGTTACACTGATGCCAGCTTCCAAACCTACAAGAATGATTCTCGATCGCAATCAGGTTTTGTCTTTTGCCTTAATGGTGGTGCTGTGAGCTGGAAGAGTTCAAAGCAAAGTACAGTAGCCGATTCTACAACAGAGGCCAAGTATATTGCAGCTAGTGAGGCAGCGAAAGAAGATGTTTGGATCAAGAAGTTCATTATTGAACTAGGGGTTGTGCCTAGCATATCAGATGCTATAGAACTTCGATGTGATAACAATGGAGCTATTGCACAAGCTAAAGAACCCAGATTTCACCAGCAATCTAAACATATACTTAGGCGCTACCATCTTATTCGAGAGATTATTGATAGAGGGGATGTAGAAATATGCAGAGTACCTACAAATGATAACATTGATGATCCCTTGACCAAGCCTTTGATACAGCAGAAGCATGATCGTCACACTAAGTCACTTGGTATTAGATATATGAGTGATTGGTCTTAGTGCCAGTGGGAGATTGTAAGAGTATGCCCAAAGATCAATCACGAGATGGTTGTAATAACATACTTGATTTATCATGTTTATTGATATAAGGCGTTGCCATTATTATTTTAGTTTCTTTTCTGTGTACATAAATAAACTATTTTACAATAACGTCCTGAGAATAATATGCTTATTCTTAAAAGATCTTTAGTGAAGTATTATTGTTGGCGAGTACAACAATAATGCATTAAGACTAACATGTAGTTGATTGATAATAAAGAGTTGTCATTGATATGGAGTGTCAAAATCAATGCATGAATATGTGTGTTAGAGAACAACATATTGGACTGACCTGCTATGAGTATGTTTCTTGGATTATTATGTAATTGTCACAACATTACTCATAGTGATTAATATGTATATGATCCTCATACTTGAGATCATCATTATCCCAACATCGTGAGTTGTATATTTTGATATAGTCAAACGAACATCGTAACTGGTTGTTCTATAAAGACTAATGTTGGATATACCACAATCTATGTAGAGGGATATGGTTAATCAATATAGGATAAGTCCCTCCTACATAATGGGAGTAATATCTTAGGCCACTTGATTGAGTGAGACTAGAAATGCATGGCCATGCTCAAATAAGTTGATATGAGATGTCATTCTTATTTGTGTATCATAGTTCACTTAAGCTATCAAGAAACATGGGATGGACTATGCAAGTGTGACTATTCCATGACTTGTATCCATTCCAAAGATATAGGACTTAAGGATTAATGCATGAAAGGTTAATCACAAAAAGGTTATGTCGAATCATGACTTCTCGTAACTTAGGAAGCAATGATGCATTGCTAGATGCCACTCATTGTTTGTAACATTAGAATCGTTCTAATATTACTGCTAACGTTACAAGAACCTATAGGGTCACACCCTATGGTTGAAATGAACGGAGTAAAACATAGTTGGTATTGTATTCTGATTGTCAGATGAATTAAATTAATTATAGAATTAATTTAATTGGGAAATAAAATTGTTAAACATACTATACGTACAAGGATGTTGTACACATAATCAGAACATAATTTCATTAGTATATGAATTTGGTTCGTATATAAGTTTAAATAAATATAGTTTACCGAAATCTTTATTATAATTAATGTAATTATAATTTTTGGTTAAACATTATTATATTTATTTTAATGATGACTATTATGTTCAGATTAATTTTAATGAATTAATATTCATTAAAAAGATATACCAATTAAAAGGGTGTTATATATGGCAAGGGTAAAAACCCTAAAGAGATAATATATAAATAAGCCCGAAACTATGCTAAAGGGTCTAGCAGCCATCAAGCATAAAAATCACTGAAATAGTTTCTGAGATTTTTCTACCGTTCATTGTCAACTAGGTGGACTACATAGAGGCCGACAACGGAAAGGTTACGGCTTAGTTCGATAGTGGTTCAAGATTCCCGTTGCCTAGGCGTCGCAGTCTACTCAGATTGAAGTTTCGGTAATTTTGAAACCTTTTATCACCCCGATACGTTCCTTACACATGGATTCATGGTTTGGTTCACCGGAATGTTTTTAATTATTTTATTTTTCTGCTGCGCCTTGGAGGCACCGGCGTTCCAACACCATTACCATGAATTGATGATCTAGTCAACCAATACGAGGTGCCATAGTTTTCTCAAACCTAGACTTGCTATCAGGGTATTATCAGCTTGAGGTGAATGAGTCAGATATTTTGAAGATAGCATTTAGAATAAAGTGTAAGCATTATGAATTTTTGGCCATGCCTTTTGGATTAACAAATGCACCTATTGCATTCATGAACTTGATGAATCGAGTGTTCGATGAGTATTTGGATCAGTGCATGGTGATTTTCATAAATGATATTCTGGTGTACTCGTGAACTGAAGTAGAGCATGATGCTCACCTGCGAACTGTATTACAAATCTTGTTATAAAACCAACTGTTCGCGAAGATTAGAAAATGTGAGTTTTGGCTAAATTAGGTAGCTTTTTTGGGTCATGTGGTTTCAGTAGAGGGGGTTCGTGTAGACCCAAATAAGATCGAAGTAATTTTTGGACAGAGATTACTGAAGAGCATTATTAAAGTGCAAAGTTTTTTAGGGTTAGAAGGATATTATCGTAGATTTGTTGAAGGGTTCGCCACCATTGCGACACCCTTAACAAAGCAACTATAGAAGAATGTGGAGTTTGCATAGACAAATGAAAGATAGAAAAGCTTCGTAAAGCTTAAGGCGATACTCACTAAAGCTCCTATACTACTTTAACTTGAACCTGGAAATGACTTTGTAGTTTACAGTGATGCCTTCTACATAGGACTTGGTTGCGTGCTAATGTAGGAAGGTAAGCTGGTGTCTTATGCCTCAAGATAGCTGAAATCACATGAACAAAACTACCCAAAGCATGATTGAAATTTAGCAGCAGTAGTGTTCAAACTCTATATTTGGCGACACTACTTATATGGCAAGCTATGTACCATCTATACAAACCAATATAGCCTCAAGCACCTTCTCACGCAAAAGAGTTGGACTTACAATAGGGAAGGTGGATATAACTAAAAAAACACTATGATTTTCTAATAGAATATCACCCTGGAAAGGAAAACGTGGTTGTAAATGCCTTAACTAGGAAGTCAATGAGTGAACTGTGAGCTATGTTTGCACGGTTGAGTGTGACAAGTGATGGGGGATTGCTCACAGAAATGCAAGTAAAACCAACCCTTTCGCAAAAAATAAAGGAGAAGTAACGCACAGATAAAGAATTGGTGAGGTGGGTATGCCAAGTAGAACAGGGGGCTTAGAGGGACTTCTCATTGAATAAGAAAGGGGTAGTCTATTTTCGAGGGAGACTCGGAGTGCCCTATGATGAAAAGCTTTAACATGAAATCCTTATTGAAGCTCACAATAGCCCTTACACAATGTACCCAGGAAGAAATAAGATGTACCATGACCTCCGCGAACTGTATTGGTAGCTTGGTTTGAAGCGAGATGTCACAGACTTTATGGCGAAGTCCCTAGTCTGTCAGAAGGTGAAAGCAGAGAATTAATTTCCCTAAGGATTGTTACAACTACTCAAAATTTTAGAGTGGAAGTGAGAAAGGATCACCATGGACTTTGTTTCAAGTTTATCCCTAACTTTGAAAAAAATATTTGATATATGTGTTTGGGATTGCCTTACAAAGAGTTCGCACTTCTTAGCAGTTTGCATAAATTATACTTTGCAAAAACTGGAAAAATTGTACATCGTAGAGATAGTGCGACTCCGTAGCGTACCAGTTTCCATTACCTATGATTGAGATCCTTGATTCACTTCAAGATTGTGAAAAAGTCTGCAAGAATCCTTGGGTTCAAAACTTAACTTCGGTATTGCTTACCATCCACAAACAGATAGTCAATCAGAGAGGGTGATATAGGTACTAGAAGACATACTATGAAGTTGTGTGATATAGTTTGTAAGAATTTGGGAATGTTATTTGCCTTTATCAGAGTTCACATGCAACAATAGTTATCAAGCAAGCATTTAAATGGCACCCTTCGAAGTGTTGTATGGAAGAAAATGTAGAACTCCCTTGTGTTAGGCAGAACTAGATGAAAGACGGATAGTTGGACCAGAGTTAGTTTACAAAATAGAGGAATAGGTAAGAATGATATGCAAACAACTGAAGACTACTTTAAATAAACAAAAATCCTATGATTATTTAAAACAACGAGATATTAAGCACCACGTAGGTGAGCAAGTGTTCTTAAGGTTCCCACTATGGAAAAAGGTTATGAGGTTTGGGCGAAAAGGGAAATTAAGTCCAACATTTACTAGTCCATATGAAGTAGAAGAAAGGATTGGTCTAGTGGCCTATCGACTCAAGTTTCCACCAGAAATTGAGCAAATCCATGATGTTTTCCATATGTCTATGCTAAGGAAATATCGTGCAAACCCATCCCATGTACTGACAATGGATGAAATTAAGGTGCAGCTGGTCTTACTTATGATGAGGAACTAGTTGAAATCATTACTTATGAAGAAACAGTCTTGCAAAACAAGAGAATACCTTTAGTCAAAATTTTGTGGCAAAATTTCAAAACCAGTAAAGCCACTTGGGAAACTGAGGAAATAATGAAGCATCAACATTCTCATCTCTTCTGACATAGGCAAGTTCAAGAATGAAATTTCTTAAGAGGCAGAGAGTTGTAACATCCCAGAATAGAGCCTAGGAGTTTGAGCCTTGGTGAGCTAATGTTTGCCAGTAGGTCTGGCGAATTGGTGTTCGCCAACAAGCCTAGCAAGCTGGGATTTTCCAGAAGGCCTACGGACTGGGGTCACCAGTGGGTTTAGCGAACTATGATCGCCAATAGGCCTGGCAAGCTGTAATCATTGTTTTGGGCCAAGAGTCAAAAGTAAGAGTAGTCAAAGGTAATTATACAAAAATTAGGAAGTCTTACAACACCATCCATGCACATAACTTTTTCCTACTTCTACTTCAACTAGGGTATCCAAAGAACATCAAAACACCTAGTGCCTATAAATTAAGTTCTTTTCATTGAAATTTCCAAATTCTTTTGAATGAGGAATTACTCTTAGATCCCTTCATTAATTATCATGTTGTCAAGTTTCTACGAAAACAAGAACCTAAAACTTAGTTCTTAGAACTTAAAGTAAGACTATGTTTCTTTAGAACTCTTAGGAAGGTTTGCAAAAAAAGCAACTAGGTTCACCAAAAGATTAGTATGTGTGAATTTTAATATGCTTTATATGTTAGTGACTTGTGTATGTTTGCAAAATTACGAACCTAACAAAATAGGCTACAAGTGAAAAACGAAGTGTGTTTAAAGCTTTCAGCAAATTGGTAAGTGTTCAAGGATCACCACATGTATGTGTGAACCATAATGTTAGCCAGGAGCTTAGGGCTTTATCCTAAGTTCTGAGAGTAAGCCTTCTTTATAACTTTTTATTTTTATCGTGATTAAATATGTGTTTTTATGAGCAGTGATATGCAAACTCTATATTGTGAGCTAATTATGAATAGTATTTTGCGAGCTCCTTATGATTTGTGAGCTTTATGTTTAAGTAAATGTTTTGACACTATAATCTTCTCAAAATGTTGGATATAATTGCATGTCATAGGATTGTGAGTACTTTTCTTTATGTTTTGTGTTTTGGGTGAGAGGCCCTGGGACAAGTTGGAGAGATAAGGGAATGTCGAGCTAAGCTCCATTTAATAAGACATGTTGTGTGTTTGGAAGGTGTTTAGCTTTATGTTACACTTATGGGAAATACTAAGACTCTTTGAGTCAAAGTAAGGAGCTATAAGGAGATTCACTTATCCAACAGAAAAGAACATATGAATAAGATTGTGTTTTCTGAAATATTATGTTTTATTATTTTTAAGCTAACTAACAGTGAGTAACTGCGAACTAAACTTTGCAAAAGTATGACAACCCAGTTCGCAGTTAAATGATTTTACCAAAGCCTTTGTTTAATTTATGTCTTGTGCGTGTTGTGTGGTTATACTTTTTGTATATTCACTAAGTTCACAAGAGCTCACCCACTCCTTTCTAAACATTACAGATAGATCACACGGTGGATAACTGTGAGGTGGGCGATCCAGGTGAAGAATAAACGCTGGAAATGTAGTACAAGAGAACTCTGGAAACAAGGCAATGTGAGATATTCTACTTGGGCTTAAGGATATCTTTCTGTTGACTTTGTCAATTTTTTTAGGAATTAGTAATTTTTATATTTTCTTATGTTTTTCTTTATATTTTTATTTGTGAACTGATGATACTTTATAAACACATCTAAGTTTTAAGTATATGAATACAATCCATGTTTGATTGATGTTCTCTTAAATTACAAGTGCATACTTAAATAATTAATTTCTAAACATAGTGCCAAACTTATACAGAGTTCACCAAAGTTGTTGTGAAGAGACAGGGTTGTCAAACTATGTTCAGTATGAACCTAAATAATTGGCGAATAGTTTACTTATGAACCCTTAATAAATTTTGATGTACAGATTCGTAGAAAACTTGCTAATTGTATTCCCAATATTTTAAAAAATAAGGGTAGTTCACAAAACTTACCCTGTTTAAATAGTCTTAGACTGCCAAGACTTAGATTTTGAGAGCTACTCTAGGAGCAAACCTTGATGTTGAAAAGTGTATACTATTTTCATAAACTTAGAATTTTGCTGCATATCAGTAACTTAAGCATGCCTTATGTTTTAAACTTGTGTGTTTGAGGTTAGGTTAGGTGTCAATAGAGAGTCACTTAAATGGCTAATGTGGTGCTCCATAGCTCGGGTTCGATGACCAGATCAGGTATTAGGTGTCACAATATGGTTAAATGATATCTTCTCATTGGCAGAAGAATAACTTGATTACTATTTGATAGTAATTGAATTTTCATGAAGGAAGATGTAATGGTTACCATAAGATAAACTAGGATCATATTAGGAAAAAGAATTTCTCCCAAAAAGAATAAGGATATCTCATGAGGGTAGAAGACCTATGACAGGGTCATTGGACAAGCACTAATCGAGTTGCTTTCGTAATGGTATGTCCTTAGGGAGATCTCAATCACGATACTATAGTGGAATGACTTCGTGACAAAATGAGTTTATGATTAATAGGCGAAAAGTTGGAACTTAATTATAAATCATTTGACCCCTAGTTGCATATGTCCAATCAATCCTTCTGCTGGCTCGTTGAAACCATAAATGAATTGCTAGTTAAATCAAATGAACATAAATGGATAGAAATGACAAGAGATAAATAAGAAACATTTGGAAATGAATGTGATTTTCTCTAAATGAAAATGAACTAGAAAATGAATTTATGGTTTTTTGAATTATTATTTAATTCACCAATTAAATAACTGAAGTTTGAAAATGGAAATAAATTAATTGGTCATAGTGAATCCATTGAAATATAGAAATATTAAATATATTTTCTCATAGATTCTTTTACGGTAAAGTCGTCGTGATTTTATCAGATTTAGAATTTGGTTGAGAAAATTATTTAATTGGGAAATTAATCTATTTAAATTAAATTAAGGCATTTATTTTGGAAAATAGAAAAATAAATATCGAGTTGGATTGAATTATAAAATACTGGGTTAAAAGTCTAGGAAGTACTTGTAATTGGACCCAATATGGGAGACGACCAAAAGCCCATCATGTTTAACGCTAGGGACGACAAACCCTAGTTTGTTAAACTAGGGTTTCTGCCCCACCTAATAAGTTAGACTAGGAGTTCGTCTTTCCATTAAAATAGACTTCTACAATTAAACAAGGGTTTCACCTCTTCTCCTTATAATAGATGGCACCGATAGAGATAAATACAAAACTTTGAGATATTGTTATTCTGCTCGAAAATAGTGAGAGTTTATTCTCTAAGTATTAATTATATATTTCGGAATAACAATTCTACATGTTGCTATTGAGAGAGAATTTTGCTTTTCCATTGAAAGTAATGGAAACTATTTTGGTTCTATGTTTGATTTGAATTCGTTCAAGCCCACACTCAAAGTAGATTGTGGTATAAGAATAGTGGAGAAGGTCGTTCGGTTGAAAGCCAAGAATAAAAAGGATTCGTCTAGCCGAAAACATAGGTGTAATTTTGGTAAAGGGTTTATTGTTATAAATATCACAAATTAGCTCGGTTTCTAAAATTTTATTTTTCCGCTATGCAAGAAAACCTTTTCAAACCGGAATTCTTTTCCAGCGGCCTTAAGGTGAACCCCATAACACAATTCAACATAAATTACAAAATAATTAAAATAAATAACATGGCAAAGTTAAAGTATAATAAAGAAAATTAAGCTTAGTAAAATGCATGTGTTTCTAACACGTGCATCAAGTAATTCCATATACAATTAAATCCATAACACCAAATTTCAAAACAAGTTTACTTCTCATTTCAGAGTAGAAACAAATATGCAAAGGTTACAAATTCAAATACTTCAAAGTCATATCTAAATTTCATTATCAAAAAACTTAATCCTATCAGACATTTATATTTTTTCCCAATGTAACCTTAGTAAAATAGAACTCGAACACACAAGAATCCACCAAACACCCCAGAGTTCATCCAAATGCAAAGCCCAAAGGCAACAGAGAACCCACACAAGTGCAAAACCTCCAAATAGACCAAGAAAGTCTCTAACAAGATTGTGTATATCCAATGGTCCAAACAGAATGCCTAACGAAGGGATCACACAATAAAACTGCAAATCAACTTTGAAACCATTCAAAAATACATATATGAGCCTAATTTGCATGCCAATTGTATCCTAAAGTTTCTACCAAGTTTACACGAGCACAATTTACATATTAATCAAAGGTTTATAATTAATTATCAAACAGGGAAGAGATTCATAATTTTTCATGTAAAGGACATTTTAGAACCAAACTGAAAGTGAAATATAATTTCTCACATTCACAAAAAAAAAGTCATGACTTCATAGAACCAAAGACTTTTATATCACATAAGCATTAACATTATTCCACATTTTCCATGTTAAAAACAATGTCATGATTAACATACAAATCATCTTACGAATTTTCCAATTATTTAAAGTATTAAAATTTTCTAATAAGCATGGAAACACAACTGAACACTTCATTTATATACATACCAAGCCAACATTCAAGTGAGTCATGTGTCTTTTATTTTTCAACACCTTTAACATATTCAAAAATATATTAACACACATATTGAAAAAGAAAGTATAGTAAGTTCCATAAGAACTTACCTTCAAATACACAAAATAGGGGAAGGCTCTTCTAATAGCCTTTACTCCTCTACTTTCATTTTTCCCTTACTAGAACCTCCTTTAACAAGGTCTTTCTCTTCACAAATCATACAAAACCCAAACCTTCAATGAGTGGGTGATAAAGATGATAATGAGAAATGGCTCAAATAAGGTGTTTACAATGTGGATTTGCAAGAAAGCGAAGAGAAAGAAGTGAGAGCTTGAAAAAATTTGAGAGTGGAAAGATTAAAGAATGGAAAAAAAAAGGTTTTTTTTTTCTTGGTTCTTGGGTGTGGTTGGTTGGTAAGGAAGAAAGGTACAAAATGGTCCTTTTTCAAGTTATTTGTTACTTTAAAATACCCAAAAGGTGGGTCAAAAATTCAAAGTCTCATTTTATGAGTCCATTATTTATTTCCAATATAAAAATGGGCAAATATGTTAAATGACAAAAATGCCCTCAAGGATAGAGTTATCATTTTGCCTCTCAACTCGTATTTTTACCCAATTGGATTCAAACTCTAAAAATAACTTAGAATGCTAACACATGACTTTCAAAAGTTGAACAAATCTAGAGATGTCAAATTTTCGTATCAGATTACAGATAGAATTCTCAAAAAATAAACATATGGTAAAATAACAAAATTTGAGGCATTGTACAGAAAAATGGTAAATGACACTACAACCACAATTAAAGGAGTATACACCTAGCACTTTTAATTTTTAAAGCTTTGATTGCCTGACAAATCTCTTGATATACTATAGCTACAACAATTGAACCCCAGCTAAGTCAGCTAGCTTCTTTTAAGTCATTTAGTTGTAAGAGTCACCTCAAATGTGCCTTATTTTGAGATTTATTTGGCATTAGAAGACCCCTGATTATCCTCAATATAAATGTTTGTGTGAATTGTTGCTTCTCCACCTCCTTAGAAGATTCATCAAAAGGTTTGAAATGAATTTCTAGTCATGTTATATATATTCAATCACCACTAAACTTGTCTAGTACCTCTCCTAGTAGTTGTTGGAAGTGCGCTAGATCCGTAACAGTTGCCCCATGAATTGATAGACTGAGTTTTAATACCACATGTAACACCCTTCGCCCGACTCAGTCATCGAGTCTAAGCTATAGGATACTACATTCGTTGTCAAAGCAACTACAACTAATTTTAACATAATTTCTGTCAATAAAACACTTATATTTATCAATATGATGCTTACATTATTATAGCATAACATATAATCTAATTTTGGGTTTATTTAAGCTTCTAAAAGCTCTTTTGATAACCTGAGAATAGTCTACTACAAGTTCATATCCTTTTTCAACTAGTTTCACGACATCCATGAGGTAGTGTTGTGACTCTATAGACAGAATACAACAATTACAATCCCTTTTGGATTCAACCTACCATTTCACATCATATGCAAACTTTCATACCATTGACAATCATTACAATGAAATTTCATACCAATTTCATCAAACCATCATATCATGTCAAACCATACTAAATTAGTCTTATCACACTTTGAAATCAAGTATTCAATATGGGACCAAACACATGTTTAACATCTAGGCATATTCAAGCCGTTTATCAATCTTAACATACCAAGTTACTTCACTTTGCAAGATTTAATGTATAAGCTATATGCAAGCTTGAAATCATAAATCCAAATGGCATCACACATGATCAAAACTAAACAAAAACTAGGCCATATATCAAGCTTAACATAAAACTAAACCTTAGCCATAATTACAATAAAACTAAACCTTAGCCATAATTACAACATTGACATTTACAAGTAGAGATGAACATTTACAAAATAAGGACCCTATATACATACCACAATATTTGACTCAAAATTAACATAATTGTATAGTCTTGTTGATTGTAATCTGCACTTATATAGCTTGGTGAGCTCCATAAGACAGGGATCTGCAAGTAGAAAAATAATGATAGGTAAGCATTCAATGCTTAGTTAGTTCAAATGGAACTTTGCTCATAGATGAGAGTTCTACTACCAAAAGGATTTGGCATACTTTTGGGTAAATCTTGACTTGTAATGTCATGACAAAATGCATAATAAGCATAAGTATACAAATATGTTAAGAAGTATAGCATGTCCAAAATATCACCAACTCATTCTAATACATACAAGATTATCATAACTTCATATATTGTCATCAATTCACAAGTTTATACCATTTCCATTTAAATCACATAGCACAATAGCTTACCAAATTCAGTTCAATTCATTTTCCAAATTCAAAGTTTAATTTTAATGCTTCACCTAATGGAACCCTAGTAAAATGGACTTAGGTACGTGGGTGAACTACACCAAACTAAGATAGCTTGTATAAGCATAAATTACACCATACCAAGGCACCAAAGTGCAAAGCTTGTAGGCATCAAGTGTTTAAACATTTTCAATTACATCCTTCCACCATGCTAGGGTCTCTATAGAGACAAAGAATACTCAATCATCCACAACAGATGTTGGATCCTGAATAACATGTCATAATCATCATATCATCAACTATCCTGTACTCAAGCGTGCATATGACCTATTGGCATACCAATTGTATCCTAACATTTTAATAAGTTCACATAGGCATCACCAATTCATATTTGCATATTCATGAGCTTTCATATTATGTTATTCTATTAAATTATTCATCGATTATTCTATTGCCAAGTTCTAATAACCCAACACTTAGCCCTTAAGATTTAAGCTAAGACTCTATTCCTCTTTCATATTGATGTTCACAACAAAGGAAACTAGGTTAGTTAAAAAATCGGCATGTGTGAACCTAGTTCTAGTATGTTTATGTATGAGTTTTAATATGCTTTGACTATTAGTAACTTGTGTATGTTTCTGAAATTGCAAACCTAACAAAACCATCTACAAGTAAAGACAAGGAAAAGGCAAACCATAATGTTAACCAAGAGCTTAGGGTTTTAACTTAAGTTTTGATAGTAAGCATTCTTTAAAACTTTATTTTTGTAATTGTGTTTTAAAGTATGTGTTTTCATGAACAGTGGTACGCGAGCTCTTTATTACGAGCTTCTTATGAATTGCGAGCTTTATGTTTTATGTAAAATTTTTTACATGATAATCTCTTGAATCTATTGGATATAATGTCATGAAATTGGATAGTGAGTACTCACCTATATGTTTTATGTTTTAGGCGTTCAGGCCTTGGGACAGGTTGGAGAGATAAGGGAATGTTTAGCTTAGTTCCATTCAATGGGACATGTTAGTGTGTTGGAGAGTACTTAGATTTGTGCTGCACTTACGGGACATATTAAGACTCTTTGAGTCATTCTAAGGCGTTATAAGGAGATCCTCTTATCCAATAGGAAAGAACAAGTGAACAAGTTTATGTTTTTTCAAAAATAATATTTATAGTTTAAAGCTATATGATAGTAAGTACTGGCAAACTAGGCTTCGTGTAAGAATGGAGAACCCAATTCGCCAGTTTAGAAATTTTTCCATAGCCTTTATTTAACTTATGATTTGTGCATGCTTTGTGGTTATTCGTTCCTGTATATTCACTAAGTTTGCAAGAACTCACACACTCCTTTCTAAACACTACAGATAGTTAGATAGTAGGGTGAGCAGTGATGAGACGAGTGATCTAGGCGAAACAAGAGTACTAAAAAGGTGGAACAAGCAAACCCTAAATTAAAAGCAATATGGGATCTTGTTTTGGGCTAGAGATATCTTTTTGATGACTTCAATGATAGTCTTAGGACTTAGTATTTATTATGTTTTCTTTTGTTTTCCTTTATGTTTATACTTGCAAATCTATATGCTTTACAAACAACAAAAATTTTAAGTAAATGAATATATATATAATACAAGTCTGTAATGATGTTCTCTTAAATAATAAAGCTCATTTGTACTTTTTAAAATCTTAAGTAAATGAATATATATCATACAAGTCTGTAATGATGTTCTCTTAAATAGCAAAGCTTATTAGTACTTTTTAAACATAGTATTCACCTTAACCAATATCATGAAATGGAACAAATTGACTAACTCATAAGGAGTTCATCAAAGCTACTACGAAGTGACAGGGTATGAACCTTATCCATTGGCGAACTGCTTCCAGCAAAGCCTTATTAATCTATAAATAGATAACATTAAAAAAACCCCTGCAAAACGTATCTAATCACATAGAAGTTGATCACGAACTTACCCTATCCTATGAAACTGTTATGTGTGTGGTGCCTATTCACTTGACCAACCTTGTCAAGGAGACTTAGAGCACTTAACAAAATAATTATGCGAACCTCATGAGAACTGTTAAGCGAACCCTAGAAGAACTGTCAAGTGAACACTTAGTAGATAATGTGTGAGGCCTTACTTATTTTTCTTGCAAACACTTTCATATTATGTATGCAAAGTCTTCCTTATATACATATATGCAAACCCTAATTGTATGTAAGTTGTACTGTAAGAAAGTTGTACTTATGTGATATTCTACTGCACTTTAATAACTTAAACATATTATTATGTTTTTTACTTTTGTGTTTTGGAGGTAAGGTTAGGTTAGGTGTCAATAGAGAGTCACTTAGGTGGCTATTGTTGCGTTCCATAGCTTAAGTTTGGCGACCAAACCAAGTATGGGGGGGTTACACATTAAGAATAAATACCCTCTACACAAAATTGAAGATCTATTTGATCAATTAGGTGGTGCTAAGGCTTTCTCTAAAATTGATCTCCACTCTAGCTATTATTAATTGATGATAAAAGGTGATGATATTCCCAATACTGTTTTTCGAACCCGCTATGGACACTATGAATTTCTGGTAATCCCATACAAATTAACTAATGTGTCGGTGGTATTCATGGACTTGATGAATTAGGTATTTTAGCCTTAAGTAGACAAGTTTGTAGTAGTGTTTATTGATGACATACTGGTCTACTCAAGGAGCGAAGTAGAGCATGTGAATCATTTGAAGGTGGTATTGAACACTTTACGTGAGAATCGACTATACGCTAATTTCAACAAGTGTGAGTTTTGGCTGAGAGAAAAAAATTTTCTAGGCCATGTTATCTCCACAGATGGAACCAAGTTGGATCTTGATAAAGACAAAGTTGTTGTGGAGTGGAAGTTGCCAAGTAATGTCACGGAAGTGCATAACTTTTTGGGATTGGCAAGGTATTATAGAATAATTGTAAAGGGTTTTTGAATGATAGTTACACCTATAACTTGACTTCTATGAAAGAATAAGAAATTTGTATGGTTTGAAGCTTGTCAACGAAGTTTTGATAAATTAAAGTTTTGTCTTAACTGAAGCAGTTATCTTATCCCAGCTTGTGCCTGGGATCGAGTATGTAGTATATATAGATGCTTCACTTAATGGTCTTGTTTGTATACTTATATAGATGGGAAGATGATAGCTATGCATCTCGTCAACTCAATCCAAATGAAAGAAATTACCCTACCCATGATCTTGAATTGGCCAAAGCTGTATTGGTATTAAAGATTTGGATACATTACTTGTATGGGGAGAAGTGTTGTATTTTCACGAGCCATAAGAGCTTAAAGTATCTTATTTCTCAGAAGGAGTTAAATTTATGAAAACATCGTTAGATAGAGCTGCTGGAAAAATATGATTTGAAAATTGAATATCATCTAGGAAAGGCAAACGTGGTAACTAATGGTTTAAGTAGAAAATCAATGTGGCTTTAGCATCCTTAAGAGCTTAGATTAATTTAGAAAGGGACAAATCCTTCTTGGCAACCCACCTACCTCCAATAGATTGTTAAGTTTCATTTAGAATATCAAAAGTGTAAAGAGTGGATAAATTGTATCGGATCGGAAGACGCAAAAAAATTTAGTCTCGGCAAAAATGGTAAGTTACACTACATAGGGAGGTTGTATGTTCCTGAAAAAAGAAACCTCAGGTAGAAAATCTTAAAGGAAACTCATCTAGGATTGTTTCCACTCCATCTAAGAAACGTCAAAATGTATCGAGATCTCCGGGAACTATTTTGGTGGCTCGAAATAAAGTGGGAAATATCAAAGTTTGTTACACGATGTTTAGCTTGTCAGCGAATAATGGTTAAGCATCAAGTTTTGTCTGGAACGTTATATCCCTTAGAGATACCAGAATAGAAGTGGAAGAAGATTTCAATGGATTTTATTTCTAGCTCACTGCCCACTACCTCAAGGAAGGATGCTATTTTGGTGATTATGGATAGATTCACCAAATCAACTCATTTTATTGCAATCCACAAAGACTATTTCTTTGAGAAACTGGCAGAGCTTTATATTTCTAAAATAGTACTGCAATAGTCTGATTTTCACCCTAGTCAGAATAGTGGTTTGGGACCACAAATTCGAGTCCAAAAAATATTTTAATATAATTTTCTATGTTTTTTATATGTGAATTTATGTCTGTGAAATTTCTATGATTTAATTTGTCTGTTTCTGTGCTTAATTATGAAAAAGGATTAAATCGCGTAAAGTGTAAAAGTTGAGTGCTAGATGTTAAAGCGCCTATTTGGGCTTGGCTTTTAAAATAAGGGTCCTTACATGTCAAAAATACTATTGATATAGTAAGTGGACAATTTTGGACATGTGTTAGGTGAATGGATAATTTTATAACAAAGGGCAAAATTGGAAAAATGATTATTAAAGTTATAATAATAAAATGAAAACATGAAAGTGGCCATACTTTCACCTTGTTCAGCCAAAATTAAGAGAAAGAAGAAGCCATTGAAGCTTCAAAGTATTCGTCCATTGCATGAGAGAATAAGTTAGTCCATTTTGCTCGGTTTTTGATAATTTCTACGTTTCTGTGATCGTTGCTTCATGTTCTTCAAAACCCATGTCTAAATTTCTATTTTTTTGAAGATTATGAAATGTGCCATTGATGATTATATGAGCTTTGTGATGTTTTTATATGGATTATGAAAGATATGTGTGAGATTATTAAGCTTTGTTTTAAATTTTGATGAAATAGAGCTAATTGAGCTAAATTGTGAAAATGAGGTTTTGAATGACTAAATTGTGAATTAAATATGTTATTTGGGCTTGTATGGAAGCCATGTATATTCGGCCAAGCTATAGTCTTAGTGAATTTCGCATATTGGTGATTTGTGAGAAATGGACTAAATTGTCAAAGTGTGAAAATGTAAGGGCTAAAATGTAAAGTGCCCTAAATATATGTATATGGATTAAATTGAATGACATGAATGATTGAATGGTTGAATTCGTATTGTATTAGATCAAGAATAAAGAAAATCGGACTTAGATCAAGGGAAGTCCAAAATAGTTGAATAGTCGACACGTTTTATCCGAAATTCGTACGAGGTAAGTCAAATTACAATTACGTGTTAAATTGACTAAATTCTGCACATATAAACGATAATCTGTATTGGATGGCCTTGAAAGCCTGATGAATGAACTCTAAGTAAATTTTGATAATATGTTAGTATCTGAAAAGTATCTATATGCTTCCAAAGGAACATTGACTTCGATCTGAAATATTGTGTAAGACCGTGTCTGGGACACAGGCTTCGATTTGAGATTTACGTGTAAGACCATGTCTGGGACATCGGAATCGTATCTGATTTCATGTAAGACCCTGTCTGGGATAGAGGCATCGATATTGAATTACATGTAAGACCACGTTTGGGACGTTGGCATTGTACTTGCTTATAAGTATCTATATCGCTTCGGAATCATCTGATGATAGCATATGAAATATGAGAATGAGTATATGAAATGTATAACCTATGCAGGTACGTTTGTATTGTACTAAATTTCTGAATATGAAAGACTCTGTCTCTATGAAATATGTATGGAAGTTGGAAATGAAGCATGATATATATGCAATAAAGGAGCATGGTTAAGCTTATGATTTATTCTATGAAATGGTTATGAATCTTTATGGTTAAATTGTACTTGTATGCTTTAGTAATTAGACCAATTGTAATTGGCTTACTAAGCTCTTTGTATCTTACTCTGTGTGATTACTGTCTGTTTTACAGTTATCGTAGCTACTGAAGGCTCGGGGATAGTCGAGGATCGTCACCATACTATCGATCTCATTTTGGTACTTTTGAAAGTGTAAATACTTTTAAGTATGGCATGTATAGGCTAGAATATCCATGTATTAAGTTTTGAATCGTATATATGTTGAGCTATGAGAGTTGGCTAGAAAATGGTATGTGTGTGTTAAGATTTGGTATGGTTAGGAATGGGTTGTTGAATGATGATGATATGGTTGTAATGAAGCATGTTTTGAGCATGAAATTGGCTAAAAATTTGTTGTATGAATGTTGCTTAGCATTGCTAGTAGGAATGACCCAAAAAGGGGTGGCAAATTGGCTTAAACCAACCCGACATTATGCCACACGGTTAGAGGCCACAGGCGTGCCGGGTGGCCGTGTTAGTTTGGCAGTAACCTATTAAAATTTGCACGATTAGGGAACATGGGCGTGTCATAAGGTCATGGGCCAAAGTCAGTAGCTAGCTAAGTATCACACGACCATAGTACACGGGCGTGCCTATTGGCCATGTAAAAAAGTTAGTATATGACCTATTTTTTGGACGGCTGGTTCACATGGGCGTGTCTAGTACCCGTGTGTGACACACGGCCTAGTCATACGGGCATGTGAATTTGACAGTTTTGAAATATTTGGTTAAGTTCTGAAAATTCTGAATAGGTTCGGTTTAGTTCTGACCTTTCATTAAATGTATGTTTTAGGTCTCGTAGACTATATTTGGAGATGATTGTTTATGAAATGATGTTAAATAATATCTGTAATTCTGAATTGGTCCGAAATGTTCTGTTTGTCTGGTAATGCCTCGTAACCCTAATTCGATGCCGATTACGGGTTAGGGGTGTTACATTTTTTTGGTATCAGAGCTATGGTTTAGTCGGTTCTAGAACTACCACAGCGTTTGTGATTCTAGCTATACATGCCATATATCTGAATCTGTGATAGTGTGATGACTCCTGATATTGAAATGTGCTTTTATATAGCAAATGGGTCCCGATAGAGCTGTAGCTGACGATGTTGAAAGCAATGCGCCTACTCTCGTGCAGGGGACAGTGCAAGATAATTCCTGACCGGCTATGAGTAGCCGTGATAGCGAGGCTAAGCAAGCCTTCTATCAGTTGATGAACGATTGGTTCACTCAATATATTAGAACCAATTCGGCTGTACAACAACCTCCACCCCCAGTTAATCCTCCCCAAACTTTGGATATGCCACGAGTGAATCCAGTACAATTGAATAGACCACCAGTTGACAAGATTAGAAAATATGGAGCTAAAGAATTTCGAGATACAACAAGTGATGATGCTGAAAAAGCCGAATTCTGGTTAGAGACTACAATAAGAGTGTTTGCTGAGCTGTCTTTGAGTTCCGAAGAATGTATAAAATATGTTGTTTCTCTCTTGAGAGATACTGCATATCATTGGTGGAAAACTTTGACATCTGTAGTTCTGAGTGAATGAGTTACATGGGATTTCTTCCAAGCTGAATTCCGGAAGAAATATATCAGCCAAAGATTCATTGATCAGAAATGCAAAGAGTTTCTTGAACTTAAACAAAGTTGTATGTTTGTTACAGAATACGAGCGGAAATTTGTAAGGTTGAGTTAGTATGCCCGTGAATGTGTATCTTCGGAAGCAATAATGTGAAAGAGATTTGAAGACGGCTTGAATGAAGATATTCGCTTGTTAGTTGGAATTTTGAAAATCAAAGAATTTTTGGTGCTTGTTGAACGAGCATGTAAAGCGGAGGATCTTGGGAAAGAGAAAAGAAAGGCTGAGTTTGAAGCTAGAGATGTACGAAAGAGATCATCAGGTAAATCATTTCAATCTGGATCCAAAAAGTTTAGAGATGATGACAGCCGTTCAAAGGCTAGTGTAACGCCTCGATTCTTGCACCTGGAAGTAATAGGCCTTGAGTCTGGGTTCGGGTAGAAGACAGCCCGAATAATTTGGATGTTATTATTATTTTTATTATTATTATTTTGTAGGTTTAATGCAGCAATTAAATAAATTACGAAGGATTATGGTTTGGGAAAAAGGTTCAGGGCTCGACCCATAGCTTTAGCAAAATTCTTAAATTTTGCCTCTTAAGGAAATCTGGGCAGTAGGCTTTATTAATAAATTGGGCTGAGTTTTAGCACAAGCAGACATCTGGCCCAGTGGCTAAGGACGCTAGGAGGGCGTGGGAGGTGCCTGGGTTCAAGGCACGGCGTGCATAAATGGTTGTTTTTTTACAACCAAGGATTACCGCAAGGAGGCCTTATAAATATCTCGGGAGGAAAGGTGACACAAAAGAGGCACATGGTCAAGTGGCAAGGAGGTGTTAAGAGTGTGCATGTGGTTAGGGGTTCGAGTCTGGTAAGTAGTGATATTTTGTTTTATTTTTAAACGAACCGGGACTGCTGCAGATAAGTCCTAAAGTTAATTGTGAGTAGATTATATCATGAGAAGAGCCTCAGTGCAGTGGCAGCAACGTCCTAGGCCTGCCGGGAGGTTATGAGTTCGATTCCAGGGGAAGGCGAATTATGTTTTATTTTTAAACGGGCCAGAACTGAAGCGGTTTAAAGGTTAAAATTATTTGTGACCATATAATAGTAAAGGAAGAATCGTGGTGCGGTGGCCAGTAGCTCGGGCGAAAGCGCAAGGGCGCAAGGCAGACGGAGGTCTGGGGTTCGAGCCTCATCTCGAGCACATAAGGTTGGGAATTTTTATTGCACGCGTGGGGAAAGAGTTAGGGTCTGATCAGGACTCTTGATAGCATGCTGAAGCGGTGCAAGCGGTGGGCTGATCGGTTAGGAGTTTGAATGAAATTCAAATAGTGAAATTGGCCAAAAATCAAGGACCAATTCGGGGAAATGGAATTTAGGAAGAATTCCTATGCCGATATACACTCATTCAGCCATAGCTAATAAGTGCCATATATCTTTGGCCTTTGAGATTTATTTTTTTCTTTTTTCTTTTTGGGTAGGGGGTGCCGTTTTTGACAATTCTTTTCTCTTCTTCTTTTCTGCTCTCTTCATCTATTTTCTCTTTTTCTTCTTTTCCTCTATAGCCGAATCTTTCTATCATTCTACTCAACTCCACTTCTTTACCATTTGTTTCTAAGCCTTATAGCCGATAGCCATAAAAGTCGAAATCCTGAAAGCCTGTTTTTCTTCTGTACCGATTTCTCCTAGCCAAACCCTCTGATTCTTCTCCATCTTTTGGCCGATTTTCTCATCCTCTGAACCCCAAAGTCCTGTCGACAAAACCACTACAAAACCCTCATATTTCATCTTTCTCTTCACTATTTCAAAAAAGCTGAAAACCTCATAGTCTTAGGGGCATAGCCGAATCTTTAGACCTTTAAAGATTTGATTTCTGCTAACATTTGAGGGGTTAGATCTGCATCAGAATTGAATAGGAACTAAAGTGGAATCGTTGACTGAAGGAACCGGTGGTAAGTTTTCGAATCTATTCTTTATTTCGGGTTTTAGAAAAGCCAAACCCCTAAAGGCTTAGGGAGGCTATCGATTGGGCCCTATGGCTCTTAGGGTTGTGACAATTGTTTTATTGTGATGATAGTGTGATCTAGAGGCTGCTGATCGGAGGCTTGGACAAGTGGAATGACTGGATCTAAACCTAGTCGATAGATTCGGGAAAGGGTAGGATCTTTAGTGCCTAAAGTGTTGATGGCCAACTTTTGGGTAAGGAGTTTTGTATACAAGTTGTTATGGATTCGTAGTTAACATATTGGTAACTGACTGTAGGCAACTGGTGTGTGTGGAACTCGTCAGCGTTTCGTCACAAACAGGTGTGTAAACGACACTCACTCATAGACTAGATCGGCAAAAGCCGAAAAGCTGAAATGCCGAAAAGCCGGTATTTTGGGACTTGCAAGAGTGCGAGCGCTCGTGAGATGGTTTGAATTGCTATTCCTGGTAATCTCAAGTGATAGGATTGCAAAGTGCGCAATTTCGTGCACTTCGGTATATTTGGGCTTAATGGGCCAAAAACGGGATAATAGGCCACTGGCCCCAAATCGGTAAGAACGCTCGGTAAGTGTTTCTGTTGATGCGATAATGGCTGTAGTATGTATGTAAACCCTAAAATAGGTAAATTTACTAAAATACCCTAAGTATGAAAATTACCATTATACCCCTATGTGCAAAATGACCATTATACCCTTAAGGTTGATTTTGACTGAAATGCATGATATTCTGATTCTGTTTGTTGTATGCCATGAAATGTATATCTGTTGCATGGGATATGGGTTATAATGATGGAGGAAGCGTTCTGGTGGCTCTGCCACAAATATCTGTTTCTGGTGGCTCTGCCACAAATATCTGTTTCTGGTGGCCCTGCCACAATTATCTGTATCTGGTGACTCTGTCACAATATCTGTTCTGGCAGCCATGCTGCATACTTGTGAGGTGTAGACGGATGGGCGGGTCAAGTAGTCTCCCCACATGGTGTAAGGTTGGCACGGGGGTGTATACGGATGGATATGGGTTGGGTTTTCTGCATGCTTGATATACCTGTTCTATTTCTGTTAGAGACCTATGGGCTTCATTCTGAATTCTGTATAGGGCTAAGGCCCAACTTAATATGTTTATGTGGTTTGAATTGATCTGGACTATGGTTGGGTTAATTTACACACTGAGTTTCCCCAAACTCACCCCTTAATTTTATCCATGCAGGTAACCCCCAACCATAGTGGACTCGAAGCTGTGAGGGATTCGGAGTGGCCACACGTACTGAAAACTTGATTTTCTTCTCATAATTTAATTAGTTTTCATTTACTTTTATGATTTGGGTTTTAAGTTGTAATAAGGCCGCTTTAATGATTTTAAATGGTTTTAATATGTTTTACTAGAATAGGTATGATATTATCTTAATCGCTGAAACTGATTAGTTTTAGGGCGCATTTTCAAAAACAGTAATTGATTTTAAAATATTAGGACAACAAAGCAAAACTTCCGTAACGAATACGTTTTTCCAAAATTAATCATTTTTTCTTAAACTAGACTTAATTGAATTGGTTTCCTAAGAACGTGCACTAAGTTAAGGTGTGGCAATGGTGGTGTGCATGTCTAGGATTGGATCCGAAGGGAGCTTGATACTTAAGAAGTCTGATGGACTCACCTCCTCTTTTCCGGTTTCCTACCTGGTGCTCAGCTTCCATTCACTTTAACCTATAACGAAAATACTCTCTAAATGCTAAGAAAGATTTTAGATAAAACATGAGTTTTTCAGTAACGCTTCAACTTGACAAACTGGATTCAGCCGTAATGTCTAGGCCGGATTTGGGGTGTTACAGCTAGTGCGAGATATCTGAATAGAGATCGTGTTAGATCAAAATAAAATTACAAATATTCAGCCACGTCTGTTGCTAGTATTGATAATGCAAAGAATGAAAGGCCTGAATGTGAGCAATGTGGAAGACGACACTTTGGTGAATGTTGGAGAAAAAGTAATAATCGAGCTTGTTATAGTTGTGGTTCAAGAAACCATTTTATTAAAGACTGCCCAGATTTAGCTGGAAAAGATAATGTTTAGAATCCGAGACAAAGTGGTAATGTCTCTCGTGGTAGACCTCCCAGAAATACAAGAAATGTAAGCGGTAGTCAAAGAGGAACGAAAGACACAGTTGTTAGATCTAAGGCTCGTGCACCTGCTAGAGCGTATGCTATTCGAGCTCATGAGGAAGCTTCATCGCCAGATGTGATTACGGGTACATTTACTCTCTATGATACTTATCTGATTGCTTTGATAGATCCTGGATCAACACATTTGTATATATGTATGAACTTAGTGAACAGTAAGACTTTGTCTGTAGAGTCTATTGAATTTGTAATTAGAGTATCAAACCCCCTAGGCAGATTTGTCTTGGTTGATAAAGTCTGCAGGAATTGTTCTGTAACAGCCCAAAATTGACCCTAGTCGGGAAGTGGTTTCGGGACCACAAAACCGAGTCATAAAAATAATTAATTTCCATATTCTATGCTTATTATGTGTGTACATGAGTATGTGGAAGTTTCATTCTCCAATTTTGCCAATTGCATGAGAAATTATTAAATAGGGATCGATATGAGACATGGTGAAAATATGATAGGCTAATTTAAAATGGTCTATTAATGCATGCTGTGAAAATGATGGGTTTGCATGTCAAATTACCCAAAATTTGAGCTAGTGGTTGGCCATGCTATGGGTGGAAACATGTTGGGAACATGTTGGCCTAGTGAAGTATGTAGGAAAAAAATAAAATAAGGAGTATGGGTAATAAAGAAAGGAAAAACAAAAAAATGAGTGGTTGTTTCCCCCCCATTGCCGTGAGCTAAAGAAAGGAAAAGAAAAACTTGTTCATCCTTTTTCATCCTCTTTTGACCGAAAATTCTAAGGGAGGAGGAAGGAGTTCTTGCTTCATGTTTGGTTTGGAAGAGAATTAGGAGGAAGTTTGGCCATGCATGTAACTAGATTGAGGTATGTTTGATATTATTCTTTGAGATTCATGTATATTTTAAGTTGTAAGTTTGAAATCTACCTAGCCATGGTTCAAACTTTGTTAAATGATGGAGGTGATATTCGGCCATGCATGTTACATTCTTGGTTGGTATTTTGATGTTTGATGTTGTGGTGATGAGGCATTAAGATGAGTTAAGATTCGGCCTAAGTGGAGTTTGTGTTAATGCCATTGCATGCTAAATATGAAGCTTGTTAATGATGCATGTGATGGTGGATTGATGATTCTTGAATCTCTTTTTTTTTAGCATTTTTGAGTGAGCACATATGTGCATTGGTTGCTAGATAGGGAAGAATCGGCTAGCAAGTTGTGTGCTAAGGCCGAATATAATTTTTGTAGGTTAATGAGTAATGCATGTGCTAAATTGATGGAAAGGGAGAGGATGCTTTACTAGTGTATAAATGATATAAAGATTTTAGAAATTATTTTTTGGTTAGGTGTATGTATGATTAGGTATATTCGGCCATATGAGTAAATATATAGATGATGTTAAAATTGATTATGTATAATGGGCCATATAGGGTACACATTGTGATATTAACTTTGATTCTCTATAATTGATCAAGTGGGTGATTAGTAAGGGTGATTGCCGAATATACTAACATACATATATGCATGTGTAATTGGATTGTAAATATTTAGCAAGGCGGTTAAACTAGTTGATTTATTGATTAAGCTCAAGGAGTTAAAGGAGGAGAATCGAGCAAAGGCAAAGAAAAGATCATCGAGTAGCCGAGTTGGAACCATCTTACCCAACACAAGTAAGTCATTAAGCATATCTTTGGTATTGATTTAAAGGATCGTAATACCTATACCATTGTGTTTAATGAGATGAAATGTATACAAATGTATATGTAAGTAGAGATGAAATTTGTCGAATGTAAAAAGGAAGTGAAGCCTATTGAGTGGCTGGTTTTCGGCACTAAGTGTGCGGGCAATAAGTGTTCACGGTCATGAGATTGGCACTAAGTGTGCGGGTTTAAATTGTACAGCACTAAGTGTGCGAGTTTAAAGTACATGGCACTAAGTGTGCGCAGTTGATTATTAAGCACTATGTGTGCGAACCCAATATATATTTTCTATAAATTATTTACATTAAGGGTGCGACTTTACCGAGTCGATTTTGGACAGCGGAAAAGGTAAGTGTGCGAACTTGAAATGCATGGCACTAAGTGTGTGAGTTTAAAGTGCATGGCACTAAGTGTGCGCGGTTGATTATTAAGCACTATGTGTGCGAACCCAATATATATTTTCTATAAATTATTTACATTAAGGGTGCGACTTTACCGAGTCGATTTTGGACAGCGGAAAAGGTAAGTGTGCGAACTTGAAATGCATGGCACTAAGTGTGTGAGTTTAAAGTACATGGCACTAAGTGTGCGCGGTTGATTATTAAGCACTATGTGTGCGAACCCAATATATATTTTCTATAAATTATTTACATGAAGGGTGCGACTTTACCGAGTCAATTTTGGACAGCGGAAAAGGTAAGTACCTTGAGTTCATGGCTAATAGGCGCTATGTTTATATTTGGAGTTGAGCTTGGTAAGTTTTGAACCTATGTGACGAGTATAGTTGAAGTCACGTACATAAGGTTCATTGTGGAATAGGTGAAAGTTCGTTTAATTGTATGATTATAACGAAAATAAAATGATGTATGAAAGGCCAATGTAGGACTTGGTATGAGATTGAACCATAGGGTTTAAGGAACTATGGTATAGTTTGGTATGGATGGAGTACTTAACCTCATTTCATTGTTTCCTGTTGTGATAATTTTATTAATGGATGGTTGTGGAATGCTTATGGCTTACTGAGTTATATACTCATTCGGTGTTTGCTTGTCACCTATTCTAGGTTTCTTGGACTCGTCTCTTTTTGCGTGATCGTGCCGTCGTCGAAGTCATCACACCGGCTAGCAACCTTTGGCATTTTCTTCTTAGTTGGTCTAAGAGAACATTTCGGCATGTATAGGCTAATATGTTTTGTTGAAATTTGGTATGTAAACTTTTAGCCATGCGAAAATGGCATAATGTTCGGTTGAATTTGGTTCTAATGTTGGGTCGTAAGTCTTGGTAATACGATTTTTATGCCATATGTCATGGTTGATTATTTTGGTGTTAAAATTCATGATATGGCAATAGTGTAGTAGGGGGATGTTTGACAATGATTAGCTTTTGGCATGGCTAGTCATGATCATAATTTGTGATATGTATGACGAATTACTAGTTAGATCAAGGAGAAATCACGAAATGGGCATAGTTGCTTTCATAACAGATGCTGGCAGCAGCAGTGATGTGAGATTGAAAAATCACTAAAAATAGTAGGAGTGGAATTAATTGATGAATAAATTATGTATTCGAAGCTCGATGAGTCTATTTTCATATAGAAGCAACGAAAAGATCATATGGACAGTATGTTAAGAGATATTCAGGTTCTCGTGAGACAGGGCCAGAACGGTTTCTGGATTCCCTGTTCCGACTTTGGAAATTCATTATAAATTAACCAGAGACAATTAGGAGTCATACCATATATGGATAGATTCCTCTCTGAGTCTAGTTTCTATAGAAACAAACGGCATCAGTATTGAAGCTCTGTGCAGGGAGATATCCAGGTCGTAATGTGGAAAGGTCAGTGTAGTTGATCCCTGTAAGATGGGATATTTTGACTAATAAACTGTACTAATTGGCCCTACCAAAAATTCTAGAAAAAAATATGTAGATGGGCATATGAGTCTAGTTTCAGGGAAAAATCACAAAACTGATTTTCGAGTTGTGAAACTCAAGATATGATTTTTAAAGCGACTAGTACGCAGATTGGCAGTGTCTGAGAAATATTTTTATAAAGGGTTTAAAGTCTGTTAACACCTCGTGTTCGACTCCGGTGTCGGTCTCGGGTTCGGGGTGTTACATTTGATTGGTATCAGAGCTATGGTTTAGTCGGTTCTAGGACTACCATAGCACGTATGAGTCTAGCTATACATGCCGAATGTTAATGTTTAACTGTGTGATGACTTCTGACGGTTAAAATTTATGTTTTGATTAGTAAATGGATCCCGATGTAGAGAGAACCTTCGCGGATGACATTGAAAGTGTAGCGGCTGCTCCTGCACAAGGGACACCGCCTGTTGAACCTCAGTCATCTGCGAATAATCAAGGTGAGGGGGCTAAACAAGCCTTCTTTACCATGATGAATGAGTGGGTCGCGCAGTATGCCCGAACCAATCCGGCTGTCCAACAATTCCCGAATTTGAATAATCCACCCCCGGAGCCAGTAATGCCATCAGTTACTGATCCTGTGAGGCTGAGTAAGCCACCTGTAGACTTGATTAGGAAGCGCGGGGCTGAGGAGTTCAGGGCCATAGTTACTGATGATGCTGAAAGGGCGGAGTTCTGGCTTGATAACACCATTCGGGTGTTTGATGAACTGTCATGCACACCCGATGAATGTCTAAAGTGTGCTATATCCTTGTTGTGGGACTCAGCCTACTATTGGTGGAGGACCCTGATTTCCATAGTCCCAAACGAACGAGTAACTTGGGACTTCTTTCAGACGGAATTTCGAAAGAAATATATTAGTCAACGGTTCATTGATCAAAAGCGTAAGGAATTCTTGGAACTCAAGCAAGGCCGTATGACAGTATCTGAATACGAACATGAATTCGTAATATGCCCGGGAGTGTGTAGCTGATGAGGTTGCTATGTGCAAAAGATTCGAAGAAGGATTGAATGAAGATTTAAAGCTACTAATGGGTATTTTGGAAATAAAAGAATTCGTAACACTAGTCGAACGAGCCTGCAAGGCGGAAGAACTTGGAAAGGAGAAGAAGAAGGATGAATTTGAAGCTAGAGACTATCGTAAAAGATCGACGGGTAAAGCTCCGTTCTCAGCCGTAAAGAAGTTTAGGGAGGACACTAATAAGTCGAGGACGACTGCGGGAATTTCCATCAGAGCAAGACCATCGACGGACTCCCGAGCTACTTCGGTAGCTAGTGTGGGCAATAATCGTCTAGAGAAACCTGAATGTCCCCAATGTGGAAGACGACACATAGGTGAATGTTGGGGTAAGTCTATTAACAGGGCCTGTTACGGATGCGGTTCGAAGGACCACTTCATTAGAGATTGCACGGAGCTTGATGAGAAGAATAAGATTCAAGGTGCAAGACCTAGTGGAGTGACAACTAGAGGTAGACCACCGAGAATTTTAGGAGGTAGGGGTGGTAGTCAGAGAGGGGCCTCTGATACGGCTGTTCGAGCCGAGAATCGCACTCCTGCTAGAGCATATGCCATCCGCGCACGAGAGGAGGCATCCTCCCCTGACGTCATCACTGATACCTTCACTCTCTTTGATACTAATGTGATTGCATTGATTGACCCTGGCTCTACTCATTCATATGTATGTGAAACCTTAGCATCCAGTAAGACTCTACCTGTTGAGTCTACTGAGTTCGTAATTCGGGTGTCAAATCCCTTGGGTCGTTACGTGCTTGTCGACAAAGTGTGTAAGAGATGTCCCCTAGTAATTCGAGGTTCTTGTTTTCCGGCGGACTTGATGCTTTTGCCGTTTGATGAATTTGATGTTATTCTTGGTTTAGATTGGCTGACCGCGCATGATGCGGTTGTGAATTGCAAAAGCAAGACTATTGATTTGAGGTGCGCAAATAACGAGGTAATCCGAGTTGAGTCTACGGATTTGAAGGGGTTGCCAGCTGTAATATCAGCAATGTTGGCCCAGAAATATGTAAGAAAAGGGTGCGAAGCATACCTTGCGTATGTACTTGATGATAAAGAATTAGAAAAGAAACCCGAATCTGTGCGGGTGGTTTGTGAATACCCGGATGTTTTTCCTGAAGAATTACCGGGTTTACCACCTGTTTGGGAGGTAGAGTTTGGTATTGAGCTTGTACCTGGGACTACGCCGATTTCGATAGCTCCGTATCGTATGGCACCAACCGAGTTAAAAGAGTTAAAATCTCAGT
Organism: Gossypium hirsutum; assembly: GCF_007990345.1. Classification (NCBI taxonomy): domain Eukaryota; kingdom Viridiplantae; phylum Streptophyta; class Magnoliopsida; order Malvales; family Malvaceae; genus Gossypium; species Gossypium hirsutum. The sequence goes on along the minus strand of NC_053426.1, from coordinate 56,791,211 downwards.
TGCAAGAATTGACGGATAGAGGTTTTGCTCGACCAAGTTTCTCACCTTGGGGTGCACCAGTATTGTTCGTGAAAAAGAAGGACGGAACCATGAGGTTGTGCATTGACTATCGTCAACTGAATAAAGTGACGATAAAGAACAAATATCCGTTGCCGCGCATCGATGATTTGTTCGACCAACTGAAGGGAGCCTCAGTGTTCTCAAAAATAGATTTGAGATCGGGCTATTATCAGTTGCGAATTCGAGATTCGGACATACCCAAAACTGCTTTCAGAACGAGGTACGGTCACTACGAGTTCTTAGTGATGCCGTTTGGGCTCACTAATGCCCCTGCAGTATTTATGGATTTGATGAATCGGATCTTCAGACCATATTTGGATCGGTTCGTAGTTGTGTTCATTGATGACATCTTGGTCTATTCAAGAGATGAGATCGAACATGCTGAACACTTGAGATTAGTGTTGCAAGTTTTTCGGGATAAGAAGTTATATGCTAAGTTCAGTAAGTGTGAGTTCTGGTTAAGAGAGGTTAGCTTCTTGGGTCATGTGGTATCCGCATCGGGTAATCGAGTTGACCCGAACAAAATCTCAGCCATACTTAACTGGAAACCTCCGAGAAATATTACTGAGGTTCGGAGCTTTTTGGGACTCGCCGGTTATTACCGACGATTTGTCAAAGGTTTCTCGATGATAGCCACACCAATGACGAAGCTACTTCAAAAGTATGCTAAGTTCGAATGGACGGAGAAATGTCAGAAAGGCTTCGATCAACTGAAAACTCATTTGACTGAAGCTCCAATTTTAGTGCAACCCGAATCAGGCAAAGAGTTTGTCATTTATAGTGACGCATCCCTACTCGGGTTGGGTTGCGTATTGATGCAATAAGGTCGAGTTGTGGCCTATACGTCAAGACAATTGAAGCCACATGAGAGAAATTATCCAACCCATGATCTCGAACTAGCCGCCATCGTATTCGCTTTGAAAATATGGCGACATTACTTGTTTGGCGAAAAGTGCCATGTATTTTCGGATCACAAAAGTCTCAAATATTTGATGACTCAAAGAGACTTAAATCTGCGACAAAGACGTTGGCTTGAGTTGTTGAAAGATTACGAGCTTGTCATTGATTACAACCCGGGAAAGGCTAATGTGGTTGCGGACGCCTTAAGCCGGAAATCGCTGTTTGCTTTACGAGCGATGAATGTGCACTTGTCTGTTCTACCCGACAATGTGTTAGTAGCTGAATTAAAGGCCAAACCATCATTGATTCATCAAATTCGTGAAGCTCAGAAAGTCGACCATGAATTGGTTGCAAAACGGGCTGAATGTATTCCGAATATGGAATCCGAATTTCAAATTGATGATGACGATTGTTTGAGGTTCAGAAGTCGGTTTTGTGTTCCAAGAAATTCAGAATTCATTTCGATGATTCTGAACGAAGCTCATTGTAGCCGAATGTCAATTCACTCGGGGAGTACGAAAATGTACAACGATTTGAAACGACGGTTTTGGTGGCATGGTATGAAACGGGACATCTCCGACTTTGTTTCGAGATGTTTAATATGTCAACAAGTGAAAGCGGAACATCAAGTGCCTTCAGGATTACTTCAGCCGATCATGATACCCGAGTGGAAATGGGATCGAGTCACAATGGACTTTGTGTCCGGACTACCATTGTCAACAAGTAAGAAGGATGCGATTTGGGTTGTTGTTGATAGACTGACTAAGTCGGCTCACTTTATCCCTGTGCGTACGGATTTTTCATTGGATAAACTAGCCGAATTGTATGTTTCTCAGATTGTGAGATTACATGGAGTACCTATTTCTATCGTGTCGGATAGAGATCCGAGATTCACCTCGCGATTTTGGAAGAAATTGCAAGAAGCTTTGGGTACCAAGCTGCATTTTAGCACCGCTTTTCATCCCCAAACCGATGGTCAATCCGAGCGGATAATTCAGATACTCGAGGATATGCTGAGATGCTGCATCCTTGAGTTTAGTGGTTCATGGGAACGGTATGTACCTTTGATTGAATTCGCTTACAACAATAGTTTTCAATCAAGTATTAAGATGGCACCTTACGAGGCTTTGTACGGTCGTAAATGCCGTACACCATTGTTTTGGACCGAGCTCAGTGAAAGTAAAATTTTCGGAGTTGATTTGATTAAAGATGCCGAACAGAAAGTAAAGGTAATCCGTGAAAGTCTGAAGGCAGCCACAGATCGTCAGAAATCGTAGGCGGACTTGAAACGAAAGGACATTGAATATCAGGTGGGAGATAAAGTGTTCCTTAAAGTTTCGCCTTGGAAAAAGGTACTCAGGTTTGGCCGTAAGGGCAAGTTGAGCCCGATATTCATTGGGCCGTACGAGATCTCCGAACGAGTTGGTCCGGTTGCGTATAGATTGATTTTGCCCCCTGAGCTTGAAAAGATTCACGACGTCTTTCATGTTTCGATGCTTCGACGCTATCGATCTGATCCATCGCATATAATTAGCCCATCGGAGGTTGAAATTCAAGCCGATATGAGTTATGAAGAAGAACCGATACGTATCCTAGCTCGTGAAGTAAAGGAGTTGCGAAACAAAAGGGTTCCGTTAGTGAAGGTGTTATGGCTCAAACATGGGATCGAGGAAGCTACTTGGGAAACCGAGAGCTCGATGAAAGAATGATACCCAAACCTATTTACCGGTAAGATTTTCGGGGACGAAAATTTCTTAAGTGGGGGAGAGTTGTAACAGCCCAAAATTGACCCTAGTCGGGAAGTGGTTTCGGGACCACAAAACTGAGTCATAAAAATAATTAATTTCCATATTCTATGCTTATTATGTGTGTACATGAGTATGTGGAAGTTTCATTCTCCAATTTTGCCAATTGCATGAGAAATTATTAAATAGGGATCGATATGAGACATGGTGAAAATATGATAGGCTAATTTAAAATGGTCTATTAATGCATGTTGTGAAAATGATGGGTCCATGTCAAATTACCCAAAATTTGAGCTAGTGGTTGGCCATGCTATGGGTGGAAACATGTTGGGAACATGTTGGCCTAGTGAAGTATGTAGGAAAAAAATAAAATAAGGAGTATGGGTAATAAAGAAAGGAAAAACAAAAAATGATGGTTGTTCCCCCCATGCCGTGAGCTAAAGAAAGGAAAAGAAAAACTTGTTCATCCTTTTCATCCTCTTTTGACCGAAAATTCTAAGGGAGGAGGAAGGAGTTCTTGCTTCATGTTTGGTTTGGAAGAGAATTAGGAGGAAGTTTGGCCATGCATGTAACTAGATTGAGGTACGTTTGATATTATTCTTTGAGATTCATGTATATTTTAAGTTGTAAGTTTGAAATCTACCTAGCCATGGTTCAAACTTTGTTAAATGATGGAGGTGATATTCGGCCATGCATGTTACATTCTTGGTTGGTATTTTGATGTTTGATGTTGTGGTGATGAGGCATTAAGATGAGTTAAGATTCGGCCTAAGTGGAGTTTGTGTTAATGCCATTGCATGCTAAATATGAAGCTTGTTAATGATGCATGTGATGGTGGATTGATGATTCTCGAATCTTTTTTTTTAGCATTTTTGAGTGAGCACATATGTGCATTGGTTGCTAGATGGGGAAGAATCGGCTAGCAAGTTGTGTGCTAAGGCCGAATATAATTTTTGTAGGTTAATGAGTAATGCATGTGCTAAATTGATGGAAAGGGAGAGGATGCTTTACTAGTATATAAATGATATAAAGATTTAGAAATTATTTTTTGGTTAGGTGTATGTATGATTAGGTATATTCGGCCATATGAGTAAATATATAGATGATGTTAAAATTGATTATGTATAATGGGCCATATAGGGTACACATTGTGATATTAACTTTGATTCTCTATAATTGATCAAGTGGTGATTAGTAAGGGTGATTGCCGAATATACTAACATACATATATGCATGTGTAATTGGATTGTAAATATTTAGCAGGCGGTTAAACTAGTTGATTTATTGATTAAGCTCAAGGAGTTAAAGGAGGAGAATCGAGCAAAGGCAAAGAAAGATCATCGAGTAGCCGAGTTGGAACCATCTTACCCAACACAAGTAAGTCATTAAGCATATCTTTGGTATTGATTTAAAGGATCGTATACCTATACCATTGTGTTTAATGAGATGAAATGTATACAATGTAATGTAAGTAGAGATGAAATTTGTCGAATGTAAAAGGAAGTGAAGCCTATTGAGTGGCTGGTTTTCGGCACTAAGTGTGCGGGCAATAAGTGTTCACGGTCATGAGATTGGCACTAAGTGTGCGGGTTTAAATTGTACAGCACTAAGTGTGCGAGTTTAAAGTACATGGCACTAAGTGTGCGGTTGATTATTAAGCACTATGTGTGCGAACCCAATATATATTTTCTATAAATTATTTACATTAAGGGTGCGACTTACCGAGTCGATTTTGGACAGCGGAAAAGGTAAGTGTGCGAACTTGAAATGCATGGCACTAAGTGTGTGAGTTTAAAGTGCATGGCACTAAGTGTGCGCGGTTGATTATTAAGCACTATGTGTGCGAACCCAATATATATTTTCTATAAATTATTTACATTAGGGTGCGACTTTACCGAGTCGATTTTGGACAGCGGAAAAGGTAAGTGTGCGAACTTGAAATGCATGGCACTAAGTGTGTGAGTTTAAAGTATATGGCACTAGTGTGCGCGGTTGTTATTAAGCATATGTGTGCGAACCCAATATATTTTCTATAAATTATTTACATGAAGGTGCGCTTACGAGTCAATTTTGGACGCGAAAAGGTAAGTCCTTGGTTCATGGCTAATAGGCGCTATGTTTTATTTGGAGTTGAGCTTGTAGTTTTGACTATGTGACGAGTATAGTTGAAGTCACGTACTAAGGTTCATTGTGGAATGGTGAAAGTTCGTTTTTGTTGTTATAACGAAATAAATGATGTATGAAAGGCCATTAGGACTTGTATGGATTGAACCATGGTTTAAGGAACTATGGTATAGTTTGGTATGGTGGAGTACTTACCTCATTTCATTGTTTCCTGTTGTGTAATTTTATTATGGATGTTGTGGAATGCTTTGGCTTACTGAGTTATATACTATTCGGTGTTTGTTGTCACCTATTCTAGGTTTCTTGGACTCGTCTCTTTGCGTGATCGTGCGCGTGAAGTCATCACACGGCTGCAACCTTTGGCATTTTCTTCTT